>NC_134729.1:18139381-18506256 GCF_049634645.1 Pelodiscus sinensis | reverse complement strand
AGGGTACTAGAGCCTCCATCAGGAGGCGCCAGGTGGTCCTAGCCGGTGCTTCCTGGCTGCTGGGCGCTTGGGTGGCCACTCAGAAGAGAATCAAGCACCGCCCGGCTGATTAGCAGAGCGCCCCAGTGAGGTTTTTTGTTTCTCCGGGTGGTGCCCATTGGCGCATGTCAAAAAAATTATCCCGCACATGGATGGAAAAAATCCACACAGGTATGGAAACGATTAGAGGGAGCATTGGTCCCAGCCCCAAAGAGCTTCCAGTCTGTGTATACCACGAAAGGCAACAGCTGGAGAATTCAATGAATGCTTCACCCTGTGTTCCATTTGCTCCCTGGCTGAATAGCCGGTTACTGGAAATCTTTGCGGCTGGGAAGTAGAAGTTGATAAGGACATGGGTGGAGAGGCCTGCCTTGTGCTTTTCTGGCAGGAGATAGCAGAGGGCATTGTTACACATAGTCCCACAAATTCTTCTCCCTCCTGAGCGAGCCGTTTGCCTGGAGTGCTGCAGTCTTGTTGATTTGTGGGATAGAAGTGCCACAGGAGGGAGCTGGCCCATGCAGCTAGAGTTTGCTTTGTGCCTTGGTCTGTCTCTAGAGTCAGTCCTAGGTGCACAGGTGCTCTCTGGAGCCCAGGCGAGCGTGTTTGGTGCGTGTGCTCTGAAAGAGGCCATTACCTGCATGCTGTTGGCAGCCATCTCTGTTCCAGGGCTGGGGTGCATGGTGCTAATGAAACAAGTAACATCCGGGCAGTACCAGAATCTAGGACCCTGATTTCTCCTGTCCAAGCTGACCTGCAAAGGCCCAATGGCTGTGAGGTAGAGGAGCAACAAGACCAGCCGGTCATGTAGTTTTTCTCTTATGTTCCCCATCTCTGTTGTGAAAAGGTGCGTGGGGTTTTACTTACCAATTTCCTGGAGCATTTCTTGGAGATCTCCGAAGACATTTGGGGTGAGTTCTGTACCTGGAACAGAAAGGGTGGAAATACGTTGAATTTGTTCACAACCGTCTTTTCTCCCCATGGCTAATTAGGCTTTGGAGTTAAATAGGTGGCGGCAAAAGGGAAGGGGGAGAAAAATCCACTAAGCACTGTGATTAAAATCCCTTTCCCATTCATGTGCAGCGTTAGCTCCCTGCAACCTAATGCGGGCAGTTAAATGTCAGCTCTTTGCACACAAGACAGGAGAGCACAAATATATTATGGAGGGCTGCTCGCTATGCTGAAAGTGGCTCTCATTGTCATGGCTGGAGTGAGTAGAAGGGTGGTTTTTTGCCAGCCTTACACAGTTAGAAGAGATCGTTTCCCTGGCATAGAGGGAGAAAATCTTTTTTAAAGACAGGCAGAACTGTAATAAGGGGCTTTTGTTAAGTGTGAGTGCAAACACAGCTGTTAACAATACCCCTAATTACAGGGCTACAGCGCATTAATGACCAGAATAATTGTCTAGCGCTGACTGTCTTCGAAGAAAAGAAGAAAAGAGGATCCAGCCAGGAAACAAATGCTTTCTGCAGCTTTTCAAACCCAGCGGTACCTCCCTTGCTGCTCTGACATTAATTGGAAATTGGCGTTAGCATTGGCTGTATTATTTAAATGTTTCGTATATATCTGCCTCCTGATGTGCAGCATCCCAAAATACCCTCCCATTAAACATTCGCTCGTCTCCTGGCGGCTAGGTAGCTTACCTCTGTGCGCTGCAGCGCTTGAATTCCCCGTGCGAATTAAGTGGAATGAAATTAATCTCTCTAGAGAGCCCAGCGCTGGGAGAGGAAATGGGAAAATGTATTTAAAAATTGGGTAGGGAGGTGCACGAGAGAACAGTCTTCTTCTTTCTAATCTACCAATCGAGCTATTTTTAGTCGTGCTCGCGTTTCCTAATTTCACAACAGTCTTCCGGGACATCTCTGGTCTAAAACCTCTCTGAGCTCTTTAGAGTCAACGCCACTGGGTGAAGGGGGAAGTGGAGGCGCAGAGACGCGGCCCAGGTTCACGAGTTCGTTAGCATTATGATCATTTGTATTGCAGGCCCATCGAGCGGCCTCTGCTGTGTTTCGGCCCCGCTGTGCTAGGCGCTGCACGTATATTTAAGAGCCAATCCCAGTCCAGAAGAGCTTCCAAACTGAATATACAAGTTGGGCGCAGGAGTGGAAGGAAACCAGGGTCATTATATGCCTGTTTTACAGGGGGCAGCTGTGGCCCAAATCTTCCAATGAGATTTTCAAGGGCTCTGACTTTCCAAAGGGCTCCATGCAGAGCTCTCTGGATAGCGCTGGCCCAAGTGACAGTCCCAAGGTCGCCCAGGGAGTCAGTGGCAGAGCTGAGAATTTAACCTAGGACTCCCAGTCTCAGCCGAGCTCAGGGGGTGGCCAGCCTGTGGCTCCTGGCCTAGAGGTACAGACGCCAACTTTCCAAGGTGCCGGGGAGTCCTTATGGCTCCACTCCTGGCTCTGCCCCAGCACTTGCCCCCGCTGTCCTGCAGAGTGGGAGGCACAGGGAGGGAGGGCTTGGGCCAGGATGGGGGCGTGGCCGGCATATTACCGTGGCTTGCCATGTACATTGGTAAATTCTGGCTCCTTCTCAGGCTCAGGTTGGCTACCCTGATCTAGCTCGTCGGCCGTTAACCTCCAACCACCCTGCCCTCTGGTAGGACAGCCCTGCGGCCCCGGGACCCCTGCTGTGGCTCCGGGCTCCAGCAAGGTTTGCAGCTCCCTGTTTTGGAACCAAAAGAAGCATGAATGGCTGTTAGACCCAGCACAGGGGAGACAGAGGGTGGAACCGTCCTCTGCTGTAAAACACCCCCCGAGGCACCTGTGCTGAGGCTGGGCTCAGGGGGCCGGGGGGATACCAGTGGCAGGGGAGATACCAGTGGCTGGGTGATACCAGGGGTTGGGGGGGATTCTGGGGCTGGGGGGATACCAGGGGCTTCTCGGCCAAGCTGGGAGTGGAGGGAACCCGCTGGAGGGCTCTGTGCTGCCAACGTTCCCGGCAGGGCTGTGCAGCACTTTGTCAGAACAACCCTGTGATATGAACCTTCAATTTCCATCCCTGCGTGTGTGTGTGTGTGTATAAAGGTGGATGGGTGGGTGGGGGGATGTGTGCATGTTCAAGTGTGCGTGTGAGTGTGTACATGTCTGCGTGTGCCTTCGTGTGCAAGTGTGCGTGTGCAAGTCTGTGCATGTGTGCGAGTGTGCATGTCTGTGTGTGTGTGTGCAAGTGTGCATGTGTGCGAGTGTGCATGTCTGTGTGTGTGTGCGAGTGTGCATGTGTGCGAGTGTGCATGTGTGTGAGTGTGTGCATGTCTGTGCGTGTGTGCAAGTGTGCATGTGTGCAAGTGTGCATGTCTGTGTGTGTGTGTGTGTGTGTGTGTGTGTGTGCACCCCGAACCTGGGATTTGGGGGATGCCACTCTGGGGCCAAGGTCTCTAGATCCGCCCTGGGCTAGAATTCACTAGGGGGCACCAAAGGATTAGGAAAATGCTCTTCATCCTGCAGCGGGAACCTCGGAAAGGTGCCTCTGAAGCGGGGGGGGGGGGGGTAGATTTTGTGTGCTCCAGCCCCGCAGTGGGGTGATGGGACGGGGCGGGGCTGGAGTGCCAGCACAGGCTCCCCAAGGCTGTGGGGGGAGGGGAAGCCCTGAGCTTCCTCACTTTCCCCACTCCTGCTTTAAAGGGAGGGAGATAGGAGCACAGGCCAGGCAGACAGAACAGGCCTAATGCAGCCTCCTAGGATGTGTGCTGAGCTGGGGCCGGCCTCTGAGAGATTGGGTGACCTGAACTAGCCGCATCTCTCGGCGCCTCAGTTGTTCTGTCTGTAAAATGGGGGCAATGTATGGATGAGAGCTGAGGGTCATGATGCTGTGAGGTTTAGGCAGCATGGTCCGGGCAAGTCACTTCCCCTCTCCATGCTGTGATTTCCCCTCCCACTCCGTGTGTCTTTGGGGCAGGGGCTGACTGTGGGTTTGGGTGGTGCCTCTTTTAACCTGGCCCAGAGCAGCGGGGACCTCTAGGAGCCACTGTAACGTACGTCAGAGGTGATGATAATTCTCAGGGTGTGTTGCCAGAGCACCCTAAACTCAAACTAAGCTACGCAATCGGCGCCATGCAAGTGGCGTATCGTATTGCGAATCTATTTCAAAATAGCTTATTGTGAAATTTGGGGCAACTACACAGGACCATATTTTGAAATAACACACTATTTCGAGACAGCCCTTAACCTGCATGGAACGAGGGTTACCGGGATGCTGAAACAGCGCACCCGTTATTTCGAAATAACCGGTGGCTTGTATAGACGCGGGACAGCTATTTCGGGATGCCTCCTAAATCCAGAGCAAGCTAGAGAAATTGAAAGGCTGCAGCAAAAGCAATCGGATGAGGTTCAACAAGGACAAGTGCAGAGTCCTGCCCTTGGGACGGAAGAATCCCAAACATTGGTACAGGCTGGGGCCGACTGGCTAAGCAGCAGTTCTGCAGAAAGGGACCTGGGGATTCCAGGGGATGAGAAGCTGGATACGGACAGCAGGGAGCCCTTGTAGCCAAGAAGGCTAATGGCGTATTAGGGGGCATTAGGAGGAGCATTGCCAGCAGATCCAGAGCAGTGATTATTCCTGTTTATTCGGCTCTGGTGAGGCCACATCTGGAGTGTTGTGTCCAGTCCTGGGGCCCCCACTATAGAAAGGATGTGGACACATTGGAGAGAGGCCAGCGGAGGGCAACCAAAATGATTCGGGGGCTGGAGCACATGACCTTGTGGTGGTGCGTCGTGGTCCCCCGCCTCCTGCACCCCCGTAGTGGCACGGACAGACTCCACCAGCCAGTAGAACAGAGGGGGTTTATTGCTTCTCCAGGATACAGCCCAGCACAGAGGTTATCTGGTTCCAGGAACTGGGGCTAGGAGGCCTCAGTGTCCCCCCTTGAGATGGGGGGTGGCTGGTCCCTACAATCCCAGCCCCCTCCCTAGCTCCTTCTCCCCTGCTTCCCAGACTGAAACTAAAACTCTTCCAGCCCTGCCCCCCCAGCCAGGGGCGACATTCCACCTTCCTTTGTTTCTCTCCCTGGGGGGTAGCTGGTCGGACAGGTTGAGAGACCCTTGCCTAGTGACTCATCCCCTGCCCTGCTGGGCTGTGCTACAGCCAGTGGGGGTCACCCACAGCCCCAGCATAGCAACCAGCAAGGTACCCACACTACATCACAGCCCTATGGGGAGAGGCTGAGGGATTTTGGCTTATATAGTTTGCAGAAGAGAAGGGGGGGGGGGATTTGAGAGCAGCCTTCAACTCCCTGAAGGGGGTTCCAAAGAGGCTGGAGAGAGGCTGTTCTCAGTGGTGACGGATGATAGAACAAGGAGCAATGGGCTCAAGTTGCAGTGGGGGAGGTCTAGGTTGGATATTAGGAAAAATGATTACCGTAGGAGGGTGGGTTCCCGAGGGAGGGGGTGGAATCTCCATCCCTAGAGGTTTTTAAGTCCCGGCTTGACCAAGCCCTGGCTGGGGTGACTGAGTTGGGGTTGGTCCTGCTTTGGACTGGGGCTGGACTCAGTGCCTGCCAGCCCTGGGATTCTACGCTTCTATCCCGAAATAGCCGTGCCTTATAGACATACCCTTAGCTCTTGTGTACGCCAGTCTAACCCCGTGATGTTCAGCGGAGTTACCGTGGACATCCAAATTGGGCATCGCCTGCTTTTCCGTCCCGTGGGAGGGACCGGCTGCGGTTTTCTCTTCCATATGAACGTGGGGAATCGCCCTTGCGCACCAGCTGCCAGAAGAAACCCTCTTGCCCATCTGTTGTTTTGGCTTAGAATTAAATTCCAGGAAACTCTCGGTTTGCAATGCCGTAGCGCCTGAATTGACTTTACACATCAGGCTGTTCACAGCCAACGGACGCTAAAAGAACACGTCCCACGTGGCCGATGACACGATGCTATTACCGGTACCTCTGGGCGCCATCTAGTTAAGTCAACCAGTGAGAATTGCTGGTACTCATGGCATCTGTGGGAAGCCGTTTCCGGGGCCTCTGAGGGCTACACACAATGGGGACTGAATTCCGGAGTTAGGGTGTGAGCAGTGAGTTGTGTTGGTCACACGTTGTCTTGGAATCCTGTAGTGGAATAGCAAAGTGCATCTGAATTGCTGCCTCTATTCTTTGTTCTTTGTGGTTCCACCTTTCCCACCGAGTCCTGTGGTCCAGGAAGCCAGGTGACATCAAAGGAGTGACACCAATCTAGGGATGTGAACGACAAGTCAACTAGTCGCGCCCCCTCTCCCCTGCTGTGTCTATCAAAAAGAGACAGCAAGGTGGGGGGAGAGAATGAGGTGCTTCAAAGCAGCCGCACCGCATGGAGCTGGGGGTCAGCTGGGGACTCCATGCAGCGCGGCTGCTTTGAAACGCCGCGTTGAGCCTGTCGCCCGGCTCCCTGTGGCGTTTCAAAGGGGCAGCGCCGCATGGAGCCTGGGGTCAGCTAAGTTCCCAGCGGATGCTGGGCTCCATGTGACTCTGCCCCTTTGAAACACTGTGGGGAGCACACAGAGCTTTTGGCTTTGAAGTGTAGCAACAGCCCTGGGGTGCAAATTGCATCGACTAGTCGATTAGCCGGTGAATCTAAATGTAACATCCCTACACCAGTGAGGTCTCGCCTAGGCAATGCTAGGGATGTTAAAAAGCAGTGATTAGTGTAACCGTGTGGCCGTTAAAACTTGTAGCGGTTACACGCCGCCTCCCTGGGAGCCAGCCCGGGAGCTGGTGTGTAACTCCTTGGGTCACTGATAAGCTTTTTGCTTACCAGTGATCTGTTTCAGCGGTTACACTCTTCCATCCCTGCTCAAAGCATGTTTAGACGACACTGCATGGAACGGTGTTAGGGCACAGGGAATGGATTTAAGCCACCCCTTTCAGCCTGGCTGTCCCGAATCCTGCAAGCAAATCTACGCCGCAGCGAAAGCACCTCATTTGATGCCTCCACGTAACGAGGCAGCCTGTCCGTGCGGCCCTCGTGTGGGAGAATTTGCCTCCGTCCTTCTGCGGCACCGGCGCGCGCTCCGAAAATGCGCTCTCCAGAGAGCTGGTCTTCCCGTGCTTGTGCGAAATGGCGACTTTCCGGGGCTGCCATGTTCCTGACCCTCCTTCTCGTCTTGGCCGGGGGGGCCCCATGTGCCCACGTGGGCTGGCCGGTGTGAGAACGGGCCCGCTCCAGCCCCCCGGGCGGTAAAGGGGCCCAGACGCTGCGTGCCGGAAGATGCGCGTTGTGAAGTTCCACCTGGGGTTGTCGGCTGCTCCAAGGTGAGCCAGCTGGCCAGGGTCTCCCTGCCAGCGGTTTTCAGACTTTTTTTCTCCTTGACCCAGTGGAAGAAGGTCGTTGAGGCGGGAGTGTGGGTTCTGGTGAGGAGGGGCTTAGGGTTGTTAGAAGGGGCTCTGGCTTTGGGGGGGGTCTGGGCTGGGGCAGGAGGGGCTGACCGTGAGCAGCTCCCAGGCAGTGGTGCGGGGGGGGGTCTAAGGCAGCGTCCTGCCTCTCCTGGCCCCGCAGACCAGGCTGCCCCCAGAAGCAGCCAGCGGCAGGTTCCCAGCCAGTGGGGCTAGTGCTCGGGGCAGGGGCAGAGAGCGGAACCCTGTGCGCTCCCTCCCTGCCCTCACCTAGGAGCCGGGCCTGCTGCGGCCACTTCTGGGGCGCAGCACAGTCTGTGGTGCCAGGACAGGCAGGAAGCTGCCTTAGCCCCCACACTGCTCACCTGCCTCTGCAGCACCGAGACCCCGAGCCCGACATCCCACCCCCAGTCCTGGGGCGCGACTCCTAGGTTGAAAACTGCTGCTCTGTGGGACCTTCCCCCAGGTGTGAATCCCTGCCTTTCCGGGGCACGTCACGCCACGCGTCCGGCTCCCTGCGCCCACGTGCCCACTTCCCGCCCCCACGCCCGAGGGCTGCAAAGTGGCCAAAGTGGGGAGCGAATCTCCCCTGCAGTTCAGAGTTGAGCTCAGATCTGGTGCTGCAACTGGCTTTGTGCTGCGCCGGCTGTACGCTGCCGTGCGCCGGCTGTACGCTGCCGTGCGCCGGCTGTACGCTGCCGTGCGCCGGCTGTACGCTGCCGTGCGCCGGCTATACACTGCCGTGCGCCGGCTGTACGCTGCCGTGCGCCGGCTGTACGCTGCCCTGTGCCGGCTGTACGCTGCCGTGCGCCGGCTGTACGCTGCCGTGCGCCGGCTGTACGCTGCCGTGCGCCGGCTGTACGCTGCCGTGCGCCGGCTATACACTGCCTTGCGCCGGCTGTACGCTGCCGTGCGCCGGCTATACACTGCCTTGCGCCGGCTGTACGCTGCCGTGCGCCGGCTGTACGCTGCCATGCGCCGGCTATACACTGCCTTGCGCCGGCTGTATGCTGCCTTGCTCTGGCTCGGGACACACCCGTCTGAACGCACAGGGTGTGGCAGATTTATATCATTTTTAAACCAAAGGCCTCTATGCTGGCGAGACGGGTGAGCCTCAGAACAGAGCAGGGATGTAAAATCCCAATTAACCCACTAACCGGTTAAACATTAGGTTAACCTATTGTTTAACCAGTTAACCGACTAAGTGGGATCCCAGGCGGCTCCCACCCCTAGCTCTGTGCAGGGCTGGCAGCCGGAGTAGGCTCCCGGCCCCGGTGCCAGATGCAAGGGGTGGGCTGCCGGCTGGCTACCCCATGCTGGGGCCTGGTGGGCTGGAGCAGTCCTCTGCCCATGGCTGGTGGTGGGCTGCTCTCAGGGAACCAGTTAACCATTACCCGGTAAACATCAGGTAACCATTACCCGGTTACCCGTTCACATCCCGACAGAAGGTTTGACCTCAGATCAACCCTCAGCCACCCAGATGCACAAATCCCTGCCTGGCCTGGGAACTTCTGGGAACCTGCTGCCGGATTGTGTTCTGGCTCAGTCCACGAGGGGCGGCTGTGATCACACAAATCACCTGTGGCTGCCGCCCTGCGGGGCGCGGTGCCGCCTGCTGCCGCTAGAGGGGATGCAGGATTCGCTGTGAGGGTTAGCCGGCTGCGTGGGCCCCGAGGGGAAACCCGCTGGGCCCTGGCCCAGCTCGGCACGTGTGGGGAGGCAGCAGCCGGGGGCTGTTAGTGCGAGTCCCACAGATGTGGAAATGTAGCAGCGGGGCCCTTTGGGCTCAACAGCAGCCGCCCGCGACAAAGGGATGTGGGGAACCGTAGAGCACTAGAGCTGGAAGGGACCTCGAGAGTCATTGAGTCCAGTCCCCTGCCTGCACGGCAGGACAAACCCCATCTAGTCCCCCCGACCGGTGTCTGTGCAACCTGCTCATAAATCTCTCCAGGGACGGAGCTTTCACAACCTCCCTGGGCAATTTATCCCAGTGCTTCACCACCTGGACAGCTGGGATGTTTTTCCTAACGTCCAACCTAAACCTCCCTTGCTGCAGTTTAAGCCCCTTGATTCTTGTCCTGTCCTCAGAGGCCACGGAGAACAATTTTTCTCCCTCCTCCTTGTGACACCCTTTTAGATACTGGAAAACTGCTCTCCTGTCCCCTCTCCGTCTTCTCTTCTCCAAACTAAACAAGCCCAGTTCTTTCAGCCTTCCCTTGTAGCTCACGTTTTCTAGACCTTTAACCATTTGTGTTGCTCTTCCCTGGACCTTCTCCAATTTCTCCACGTCTTTCCTGAAATGTGGTGCCCAGAACTGGACACAATCCTCCAACTGAGGCCTAATCAGCACAGAGCAGAGCGGCAGAAGGACTGCTTGTGTCTCGCTCACCATACTCCTGTCCATGCAGCCCACAATCACGTTTGCTTTTTTTTCCAACAGCATCACACTGCTGACTCCTGTTTAGCTTGTGGTGCACTCTGACCCCTAGATCCCTTTCCGCAGGACTCCTTCCTAGGCAGTCGCTTCCCATTCTGCATGTGTGACACCGATTGTTCCTTCCGAAGTGGAGCACTTTGCCTTTGTCCTTATTAAACATCATCCTCTTTACCTCAATCAACCAACTTCAGAGGAGGGCTGGGGCTAGCCCAGCCTCATAGACATTGGGTCAAACGGCAA
The DNA here is from genome assembly GCF_049634645.1 of Pelodiscus sinensis. NCBI lineage: Eukaryota > Metazoa > Chordata > Testudines > Trionychidae > Pelodiscus > Pelodiscus sinensis. Next base: position 18,496,234 of record NC_134729.1, on the reverse strand, counting down.
CATTTACAGTGAATTTAATAATCGGCAACACAGGGCACTGGGACATGGCTGGAAGGGGCAGCGTCTGTGGGGCTGGAACCACTGATAACACGCAGCGTAGCTCATGCAGGGTAGAGAATTCCTGGCTTTCTGGCATGGCCTGAGGTGTAAATTAATTGCTCCGGGCTACATTTAAATACCAGGTGTGGAATGTGATGGAAAACAAGAACATTATATATTGCGGCTGCCTCTTTTGGCCGGTTATTCCAGGGGCTTAATTAGTTTGTGGTTTTAATTGGGAGCCAGTAGTGGGCTTGGGGCTTGAACCTGAGGATTGGTGTTAGGGAGAAGGCAGGTTTGAACCCCGGCTCTTTTGCTCAGTGGCACTCACAGCTCTAGGTGCGTTATGTGCACTGTGTATCATTGGCATGGGTGCCAATGGTGGGGGGACAGGGCAGCCTGGAGCAGTTTCTTGGCCCCCCCCAAACTGAGTGGCATTGTGACTTGGCATGCCAGGTCATAGCACCACTCCAGTTTGGGCCGGCAGCTGCTCTCTGCCTCAGTTTCCCCATTATAGACTCATAGACTTTAAGGTCAGAAGGGACCATTATGATCATCTAGTCTGACCCCCAGCACCGTGCAGGCCACAAAATCTCACCCACCCCTCCTAGAATAATCCTCTCACCTAAATCTCAGATATTGAAGCCTTCAAATAGTTTGAAGACCCCCAAATGCAGAGAATCCTCCAGCTGTGATCTGTACCCCATGCTACAGAGGAAGGCGAAAAACCTCCAGGGCTTCACCCAATCTACCGTGGAGGAAAATTCCTTCCCGACCCCAAATATGGCGATCAGCTAAACCCTGAGCATGTGGGCAAGACTCACCATGCAGACACCCAGAAAGTTCTCTATAGTAACTCCTGTCATCCCTCCATTGACCTTAATGAATGGTCAATTAGTTACCAAGATCATGTTATCTCATGAAACCATCCCCTTCATAAACCCATCTAGTTTAATCTTGAAGCCAGATAGATCTTTTCCCCCACTACTTCCCTTGGAAGGCCATTCCAGAACCTCACTCCTCTAATGGTTAGAAACCTTCGTCTAATCTCAAGTCTAAACTTCCTACTAGCCAGCTTATATCCATTTGTTCTTGTGTCCACATTGGTATTAAGCTTAAATAATTCCTCTCCCTCCCTGGTATTTATCCCTCTAATATCCTGGCACCGTTGATCAAGCCAGATCTTAGTTGACTGCTTCATAGGGTAGCTGGCTCGTAAAATACTCTGTGGTGTGTATGAATGGTGGGCGATCTTTGAATTCAGTTACCGACAGTGATGCAGCCACCTCGGGGGCGGGTGGGGGCAGCTGTTTAACAGCTAGGAGTTGATACCTGTTTTTAAAAACTCCAGGATGACTTCACGACTCTCTGTTGCCTGGCACCTTGCTTGTCAGTGACACCCCCCTTCCTTCCCGTGCAAAGTGAGCGTGAAACACAACCTGCTTAGAATGGAACCCGTTCGCACACTCGCTCTGCACGGGGACAGTGACAGGCAATGAGCCTCGGAGGGAAGACATGGTGCCATGGCATTAATGAACACCACCCCGCCCACTTCTCAGCTTGCACCAGCTCGCACTTTGATGGGCAGCCCAGGGTCCTGGTGTCTTGACCCCAAAGAGCACAGTGTGACGGCGCGTTGGGGTTTTCCAGTCTCCTGCACCCCTGTAATTGCACGAACAGACTCCACCAGCCAGTAGAATAGAGGGGGTTTATTGCTTCTCCAGGATACAGCACAGCACAGATGTAATCTGGTTCCAGGGCAGGCCTAGGATGCCTCAGCCCCCCTTGAGATGGGGGAGCCTGGGCCCCTAAATTCCAGCCCCCTTCCCTAGGCTGTTTCCCCTATGCTCCCAGACAGAAACTAACTCACTATCAGCCCTGCCCCTCAGCTAGGGGCGGCATCCCACCTTCCTTTGTTTCTCTCCCTGGGGGGTAGCTGGTCGGACAGGTTGAGAGACCCTCTTTGCATAATGACTCACCCCCTGCCCTGCTGGGCTGTGCTACAGACAGCAGCCAGTGGAGGTCACTCACAACCCACTGCCCAGCATAGCAGCCAGCAAGGTACCCCCCACTACGTCACACACAGTCTCGGGGCCGGTGGACTTGAGTAACAAACCAGCTGGCATTATCCTGAGAACAGGGACTGGTTTTCCCTTCCTCCAGCCAGGGGACCCAAGAGATGTGATCACTCATTGTCCAATCCCTGAGCCAGCACTGTGCACCACCAGTGAATGAAACAGCACGGCACAGTCTCACTGTATGGTAGGGAATGTCTACAGTTGTAGCTTATTTCGGAATAGGGCTGCAAATGGAGGCGTTCGGAATTGCAAATCAAGCCCGGGATTTAAATATCCCACGCTTGATTTGTATCTTCCCAGCTGGGAGCCATTTTTTGAAATTTACAAGCCCGGAATAACGGCCAGAGTTTACATGTGTCAGTGAAACGGGCATTGGAAATAAAGCCCCATTTTGAACTACCTGTTAAACCTCATTGCAGGAGGCCTGGGTACAGGGGCAAGAGCAATCTGCCGGGGTGGGGAGTGGATTGCGGTCTCATAGCCCGTCTGCCTCTTGCCTTGCAGCCGCGAGGAGGCGGAGGCCATCGAGAAAGAGCTGCTGGAAGATTACAGGTTTGGTCGGCAGCAGCTGATTGAGATCTGGGGCCACGCCTGTGCCATGGCAGTGACCAAGGTAAGAGCTTTCCCCTTGGAGCTCTGGGGGAGCCTGGGAGCCAAGCCAGGGACTTGGCCGGCACGCGGCGCGCTGTTATCCAACGCGCTCCCTTTCCTGGGGTCTCCTTCCCTCTCCCCGCCTCTTTTCTACCAGCGTCCCCCTTCCTGACCCTACTCTGGTGCTAGAGGCACAGGAAGGACAGGGTGATTTCCTTCCTCCTCCATTGCAGGGACAGCCCCCGGCTTGGCCAGCAAAACAGGGATTACAACAGGGCCTTCCCCAGGCGAACGCACACGCCTCAAAGGGGGAGCCGGGTTAGTTCGCAACTTCACAAGCAATGCACCCAAGAGACTCACCAAAAGATAGAGCAAATCCTGAGCTTTCGCCGGCGAAACCCACTTCATCAGCTGAGCCGGAGTGGGAAGAACAGAAACCAAGAGAAATATAAACAGCAAATAAAGTCCCTGTCAATTGTAGGACCGGTGCTAATGAGGCTAATTAAGTAGGCTGGATGTGTCCTATACTTCGCTTTTGATTAAAAAAACGCAGCTGTTCAAGGCAGGGGAGACGGACTTTATAATGCGACATCCAGTTAACGGCATTGTTCAAGCCCAGGGGAACAGGGTCAGATTTGGAGATGAATAGCAATTCTGCACTCTCTCTCTCTGGCTACATCTAGACGGCATCCCTCTGTCGACACAGGGATACAAATCAAGCCCGTCGAAATTGCTAATGAAGCTGGGATTTAAATATCCCGTGCTTCATTAGCATAAACACGGCCGCTGCTTTTTTTCAAAATGGAGTTTTTGGGGAAAAAAACCCGGCAGTCTGGACGCGGAAGTGTCGAAAATAAACCCTTTTTCGACAGAGCCTGTATTCCTCAAAAAATGAACATAGTGGGTTAGTGAAATTCCTTTGTTGAAGAAAGGCTACTTTTAAATCCATGACTGAGTGCCCAGGCAGGTTAAAATGTTCCCTGCAGGTTTGGGGGTGTTACCATTTCGAAGATGTATTTATCGGCTACTGTGTGCAGACAGGGCTACATGGTTCTTTGGTCTGACCCAGTCTAGATGTTCTTATGTATCTGATTTGTGTCCATGAATCTTCTGGCGCAGAGACGGTCCCAATAGTTTGGCCAATAGATACGGCAGAGGGGCGTTGCTGGCACTTGATGGCGTGTATCGCATTAGAGGCTGTGCAGCTACCTGAGCCCCGGATGTGGTCGCTGATGTGCTTAGGTCCTGGCATGGTGTCGCTTGTGTAGATGTGTGGACAGAGTTGGTGGCAGCGGTGGGTTCCTGGGGGAGTGTGTCTGAGATGGCTGCTGGGAAGGATTGGTTTCAGGTTAGGGGGTTGTCTGTAGGCGAGGATTGGCCTGTCTCCCTAGGCCTCCCGTCCTCGCTGGATCGGGTTCAAAGAGGGCCGTGGAACGGACACGGCCGTTGACCAGTGAGTGCTGCCGTCTTCCACTTCCATGGAGCCAGCCATGATGGGAAGCCCAGGAGCACCTCGGAACGGGTTGTTTTCAGGGCCGTTCCCATCTGGTACAGGACCTGGAAGTGCTTGAGTTGGAGGCTCCTGGCGTGGTGTCTCCAGGCAGGATGAGCTGGTCTCGGGAGCTGTCCAGCAGACGCCAGTGTTTTCGGGAAGCGTTGGCTTATGTCAGGACCTGAGCGCGCACTGCGGCCCTGGCACCGTTCCCCCTTACTGGGGTAACCCCCGCACGGCTATTGCCATGCAGATTTGCTTTGCGAGTTGGCCATTGTGCCGAGGAAACTGCAGGGAACACCAGATCCCATGAGAAAAGCAGCTAGACATTGCTTTGCCAGCTGCCGACATGCGCCCACCTCTGGGGCAGAGCATGGCAGCTGCACAGCATCGCTACACCAGATCCAAAGGGCCGGTTCCTCAGCTGGTGTAAATCATCTGGATGCCAATGGAGCCAGATGGAGTGACTGTGATGACTTGTTGGGGTTTTCCCGTTTCCTGCACCCCCGTAATGGCACGGACAGACTCCACCAGCCAGTAAAATAGAGGGAGTTTATTGCTTCTCCAGGATACAGCACAGCACAGATGTCATCTGGTTCCAGGGCAGGCCTAGGATGCCTCAGCCCCCCTTGAGATGGGGGAGCCTGGGCCCCTAAATTCCAGCCCCTTTCCCTAGGCTGTCTCCTCCATGCTCCCAGACAGAAACAAAACCACTCACTTCCAGCTCTGCCCCCAGCCAGGGCTCCACTCCCTTTCTTCCCATTGTTCCGCTCCCTTGGAGATCACTGGTCAGACAGGTTCGAAGCCCCCTTGCATAATGACTCATCCCCTGCCCTGCTGGGCCGTGCTGCAGCCAGTGGAGGTCACTCGCAACCCAAGCTTAGCAACCAGCAAGGTACCCCCACTACGTCACAGTGACACCAACCTGGCCAGAAAAGAGGCAGCCGACCGTCCTCCCATTGAAAGAACAGGCTGGGCGCGGAGGCGTGGGGATGGAGGAGACTGGGGCTGTGTCTCCACAGCAGGGCTTACTGCGAAATAAGCGATGCAAATTGAGCTACGTCAGTTGCGTGGCTTATTTCAAAATCGGGAGCGCCTCTACAGCACCGATTTCGAAACGGAGCCCTTGTCCTCCGCCTTCCCGTGCTCTTCGTGCAGTGAGGGTTGCAGGAGTCGGCGTAAGCCGTCCTCCAACTTGACAGGCTGTCGAAATCCTGCTATGTAGAGGCGGACTCAGTTCTGTCGAAATAATGTTGCTGTGTCGACGTACCCTGGATGTGCAATGATCCAGATTGGAAATCTACCAGGAGCCAGGGTGTGAGGCCCCTCTCCATAACACACTTGAAAGGGCTTGACACAACAGATGCTTAACAGCTGACAGCTGGGGCGTGGAGCGAGCTGTCTGGTGTTTTGCTGAGGGTTCCCGGCTTCCCTAAGGGATGCGACGTGCCAAGCGCCTGGAAGGTGGGTGGGTGACTCAGTTCCCCCTCCCCCCTCACCGCTGCAGCGCAAACTCCCATGCGGCGCGACACTGTGGCTTCTCACGTTGGGCTGGCAGCCGAACTGGTTCAACTCCCGCCCCCCCACATCTGAGCCTTTGGTTCCCGCTTTCACCTGAACGCAGCAAAACCCGAGGCCGTGTGCGAGGGGGCCTTTGCGGGAACAGGTTTGCGTGCAGGAGCGAAATGTCAGCTCATAAATATTTAGCTCGTGGTATTTCCGCAGCAAATTTGCTCAGCAGGGGCTGAGACAGAGGCGGGAGCGTGAAGGTAATTCTCAGCCCCTTTTCTGCCGCTCTGCTGCCGTACGTGGCCCTGGGACCCACCCGAAAGCCCCTTTGCCCCGGCAGCGCAGTGCGAAGGGACCAGAGCGGAAATCGAACGAGGTCTGTGTTTCCTTCACGGATTCAAAGGTGATGTAAGCAGAGGGGAAAATTCCATGTGGGTGTAAACTGACCAGAGACCAGCTGAGTGGGGTGAAGTGGGGTAACAAATACCCATTGTGCATGTGATAGCACGAGTTTGGAAAAGCATCTCCCCCCGCCACGCCTCCTGCCCAGGCAATGTGGAGCAATCCTGTCCACACTGGATCCTGTGCCTTCCAGCTGGCTGCTTTTTCTGCTCAGCAGCCCTACATAGAGTGTACCCTATATCCGGTCTCCAAACCCCGCCCTCTACCAAATTCCAGGGCAGTGCTTATGGCAGACAGGACGGGCTCATTCATGGGCTGCCATGAGAGACAGCTGCACAGCCTCTAATGCGATACACGCCACTAAGAGCCAGCAATGCCCCTCTGCCATGTCTATTGGCCAAACCGGGCCGTCTCTGTGCCAAAGGATAAATGGACACACGTCAGACATCAGAAATGATAACACACTGAAACATTAGGGGGACATTTTAACCGGCCTCCGCACTCAATCATAGGTTTAAAAGTAGCTGTTCTTCTGCAAAGGAATTTCACTAACCCATTACAGAGAGAGAGTGCGGAATTGCTATTCATCTCCAAATCCGACACTGTTCCCCTGGGCTTGAACAAAGACATTAGCTGGATGTTGTATTATAAAGTCAGTCTCTCTTGCCTTTAACAGCTGCATTTTTACATCACAAGCTAAGTATAGCACACATCCAGCCTACTTAATTAGCCTCATTAGCACCGCTCCTACAACTGACAGGTATTTTTTTGTAGTTATATATCTCTTGGATTCTGTTATCTCCACTCCAGCTCATCTGAGGAAGTGGGTTTTACCCACAAAAGCTCATGATTTTATATAGTTTGGTTTGTCTCGCTGTGTCTAGACTACAGGGTTTTGTCACAAAAGTGGACTTTTGTTGAGAAAACTATACCTGCGTCTACACTGCCGCTGAGTTCTGTCGACATAACATCGACAGAACTCAGCAGTTCTACGAGGAATAACGCCTTTTGTCGACAGAGTTCTGTGGACAGAAGGCGTTATTACATCTACACTGTCCTTTGCGTCTACACTGTCATGTCGACAAAGTGGCTTGCTTTGTCGACAGAACTGGATGTCTTCTAGGCGCTCTTTGTCTACAGAAGCTTTGTCAACAGTATCTGTCGACAAAACGTCTGTCAACAAAAGCCTGAAGTCTAGACGTACTAAGGGTACATCTACACAACAGTGCTATTTCGTAATTCCAAAATAGCTTTCTTCACGTCTTAACAGGAAGCCCATTATTTCAGAATACATTTGAAATAACGGGCTGGTTATTCCGATATCCCAGAAGCCTCGGAATAGCACTCTATTTTGAAATCGGGCGTTGCGTAGACCGCGCCAAACTTCGAAAGAGGCTCTTCGGAAAGAAGCTATGCCATTTGTGTAGCTCAAGGTGCGTCGCTTATTTCGAGCAACGTGCGACAATGTGGACACACCGCATGGTGCCACGGGACTGCTTGTTTTCATCAGATGAGTTGCTTTGCTTGTCCATCAACCGGGACGCCTCCTGCTGGTGCATTTGTAACACTAATGTGCATCTGCTAGCACAAGATTTCCCCCAACCTATGGATCATCCGGCAAACCCCTTGCTTATTAACCAGGACACAGAACGCAAATATTGACTGAGAATCCGGCTGTGCTAACAAGCCGCACCAGATCCAGCAGACTTAGGTGGTAAAATGTCAAGCACGGTCAGAGAGGCAGGCCAGCTTGTTGGCCGTTCAGCACGAGGGTCTGAAAACTCAGTCGGCCTGCGCGGCATTCATGGGCGGTGGTGTTTTATAACTGTGCCTGTCTTCTGAGCTACCAGCTGGATCTGCCGACCAGAAACTGTGCTCACCGGACCGATTCAAGGCTCTGCCTCGGCTGCAATTTGTTGCAAATAAAACTTGTGCCGTCGCAATTGACAAGACGCCACACAGGCAACGTCAAGCTTATCGGTTTAAGTGTTTAAACGTTTGTACCAGGGATGGCCGGGCCCTGGATCGTGAGCCGTATGCGACTCTTCCACCCTTAAAGTGCAGCTCGCGAAGCCCCCCCCCCCCCACAGCTCATGAAGCTGCCCCTGCACCCCTAGAAACGGTCCCCAACCCCCGGCTCCTGTGCTCACCGGGGTAAGGGAGCTGTTTGGCATGATGATGACAGCAGCTGACGGGAGCCTGATGTGGCAAAAAAGCCCTGTTTTTTAAAGGGGCAGCGTCCTTATTTTTTTTTCCCCCTCCTCAACAAAAATTGCTCAAAAACTGAAAAATTCCAATGCAGCTCTTCAAATGTTTTCCGCTGCAGTTTCAGCTCTCTTCGTTTAATGGGTTGGCCACCCCGGTCTATACGCTACCATCCCGCGCGAATATAATCCACCCAGGGGACACCGTCACCGTCGTTGTGATTTATTCTTCAACAGCATCCAGTCTGCAGGAAGCTTGGCAGCAGCTTCCTCCCGGTCCAGATGGGGAAACTGAGGCACGGAGAGGGGCTCCCATATGTCAGAGCTGGGATTGGCACCCAGTTGCTCCTGGCACACACCCCTGTGTCCGTGAGCTGCTGGCTGCAACGCGCCGAGCTGCAGAGGTTTGCTTGAGCCGTGGCAGGCGCTGTCAGCGGTTGGCGGTTTGCAGGGACGTTTAGCAGACGGTGGCGGATCCATTCCCCGGCCTGGTTTTCCTCTTCCTGTTGTTTTTGGATGCCTGGGGCACCGTCGGTTATTTCATCTGGGTGCGACGGCTTGTGCGGGAGTGCGGCGTTTCGTTTTCTTTCCAAACAAATGGGATCGGAGGTTCCTCACTCCAGGGGAAAAGACTCTCCCGTCCCGAGGCCCAGGCTGAGCACGGGAGGGGCAAGAGAGACCCGTCTCTGCCAATCAGCAGCAATGCCCTCTTCCCAGTGGCCGAATGGGGGGGACCCAGTCCCCTAGGCCAGGAAGACAGCTGCCTGCATGGGGATCGGGTGGCTTTAGAAGCAGATTGTACTCAGGCCTCCCGCAGCAGGGAGCTTGGCGAGGGAAGAAAACAAGGCTCGGTTCCCTCCCCATCTAGCAGCCAGGGGAAGGCAGGTGGGCTCCTCACCCCCATCTGGCCCCCGCTTGTGGCTGGGCAGAGGAGGGGGGATGGTTAACAAGAGCCGAGCGGTGGATGCCAAGGCCTGGCTGTGTTTGTTAGCAGAGAGGGATCGCAGGGCGGGTACCACCTGGAGAGCAGCATCTGCCGAGGCCAGCGGCAGACTTCCCCAAAGGCGGCGCCCCCCAGGAGCCAGTGCCCGCGCCGTGCCACCCACTGGCCGGGAGCGTTAGAGCAAGCCGGTGCTGGCGGATCTCCCAGGCAAGGAGGCTGGTCCCTGGGGGGGCTTTGGAGATGATGCTCCGGCAGTAGAAACACGAGCCTGATTCCTGTTGCACCTGGGGCCTTCCCACTCCCTCCCGGACGCCCAGATCTGCGGGCTTTGTGGGACCTCCCGAGGCAGCGATGGGCAACCTGGCCAGTGGTTTTCCGACAAGGGGTCACCCCCCCGGACAGGGGGGTGGAATGTCAGGCCCTGGGTCTCGTGACTGCAGGGGGCTCAGGTGAGCAGTGGGGGGGCGAAGGCAGCTCCCGGTCTGTCTTTGCCCCGCAGACTGTGCCCAGAAGTGGCCGCAGCAGGCCCAGCTATAGGTGGGGGGTGGGGAGCGCACAGGGTCTGCGGGGCCAGGAGAGGCAGGAAGCTGCCTTAGCCCCCCTGCTGTCCGGGAACCGCTCGAGGTCAGCCCCTCCTGCCCCTGCCAAAGCTGGAGCTCCCTCCGCCCCCCCAACGCCCATCCTCCGCCCCACCCTGCAGCCCACACCGCAGTCACATTCCGTCGGGTCGCGGCATCAACGATTTTCTTCGGCTGGGGGTGAAATTTGCAACCCCCTGAGAGAGACCCGTTTGGGAGCCACACGAGCGGCCTCCGTCATCTCAGCAGGCTGCGAAAGCGTCGGACCCATGCTGCTCTCCCGGGACCGGGCCGTGCGGCTGGCTGCGCTCGCGGGCCGAGACACCTCGGGCGCTGCCGATGGCACCGGAGTGGGGCTGTGATTGGCCGCCGAGGCAGCACCCGGCTCTCTCGCCACTGTGCGCAACGAGCCCGCCCCTCCCTTCGTGCATCCCTGGCTTTCTGCGCGTGTCGCGTCAGCAACACCGGTCGGGAAAAACTCCCCGGAGAGAAGCCAGCGGAATCTGGCAGCGGCAAAGCCAGGGTCTCACGGCTTGCACACAGAGCCCCGACAGGCCCACCGCTGCCCAGAGATGTCGGGGCATTTGCTTCACTCCCTGGACGGCCTGGATCCGGTCTGGTCCCTGCCCAAACCACCGCCTGGGTGGGAGAAGAGGAAGCGCCGCACCACGTAAGATCGGACCCACCTGGCCCCGGCTGCCCTGGACACGCCAAGCCCGGGCCCTGCTCAGAGAGGCCGTTGCAGGAGGTGGGCACAGGGGGGCCCGGCCTGTCCACCCTGTTTGCACCCGCTCTGGCCTGCCCTGTGCTGGGTGCTGCTCCCGCAGCCGGCGTGACTTGCTGACCTGGCTCTGAGCCTGCTGGCAGAGAGCGGCTACGGCTCGGACGGCCCCCGCTAAACCAGGCGATTGCGGAGTGGGCCCTATTAACGCGCCTGCTAGCGGGGCCGGCTGCCTCCTGGCTACTCCTGGATCCCTCCTCCTGGGCGCTGAGGCTCCCGGGCGCCGGGCCTGGCATGCAAGAGGAAAGTCGAAAGTCGACATGCGGCTGCGGGCTGGGACGGCCGCTGTGTGGGGAGTGAGAGCTGAGAGAAGTCGCTGGGCCCGCTGAGATGCACCTGACACGGCTCTCAGGTCATGCCCACACTTGGCCCCTCTGCTCCTGGGCAGGACCCCCCCCCACCCCCAGGGCCACAGCCCCTTGTCGGGGAGCCCCCTCCACTCCCGTGGCAGAGACTGCCTTTTCTCAGGGGCCCACTCTTGTGGGGGGGCCCACTCTCACCTGAGGGGTCTGCCCCCCCGCCTCTGCCTCTCAGGGCCTTCAGCTGCCTGCCTCCTCCATGAGCCCCCTTGGGGGGTCCCCTCCCTCTGGACCCCCAGGGCCTCCCCTCCCAGCAGGAACGGTGCCCCCCTGTTCTCCAGCCCAGAGCAACTATCAGCCAGCACCAAACAGGAGGGTCTAGTGAGCCTTGAACACAGCAAAGGATCCCTCAGGCCAGTCACGTGGGCCCTCAGCCCCCACGTCAGTCTCCCCTGCAGCCAGCTGAGTCCTGCCTGCTCTGCTCTCAGTCCCTCCCCCCCCACAAAACAGCCCCTAGTTTCCCAACAGAGCCTCCAATATCCCTCCTGCCCCAGGGCCGCCCGGCTGTTCCCTGGACCCAGCCTGTCCTGATGCGACACAGGGGGAGGCGAGAGTCACACCCATGACCCTGCTCTCCCCAGGCGAGCGCCCTATCCCCTAGGCCACACAGGAACCAGCTCCGCTGGCCATTGTCCTCTTGGCAGATAACAGGGTCGCTTGGGCCCCTCTTCTCCGTCCCCCTCCCCGTCCAATGTTCTCCCCTCACTGGGATCAGCTGGGCCGGTGGCCGGGGTCTCCCCTCTGATGCCCACTGTCTGTCGTCTGGCCAGAATCGGCCGTGTCCTCTGAGCAGGGGTCACCAGGGTACCGAGACGCTGGGGCTCCAATTCTGGGCTGTCTCTGAAACAACAAACTCCCGCCCTTTGTCACATTAAACCAGTAACATCCGGGCATGGCGTGCCCCCCTGCATGCAACCCCCCCTCTTTGAGCCCCCCCAAACTCCCCACTTCCTCACAGCCCCCAGCCGGGAATGCCGCTGGCTCGTCGGCATCCTCCCGCCCTGCAGGATGTAATCCTGAGAGTCTCCCTGTGCCAGGGATGCAGGCAGCACAAAGCCTGCTCGGTCCTGGGCAGTACGAGGTCAGCGCTTTGGAGCCTGGAGGTTGCCCACGGTGCCAGAGGTCTGTTGACTGCTTGAGCCGGGGTTGGACTTGCTGCCTCCTGAGGCCTCTTCCATCCCTAATCCTCTGTGATTCTACAATTTGCCCGGGCTTCCCCCGGCCTTGGGTACCAGTGATGCCATACCCCTCCCCTCCGCCTCCGTCATCCCAGAAATGTGCCCTGGGACAAGCAGGCGGATGTTAAGGCTCGTTGCCTTTTTAAGGACTCCATATTCAACCCTTTGCTGCGTTAACGGGAGCGACCAAACAGTTCGGTTTACAGAGACGCTCCTTTGGAAACACCTGGTTAGCAACCCCCCCTCCGGACCTTGGTCAAACACACATAAGAACATCAAAATGGCCACGCTGGGTCGGACCAAAGGTCCATCCAGCCCAGTGTCCTGTCTGCTGACAGCAGCCAATGCCAGGTGCCCCAGAGGGAGGGAAAGCCACAGAGAATCCTCAAGTGATCCCTCTCCTGTTACCCATTCCCATTCCCTGACAGAGGTTAGGGACACCATCCTGGCAAATACGTATCGATGGACCTAACCTCCATGAATGTATGTAGCTCTTTTTTGAACCCTGTTAATGTCCTGGTCTTCACCACATCCTCTGGCAGGGAGTTCCACAGGTTAACTGTATGTTGCATAAAGAATTACTTCCTTTCGTTTGTTTCAAACCTGCTCCCTGTTCATTTGGTGACCCCTAGGTCTAAGGTTGCATTGTCCAAATCCAAGTTACGTTAATGGAGGAAAATTTAACACGGGTGCATTGAGTGCACTCCTCTGTTGGAGGAGCGCCGCTAGTGGACAGGGGCTATAGCGTACCAGAGAAATATTTCTTCCAACCCAGCCCAGCTTTTCTAATCACTTCCCGCTGCTGTCTTTGAGCTGCAGAATTAATTCTGGCCCTTGCAACGGGCTGTTTGTTTAGAAGCAAACCCTCCAGCCGCTGGGATTTTTAAAACCGGCCCCTTCTATTTTCAGACATCGATTAAACCCCCTCAAAGCACCAGCTGTTTGTGCCCAGCCAGCCCCTAGGGTAGCTCCAGAGAGGAGACTGCTTGGGAACATGCGGGATCCTCCAAAGAGCAGCCGCCAATGAGGTTATAGTTAGAAGCGGATCTTTGCTTTCCTGCCCACGATTTGCCTCAACCCTCCCCTTTCCCCCAGTCCGTCAGGGTTCCCTGTAAGCTGAGCACTCGGGCGGCTGCCCAAGAGAGCTTCAGGTACTGCCCAGCTGATTAGCAGAGCGCCGGCAGCATGTGTGTCTACTGGTGGTACACATCCACACGTAGCTTGGTGCATAACACAAAATTTATTCTCCACATGGATGGAAAAAACCAGAGGGAACACTGCAGACCATGTTCCACATTTAAACAAAACTCTTGGGCTCTAGGGTTTATCAGTTTCAGGCACTCACTTCCCATTCCCTGCTGCCTGATCCAGAATTGTCGGCTTATCCCACCGCTGCCACCACCCACTAGCAGCTGCCTGGGAGTGCTCTGCCAACGGTCAGCACGTGAGCTCCGTGCTGGAGCTAGGAGCACAGCCAAGGTGGCTTTCAGCCAGGCCCCTGGACAGCGGAGTGCAGAAAGGTGACCAGATGGCCAGGGAGTGGTGCATTGTAGGACAGCAGCAGGAGGACTGTTTGTGCGTTTCCTCTACACTGGCGTTCAATGGACTGATTTCTAGTCATTGTGTTAGAGCATTGCAGTAGGGCCTAGGAGCCCAGCATGCCCCCGGCCCCTGGTGTGCTGGGTGCTGCACAGACCTAGAACACAGACAGTCCCTGCCCCAGATTGTGTCCACACCGAGTAACTTGCTTTATCCCCGAGGGAGGCTTTCATCAAGCTAACATCATCTAGAGACGAGATTCCCCTGAGTCAGGGGCCGCACATATATCGGGGCTGCCCTGTCCCGAGCAGCTAACAATCTACAGAGACAAGACAAAGGCTAGGATGGGGAACAGAGACACCCCAGCGGGACTTGGCAGGGATCGATCAGTGGTTTCCCAGGCTGATGTTCTAGCCACTAGGCCATGCTGCCTCTCACTATGCCCAGTTACAGACTGACCCCTGCTGGAGACAAGGCCCTACCGGTGCTAAGGAGGAGAAATAAACCTGAACTTTCCTCCCAGCCGGAAGTCCCCTCTGGATGTCAGGCAGGTAATAATCTGTCCTGTTCAGTCTTCTGTTTCCCACAATCCTGGGGTCACCGCCATCTTGACCTCTGTGGTGGGATCCTCAGCTGCGCCATGCTGGCTGGGCCTCTGGGGAGCAGCCTGCTCTGGAGGCTGCTGCTCTGTATTTCTCTAGCTGTGGATGGTTGTTATTATTTGTAATGCAGGAGTAATCTGAGGCTCCAGCTAAGCTCCAGGCCCTGCTGTGACACACTGCACACACACACTGGGAGACACAATCTCCAACCCGAGCGCTCACAGTCTAACTAGCCAGCCCATGGGAGAAAGGAAACATCTTAGTCCCTCTTGGACAGAGTGGGAGATGAAGCCGAGAGAAGTTAAGTGACTTGCCCAAGGTCACCCAGTTCATCTGTGGCAGAGAATCTCAGCCCAGTGTCTTCCTCAAGGCCAGCTTTCCTTGCAAAGCAATTAGAGCCTGAGTCCCAGTGTTACCATCAACACCTAGAGGAGCCAAGCAGCCCGCAACACTCACTGGACACCAGGCCCTTAGTTGCAGGGATGCCTCAGTTTACCTAGATGTGACATGAGGCGGCATTGTCTTCACTAATGCTATCATGCACCGTGAGAACCAGATTCACTCTCCCTCCTCCTGCCAGGCTGCTGGGCACATCCCAAATGGACTGAGCGAAGCGTTTTGACCCAAACTGTTCCCATAACAGAGAGTCCATCTACACAGTATGCTTATTGCAAAATAAGCGATTTTGGAATTTTTTCCCCGAAACTGCTTATTTCAAAAGAGCCCGTCTACACTGCAGGGAAACCTCAAAATTAGTCCGAGACAGACTTCCTGAATGTGGATGTGCTACCTTGATTTAGAGCCCCAGGAAGCACTGGGGAGTAATTACTTTGACTGGCCGTGGGGAGGAGCTATTTCGAAATAGCACCAGTGGAGCATCCACATGACTGCTATTCCGAAATAGCGATTTTGGAATAAGCGTTATTCCTCATGGAACGCAGTTTACAGATTTCGAAATAAGCCATCCGTTATTCGAAATAACGGAATTGCTGGGTAGATGCTCACATTTGTTATTTCGCAATAACTGTGCTGTGTAGATGCACCCATAAGAACTAGGGGTCACCAAAGGAAGTTTTTCTTCACACAGTCAACCTGTGGAACTCCTTGCCAGAGGATGTGGTGAAGGCCAGGACTTTAACAGGGTTCAAAAAAGGGCTAGATAAATGCATGGAGGTTAGGTCCATCAATACTTATAGCCAAGATGGGTAGGAATGGTGTCCCTGGCCTCTGTCATGGGCTGGGAATGGGCAACAGGAGAGGGATTACTTGATGCTTCTCTGTTCTGTTGCCTCCCTCTGGGGCATTTGGTATTGGCCGCTGTCAGCAGACAGGATCCTGGGCTAGATGGACCTTTAGTGTGACCCAGTGTGTGTGTTCCGATGTTCTTAACATCTCTCCACAGAATCTGCCGATTTGATGACACCCAACTGTTTTGCGAATTAGGGCCAACTTCAGCTCATGTTTTGGTGGTAGAAAAAAGCCCTCAAAACAAACTGGAAAAATCAAAAAGTTTCCAATGTTTTCCATTCAAAACCATTCTTTGTTTCAAAACGGCCTTTCATTTCATTTTTTGAAAAGCTAAAAGGGGGGGAAGGGAACCTCCCACTCGAAACAAAACAGGGTGTCGGACCTGGAACTCATTCCCCCCACCCCAGCTTTTTGATTTGCCAAAATCTAGGTTTTCGATTCGACCCACCACAATGTTTTAAAAAATCCAGACTTGCCGATGAACTGCTCCCTGAGCTCTGTTCCTGAACTCCACTTCCCCTGGCTGAAAGGTGCGGTTTCCAGTCCCAACGAGGGGGGGGTTCTTGGAGCAGCATCTTCTCTCAGTCTCTATCCCTCCTTCCCCATGACATTCCCTTGCTCCTGGAGCCAGGAGACTTCGGAAACACGGGCATGCCCAAAGTCTGGAGTCCCGGCCAAAGAACGCGGAGCCAGCCAGGGCACAGGTACCGAAAAGCATGTTCAGGATGTCAGAGACTGGAAATAGCGTGTGCAGTTTGCTTGTGTCCTGTGTTTGGATAGGAGCAGAAGCCAGACTCCAAGAGCAGGAAAAAGTAAATACGAGGTCTCTGTGCCGCTTAGTATTTTCAGACTGGTTTTGCTTCTTCTACCAAGGCAGTGGAGAGGGAGACAGGGGCAGGTGTCTGCCAAGCTCTCTCTGCACCGGCGCCCTAGCTCGCAGCGACAAGAAAGCTGCGTTGTTTATGGGCTCGGCGCGCGCACGACACGCTTGCTAGCTGGCCAGGGCTGGGATTACATCATGGCCCGCAGGCCGCGAGCTGCAGGGATGGGGTACTTCCAGCTGACGGATGTGTTCCATCCTGAGGGCTCACGGGGTCCCGCGCTCCGGGGATCACTGTCTTTCAGATACGTTTGGCTTTCCCTGAGCGCGCTGGGGTGGCAGTCCTGGTGGCCTGGCTAAATTCCAGCCGGTGCTTTCCTTGCAGTTTTATCTGGATACAGCACCCTTCTCCACACCTATTCCAAGGGGGGGGGGAAGGCGTTGTTGTGGCCTGTTAAACACCAGCTGTGTTCCAACCCAGAGGTGGCTGCATTCCAGACCTGGATGCAGTTTTTTTCCTCTCTCTGCTTGTGGACTTAGGGACCTTTAGGAAGAAAGGCCTGAGAGAGATGGGGAGGAGGGGGGCAAAATTGTTCCTACCTTGGGAGCGGGGGTGGAGATCAGATTCAGGGACGTGGCCGGGGTTTTGATCCCATTGTGTTTCTCTGCGCTGCAGGTGTTCCCGCTGCCCTCCCTCCCCCGGAAGCAGCCTACGGTGCTTGTGGTGTGCGGCCCCGATCAAAACGGCGCCATCGGCTTGGTGTGCGCACGGCATTTGCGGGTGTTCGTAAGTATCCTCCACCGAGCCCCTGCCTCTTTCTCCGGCACCGTCCTGGGTCACTCTTCTCCAGGCCTCCTGGCAGTGTTATCTTCAAGTTGTCATTGTCAAGTCTAAGTCGAGTCTCAAGTCACGACCGTTCAAATCTCAAGTCGAGTCTCGAGTCTCTAAAGTAACTTTCGAGTCAAGTCCCAAGTCGAGTCTCAAGTCTTAAATTAAAAAATGTCAAGTCACTTTTGTACAAGCCATCGATATCGATAAATAACAATCATCACTATCCGTTTTCATTTATTAACATAAATCGTACTTGCCGTACTTGCTAACTACTAGTAGTCCAGCCGGGAGGCGGGGCCGCGATCGCCGCTGTGGGAGGTTTGTTACTAACAACAGCGGCATTTTCGGACAATTTTTTCACCGAGTCGATTTAACAAAATTAGCAAGTCTCAAGTCGAGTCTCAAGTCACAAACAATGAACCCGAGTTGAGTCTCGAGTCGAGCCGCCTAGGCAACTTAAGTCCGACTCGAGTTCAAGTTGTGGGTCTCGAGTCAACAACTCTGCCTCCTGGTGCCCGGACTGTTCCCCTTGCCCAACCCCTGTGCGGGCTGGGCATGTGGCCGGATTCTCTTCTCCCCCCATTGGCCCTACTCCTGGTTTCCGCTGGGGGAAGCAAGAGGAGACTTGCGCCTCGATTCGTACTCGCGGCCGGGGCAGTGGGGCTCTTCGGTTCCTCCGGGGACCCGCTCCTGTTCATGCGTTCCTCGGGGACTCTCCCCCGGCCAAGATGGGGACCTGCCATGGATCCTTGTTCTGCATCGGTGCTGGCACTGGCCTCAGCTTTGCCAGGCCCCGGGCGACTCACCCAGGGGCTGTTTGGGGACCCCGGGGGATGAACCTCCACCACGCAAACTCAGCCAGGCCCTGGGCAGGCCCTCAATGAGAGACCCAGGACTTAGTAGGCCACAGGGACTAGCCCCCTCCCCTCATCTATTTGTTCCCAGCTGCAGGATGGGGCAGTCCCCCTCTTTCACTGCGGGGACAGAGGCACCTTTCCCCAGGACTAACCCCCCAGTAGCACTCCTTTGTTGCCCAAGCCCTAGGGCCACCAGGAGAGGCCGAGGGCAGCTAACCAGAGTGGATCTTGGGTGGAGAGGGTGAATACAGTCTAGGGCCTGCGGGAGCGGAGCAGGTGTGATAGCCTGGCTCTAGAAGGCAGTGGGCAGCCTAGCTCCATTCTCAGCAGCTCCATTCCCTCCCCAGGCACGGGAGGGGGGGGGGGGTGAGACTCTGCGGCGGCTGAAGAGCTGTGGCCATCCTTGTGCTTACCATGCTCTGAACACCCCCGCTCCCCGGCGCAAATGAGAGCAACCCCCAGGCTGCTTTCATTTCCGCTCTGCTCCCTGGGGCCTCTAGGAATGGGCGGGTGACCCTCGCAGGGTGCTATCACCTGTACCAGGGGCTGGGCACAGGGCTGGTGCCTGAGGTGCCAAGACATCACAGCAGGCTGAAGGGAAGTGAATACCCTTGTCGAGACGGTTGCACCCAGAGTGCGTCAGCCGGGTCCCGCTCCGGGCTAGAAGCCTCTCCCAAAACAGCAGGGAATTTGCTAACGGATGTCAGTGCATAAGGGGCCGAGCGGTGAAGACCAGAGCTGAGAGGAGTAAGGGGGGTGGGATATGATAGAGGTCTATAAAATCATGACTGGTGTGGAAAAAGAGAATAAGGAAAAGTGATTGATTTATTCCCACCATATAAGAACGAGGAATCACCAAATACAATGAATAGGCAGGAGGCTTAAAACAAACCAAAGGAAGTTTTTCGTCACACAGCACACAGTCAACCTGTGGAACTCCTCGCCAGAGGATGTGGTGAAGAGCGGGACTTGAACAGGGTTCAAAAAAGAGCTAGAGAGATTCATGGAGGTTAGGTCCATCATTGGCTGCTAGCCAGGATGGGTAGGGATGGTGTCACTGGCCTCTGTTTGTCAGGGGCTGGGAATGGGTGACAGGAGAGGGATCATCTGATGTTCTCTGTTGTGTTCCCTCCCTCTGGGGCACCTGGCATTGGCCACTGTTGGCAGCCAGGACACTGGACTGGATGGACCATTGGTCTGAGCCAGTCTGGCCGTTTTGATGTTCCCAGCAAAAATCTGGTGGGAAAGGTGGGGCAGAGGGAATGGAGAGATCCGCAGCAAGATCTATCTGACCCGGGCTTTGGGACAGTGGGGGGCAATACGCTGCTGGGTGCGGCAGTAGAGACAGGAGGCTGGTGCAGGCATTTCACGAGGGCCACCCGCTGTCCAGCTCCGCTCCGTGCTCCGGGTGTCTCTCTCCTTGCCAGGCGTCACCGCAGCAGGGTGTGGGGGAGCCAGGGGCGCTGCCGGCAGGCCAGAGGGTTCGTTGTCCCGGTAACTCAGGGGTGGCTTGTTTTCCCTGCTCTCTCACAGCCTGGGTCAGGACGGGGGAATCTGCCCCCCCCCCCCACTTCCCCGGTGTGGCAGTCTCTTGTAAGCACGGCCAGTCGGCATGGTGCAAAGCCAGGCAGGACCAGCTGCAGACACCGCATGGGAGTAAACGCAGCGTCTCCCTGGCCGCCGGCTCACACCTCCCGCCTGCCTTTCTTCAGCGCTCATCATCTCCCACCAGTCAGGGGCCCCAAGGGCTGCTCCTGCTCTGGCTAGACCCCTGCCAGGCTTCCCAGGAGGAGACACCTGGGCCTTGCCACCAGGAACACCTCCTCCCGCAACCCCCGGAGCCCTCCCCCTAGGGCCTGCCAGCGGGTTAGATCCAACTCCTGCTTTCAAGGCAGAGCTCAGCCACTTGCCTGCCGTGTGCCGGAAATGTCCCCAGCAGGTGGCCCATTTCCATGCGTCTGGGGCAGCCTGGGGCACGGCCAGGACACAGTCTGATTGGAAAAACTGGCACCATGGTGTTAGCACTACACCCTGCCCCCCTCACCCCGAGTGCTTTAAATCCAGCGCCCATGGGGGGGGGGGGGCAGGAGTCTCCCTACTCTCCCTGTGGGGTGATCGGGGCAAAGTGCCTCACCCAAGGTTGCCCGGGGCATTGCATCTTCCAGTGGCACCCAGGAGTCCTGCGTCCCTTCCCCGAAGCCTGAAAACCTCCCTTCCCCTCCCTCCGGTAGCCCCCTGCCAGGCCAACCTTTCCGAGTGGGCTGCCCAGCCAAATAACCCCCAGAGCAGCCGTTTGCTTAGTCCCGATCCAGCACCCACCAGGAACGGGGCAGGGGGTGTCTCTCTGGTGGGTGCCGGAAGGGCTGGATTTACTCTCTGCCCACGGCCCTGTAATATACTAGGGGATGGAGGCAGATGGGGATTGCAGGCAGGTGCCAGTCCAGGTGGGGCAGAGGAAGAAAGGGGCCGGGGTGGGGAGGGGCGTGTTGGGGCGGCTTCTAACTTTCTCGCCTCTCCCCCTCTCTCAGGAGTACGAGCCGACCATCTTTTATCCCAAACGCTCCTTGAATTCCTTGTACCGGGATTTCACCACCCAATGCGAAAAGATGGACATCCCCTTCCTCTCGTACCTGCCGACGGAGGTGAGCGCCGGCCGGCCGGCAGGGGGCGTGCTCATGTGGGGTGTGTGTGCACAATTCCCCTCCCCTTTACTCTGCCCCTCCCGCTGGCTGAGCCATCCCGGGGGAGGGGTTCCCCATTCAGAGGCAGAGCATGCGTGCTCCAGCCATGTCAGAGACCTGCGCCTGCCATGAGTAACCCACACTAAGCAGCCAAAGTGCTTCAGGGGGTTAAAGCTGTCACCCCGCAGCTGGAAGGCAGCAGATTTCAAAGGGCTTAAATAACATGGTGTTTCTCACCTTGAGGGAGAGACTGTCTTCTTGCTCTGAGTTTGTACAGTGCCTAGCACAGAGGGCGCTGCTCTGTGACGCGAGCTGTTGGAACTATGGCAACGCAAATCATTAACTATCATAATTCCATCCCGTTCTTTCGATACCAGCTAGAAGGAAGAAGAAGGGGCTTCCAGGTTAAACCTCCCATTGTCTAGTACAGGCGTGAGAGGAGCCAAAGTCTGAGATTATAGGGTGCTGTTAATATTGGGGGAAAGCAGGGCGCAGACCAGTGTCCCCTCCAATTTTTCCATTTGTGTTCAGAATAAATTTTGTTCTGTGCACCAAGGCATGTGCAGAGGTGCACCACCCATAGAAACACATGCTGCTGCCAGTGGTAGGCACTCTGCTAATCAGCTGGGTGGCATTTGAACCTCTCTTGGGCAGCCGCCGAAGCGCTCCGCTTACAGGGAACACTGATCCAGACCAGATTTGAGGTGTATTCCATGCGGGGACGGTTATGGCCTTTAGCGGAGGCATCTGATCCGAGCATCAGCATTTCCAGAAACTCCGAAGGGAGAGCGCCGTCCGCTCGCTGCTGGAAAAGGAATTACCGAGTCTTATTTCCTCCATCCCAAACAAACACGCCAGCTATTTTCCTTTCTAACCATCGGTCTCCGTTTAAGGAATGTGACCTCAAATTACTGCCCCGCCTACCTCCATTCCACCGGCCCGGGAGCAATTGCTTTAAAACCCTTTGGGGTTTGGGCCCCAGCGTCAGTAGCAGGCTCAGAAAATGTACCGCAGGAGCCGTTTCTAGTTACTACGACAATACGCGGAAATAGGTTCAATGTAAAACCAATTTTACAACCTGGCTCCTTTTTTGGGAGGGCAGCGTTTTTTAAGTGGTGCCATAGAAGTTCAGCATCAGGACACAAAATAACAACCCTGTAAATTGGAGGGTTTTTTAAGACCTTGTTTCTGGCCAGCTCAGCAGGTTTTCGCTCTGATGTCCTGGATGTTAGAAAGACCCGAGAGACCAGGCCTGCTGATTTTAACCTAGAGATTTCTTCACCTTTCTTCCAAGGCCTCTGGTCAGGCCTTAAAGAGAAACCCTCACGAGAAGGGGTTGTGTCTTTTCCTTTGAGGTCCTCGGCCTCATTAAAGATCCTCTGGCAATTTTTTGAAAGAGCCGGTGTGTGCAGTCCAAACTCGGGGCGGAGGAATTTCCACGTTGCTGCCCTGCAGTTTGCTTTGTGCCTGGGATTAGTCGTCACTTCCCAACCCAAACTGCAGCAGCCACACACCTCCGTGCACTTAGCTGTGGCCTGATGGTCTTTATCCTGCCCATTGGACGGCCCTGTCTCCTGGTGTCACGCCAGCCGGGGCAAGAGCTTCTAACCGAACCCTGTGACGACAGCCAGTTGGACGGACGTGTCCGATCCCACCCAAACAACCCTGGGCCCACCTGGGGAAGGCAGCTGAAGCCCCGCCCCTTCTGCCCCAAAACCACACCCTTCCCTGAGGCCACGCCCCTTCACAACCTTCCCCCACCAAGCCCCACCCAACCCCAGCTACCATGTGGCCTGGCTTTCTTTGGCAGCCAGGCAGCGCATGGTGCGGCTCCGGCTCCTCCAGATGCTGGGGCAGTGTAGTCAATTTCAGGAAGGCAAAGCCTTCCCTTGCCTGCATTACCCGCCGCCCATGCGAACGCCCGTCGAGACAAGCCGCGTGGACAGGACAAACCCAGCTAAGGGTTGGGCTGCATTCCTAAAGCTCCTTTGTAAGTCAGTTCTTGGGCTCGGAACACATTTTCCCCATCGAAACAACGTTCCAAACGGGGGTTAGGTGCCCAGGCCGGCCCCCAAAAGCCTATTGAGTCCAGAATGGAGCTGGGATCCTGTGTCTGTGGGTGTCTGTGGGTGGTGCATATCTGCACAGGCCTCGGTGCACGGAACAACATTTATTCCGCACGGGAATGAAAACCAAAGAGAAGAACAATACGCTTGGCTAAGGAATAGGGTTTTATTTCATCGTCAGTGCTGGGGCCAGAGGGTGAGGTGGAGATTCTGAAAGGGACTTCTGGGCACCCCCCCCCCCAGACTCTGTGCCAGCTCCTGCAGCGAACCCCAACCCCTGGAGGGATGGTCCAACCCCCACTCTGCAGGAGGTGGCGAGCCACAAACGGCCTGGCAGGGCTGTTAGTAGCGGTTGCTCGGTAGTGCTGGGCCAGGCAGAGGTTTCCAGCTAAGTGGGATGGCAGCTGGTTCCTCTCTCTGTCTCCAGGGCGTGAGGTGGGGTGTGGGGGGGGGGGAGGGGTGACGGATGGGTAGAGAAGGCCCTGTGAGGTTTTTCTCCTTCTCATCCAAAGTCTTGCCACAAGCGTTCCCTGCAAGCTGATCTCATGAGCGACCCCCCAGCACAGAGTCAAACGCCTCCCAGCTGATTAGCAAGGTGCCCACAGCTGGCAGCTTGTGTCTGTGGGTGGTGCACATCTGCACAGGCCTCGGTGCACGGAACAACATTTATTCCGCACAGGGGTGGAAAACATTGGAAGGAACCTGCTGGCCACCCTTCCACAGTGCCGCAGGAGACGTTGTAGGGGAGGCTTGCTGATCCATGCTGCACCCAGAGCAGGAGGAAACGTGCCCCTAGCTCTGACGGGGCTGTGGAGAGTCCGGCAGCCAGGGGGGATAGGGCGTGAGAGGCCGCACAGGGAGAACATGGGGGCGAGGTGGCCAGGATCGTGAGTCTATAGCCTAGTGTACTAGACCGTGCGAACTCAGTCCCCCTGGTGGGCTTGGGGACCTGTACCAGGCGCTGGGGGACCTGTGTGGGGCAGAGTGGGGGGGTCTCTGACTCTGTCCCGCCCCCTCCAGGTCCAGCTGATCAACGATGCCTACAACCTGGTGATCGACGCCATCCTGGGAGCTGATGCGGAGCCGGGCGAGGTGCAGGAGCCGTACACCAGCATCTTAGCCACCCTGAAGCAGATCCGGATCCCCATCATCAGCCTGGACGTGCCCTCAGGTGGGCAGCTCCGTGTCTCCGCTCACACTCTGCAGGGCCTGGACTTGATGTGGCATGTGCACCACGAAAAGCGAGCGGTGGGCGCTGCTCATCCCCGGGGCAGCGTTTGCATCTCTCCCGAGCGGCGGCACAAACACTCATCGTACAGGGAACACTGCCCTGGGGGCTTCTGAGCGACACAGTGTTCCCCGTAAGCTGAGCGCTTGGGTGGGCGCCAGGGAGAGAGTCAAATGCTGCCTGGCTAATTCGCTGGCAGCCTGCGTTTCAATGGGTGGTGCACATCTGCACAGGCTGCAGTGCACAGAACAAAATTTATTCCACCTCGGGATGGGGGGAAAAAAAGAGGGAACCAGGAGGATGCGGGGCAGGTGAGATTATGAACAGCTCAGCCCCCGGAACACGGATCCCTCGCTTGTCTGTCCCCGGCGGCTCCGCGCCCGCTCGCCTCTGATCTTTCCGTTCTCTCCTTTGCCGCAACAGGGTGGGACGTGGAGGCGGGAAACAGCGAGGGCATCAGCCCCGACATGCTGGTCTCCTTGGCTGCCCCCAAGCAGTGCGCCACCCGCTTCCTGGGCAGGCACCACTTCCTCGCCGCCCGCTTCCTGCCCTACGACGTGCAGAAGAAATTTGAGCTCAACCTGCCCGAGTACCCCGGCACAGAGTGTGTGGTTTCGCTTTAGGGCGGGGCAGGGAGGGGAGCTGGCCAGGGGCGGGGAAGGGGAGCGGATCGGCCACCCAGCCCCTCCACGCAGAAAAGGCTTGCAAGTGTTTTGTATTTTTTTTTGCACAGCCGGGCGACTCCCTGCTGGGACGCCGCGTCCCGGCTGCGGGGCCCGGCTTCCCATCCGGCGGGCGCGCAGCTTCCAGGGAGGGCGCCTGCGGATGGGGTCTCTCTGGGTATCTCAGGCCACCGCGATCATGTGAACTGGGGGGGGGGGTGCCCCCGGGATCAAAGGCAGCGCTGACCTGGCCCCTCCCCTCCTGTGGGTCCCACGCCCCTGGCGTCTCAGCCTACAGCACTGGTGAATTGTGAAACGACAGAGGCGACCGTGTGGTTCTGCGATGGGGGGGGGGCTCCAATACGCACAGGTGAAAGCAAGCGGGGGTACCCTGGCACACGGCTCCAGCAGAAACTGGCTGAGCTGCCGCGAAAGCCAGCGGGGAGCTATTTACAGAGCGGGCAGGGACCCGGGTTGCAATAGGACAGCGCCTGTAAAAAAACTTTTAAGTTACTTTCACCGCTGCTGCTACCCCAATGACAGGCACCGATGTGAGCGCCTGGCTGGAGGGGTCCCTCCAAGGCGTCTCTCAAAGGCAGGGCGAGGCTAAATGGCCGGGAGAACCGTATCCTCAGCCCATCTGCCCTCCCAGGCCTTCCCCCTTGCTGCCTGCCCGGATCCACCCGTGGGGGGTTATCAATGCCCATTTCACAGGGACCCTTTGTAAACAGAAGCCTGTTGGCCAGTCCCTGCGGCCGCCGGCCATGGAAAGATCAGAGCAAAGCTGGTGGCGGGAGAGGAAGGGTCGGGGAGCGATTCCCCCCGCAGCAGGGAGGCGGCTTTGTCCCCGCTGGCCTCTGCACGTATCTGCCCAAAGCTGCTATTCCCAGCCCGGCGGCTGTGCCCCGCGGGGAGAAATCTGCATTTTTCTGCTGATCCGGGACAGCTCCAGGGGCCAGGCGCCTCCCCCGCCGCCTCCTCTTCCACCTGCTCGGAGCGAAAGCTCTTGGTGGGTCACGGCAGCTCCCCGGGCGTTGAAACAGAGAAGCGGCTCTTTGGTGTTGGCATCCCCTTCCCTCGGCCTCGCCCCCGGGACCTGGCCGGGGCGGAATCTCCTCGGAAGTAGGAAGCCCAGTAAAGCGGGTGGAACAGACCAGTGCGTAGGACCTGTGAGCCGCCCCCCTCCGCCCCATAGCGAGCCCCAGCGAGAGAGGAGCTGCTGTTTGCCCAGACCCGCTTGTCCCGTGGATGTCCCTACTTCTTTTCCTTCTGGGAGCTGGATTTCACAGGCACCACGGCCTGGCGCACGGGGGCTGCAGCGGAGCGAGGGATGCCCTGTTTACTGCCTGGTCTGGGGTGGGGTGCCTCTGGAGCCCTCAGTGCCCCCCCTCCCACACCTGTAGTGTTTAAGGTAAGGCCTGGGGTGACCCACACAGGGTCTGATCCAGCACCCTCCATGGCAGCCAAGGGGAGTTTTGTCCTTGATCCTAGTGGAAGCAAGAACAAGTCCGTAACCTCCCCCCTAAATTCAGGCTCAACGGGGGGCAAGCTGTTTGCTTCCCTGGTCTCTTCTGCTGGGCCGTGCTCTGCCTGAGGATGCTGCCCGCCTCCCGGCCCACGATGCTTCGGCCACTCCCCGCACGGGCTCTGCTTTCGGATCCAGCCCCCCATGCGCAGGGTGGACGCGGATTTTCCAGCTCCTTCCTTGACCCGCCCACGCCGCAGGGCCACGGGCAGGAGGCAAACTGCAAATCCAGCCCCTGGGGGTCCCGTGCGGCCGGGAAGGCCGAGCGAGGGGAATGGTGGGTGGGTAGCGCTCCACCGCTTTACCGATGATCCACGGCCACGAGTGCAGGGGGAGGCTGGGAAAACAGGGCCCCGCGTGCTTTGCCGGGGCCCGTGGGGATCGGCGCCTGCCTGCGCTGAGCCGCTCTGCGCCGGGAGAGCTTTGCCGTGGGCGCGCACACTGGACGGCGCGGGAGAATGCGGCCAATAAAGATGGGACGGCAAACCATCCGAGGCCTGTGGGTTTGTTCTTTGCTTGGGAGCGTCGGCCGGGCGCCAAGGCCTGCGAGAGCGCGGGGCTGCCAGTGCCGTGGTGTTCGCTGTCTCTGTGTGTCTGTGCGAGGATGAACCTCCTGGGCAGGAAGGCAAGCCACCTCCCGCCCTGCCCTACCCCAGCCCTGGATTCCCATCCTTCCTGGCTACCTGGAGGCTGCCCCAGCCCGCCCAGGGGGCCAGAGAGCCTGGCTTGTTTTGGGAAGGCAAAACCTCCCCTTGCCTGCATCACCCGCCACCTGTGATGACCCTGTTCCCAACCGGGGCTGCGGACAGGGGATGGCCGGGTCCCAGCTGCCTGGCCTCCATGTAGACTAGGCTGCCCTTGGAAACCCTGCCGACATCAGAGCCACGTCGCGTCACAGCTGCTCATCGCTGGCTCCCTGGGCGCGTAGGCAGCCGGGATGGGGCAGGCCTGACGGAAGCAAACGGGGGAATAAGGAGCAGCGGTGCTTAGACAGCAGATGCCTGTTCAACGTCTCCGGCCGCTGGTCCCTCGGCAGCTGCGCCTGCTGGAGAGGAGTTCGGGGCTGTAGTGTTGGGGTACCCATGAACACAGCGCCCCCACCAAGCCGCACACGGCCCCGATCCTGACTGAGAATGGTCCCTATTGTGCCAGATGCAGCCCAGACGCGTTGCCTGTACTGAGCGCGCCTCTGCAGGTGCTACCATTAGAGGAGGGAGAGGTCAGCCTGCCCCCCCGGGAGGGGGCACTCCAGGCAAGGGGATACCCTACAAGGCCAGCGCCTCGAATGCAATCCAGCCCCTTTGTGCTGCTTGGGGCAGACCCGCTAGCAGTGTCCCGCCCTCAGTGCTCCGTCAGCCAATGAGCGTTCGCCGGCGTGACACACTCGTACAATGGGGGCGTTTTAGTGGTAGAGCCTGCCGCCGGAGGGCTCTTAGGACGGAGCTCCGGGACCTGCAGCCAATGTTCCCCGTAAACGGAGCGTCAAATGCTGCCCAGCTGATTAGCAGAGCCCATGGCCAGCAGCAGGTGGTGCACATGTGTTCATAGTTCGGTGCATGTAACAAAATTTATTCCGCATGTGGATGAAAAAACTAGAGAACGTTGCCTGCAGTCCCTTCCTTGCCCAGCAGTCTGGCCTGCAGCCTGTTTGATGGGATTTGATTTCTTGGAGCTTTGCAGGAACAGGAGAGATTCCTCCCTCACCATACGGGCTTTTCTAAAAGTGCAGTCTGAGCTCAGGAACCTGATGAAAGGCTCCTGGTGGTATCACAGAATCCTCACAGCTAGAACTGGAAGGGGCATCGAGTCCAGTCCCTCGCCCTCAGGGCAGGACCAAGCACCGTCTAGATCATCCCTGACAGGTGTCTGTCCAACCTGCTCTTAAATCTCTCCAGGGATGGAGATTCCACAACCCCCCAGGCAATTTATTCCAGGGTTTCACCACCCGGACAGTTGGGAAGTTTTTCCCAATGTCCAACTTAAACCTCCCTTGCTGCAGTTTAATCCCCTTGCTTCTTGGCCTGTCCTCAGAGACCAAGGGGAACAATTTTTCTCCCTCCTCCTTGTAACACCCTTACAGTCCTGCAAGGGATCCCCCCCTTTCCCTCTGGTCCTTACTGGCAAAAAGGAGGCTGGGGGAAGATTTTTAAGTGACCCCCAGGAGGCGCCCCCCTTGCAGCATTTCATGGCTGCTGGACATCTCCCCCCCCCCCCACCCTGAGGGCCAGATTAAATTGTTTGGCGGGCTGGATGTGCCCTCTCCCCCCCCCCCCCCCGCCCTTTCATCATTTGTGTTGCTCTTCTCTGGACCCTCTCCAATTTCTCCACATCCGAGAGAGGCACCGCCCATAAAGCCAGCTAAGGGGGGGGGGGGGGTTGGAGTTAGGGTCACCCACTCCCACCCCCGCATGGCCTGGATCAGCAAATTGTGCCCCAGGGTTCTTGCATCCGCCCAGCAGAAGGACCGGTCACGTTTTGGGAAACAATCCAGGCTGGTTTGAAGCTTCCAGTTGAAATGCCCAGAACAAGGCACCGCGTAGCCCCTGTGCGAATGGAGACTGACCCCCCCCCCCACACGCATGTCCGAGTGATGCCCGCCCCAGGGGGCACCCCGCTGTGGGCCTCCTCTGCGCCCCTGGGCCCAGGCGGGGAAGCACCTTCTGAGCAGCGCTGGGCAAAGCAGGCCACGAACTCACCACCCACAGCGACCCTGGCTCCGCCACGGGGCTCAGCTGGCGCTGGCTGGGCACAGGATGGATTAGCCCGGCGCAGGGAGGGGGATCCCCCCTTCCATCTGTGTGTGTCTCTGTGCCCCACCCCTCCCATCAGTGCGAGAGGGTGTGTGTGTGTGTGTGTGTGTGTGTATCCCACCCCCTTCCAACTGTGCAAGAGGGTGTGTGTGTGTGTGTGTGTGTATCCCACCCCCTTCCATCAGTGCGAGAGGGTGTGTGTGTGTGTATCCCACCCCCTTCCAACTGTGCAAGAGGGTGTGTGTGTGTGTGTGTGTGTATCCCACCCCCTTCCATCAGTGCAAGAGGGTGTGTGTGTGTGTCCCACCCCCCTTCTATCCATGCCAAGAGTGTGTGTGTGTGTGTGTGTGTGTGTGTATCCCACCCCCTTCCAACTGTGCAAGAGGGTGTGTGTGTGTGTGTGTGTGTGTATCCCACCCCCTTCCATCAGTGCGAGAGGGTGTGTGTGTGTGTATCCCACCCCCTTCCATCAGTGCGAGAGGGTGTGTGTGTGTGTATCCCACCCCCTTCCAACTGTGCAAGAGGGTGTGTGTGTGTGTGTGTGTGTATCCCACCCCCTTCCATCAGTGCAAGAGGGTGTGTGTGTGTGTCCCACCCCCCTTCTATCCATGCCAAGAGTGTGTGTGTGTGTGTGTGTGTGTGTGTCCCACCCCCTTTCATCAGTGCGAGAGGGTGTGTGTGTGTGTGTCCTACTCCCCTTCCATCCATGCCAAGAGTGTGTGTGTGTGTGTGTGTGTGTGTGTGTCCGTCCCACTGCGCCCAGCCAAACCAGCTTTTCCCTCCCCTTTCCTCTTGACACCTTTCCAGCCCCCGCAGCCGGCAGAGCCCCGGCGGCCCGTGTCCGATTTCTCCTGCCAGAGCAGGCTCCCGGCGCGAACCCGCGGTGGAGGGGGGAGGGGGGGAAAGGCTCCTATATAGCCCGGAGACTCCGCGGCGCTGCCAGTCCGCCCCCAGCCGGCTCCAGGAGAGTCCAGCCCCGCGCCCCCGAACCTCCCGGGGCTCCCCGCAGCCCCGCGCAGCGGCATGGGGCCAGTCACGCCGCTCCTGCTGCTGTTCGCTGCCGCCGGCCTGGCGCTGGCCCGAGGTAAGGGGCCTGGTGCCCGCAGGTCCCCGGGCTGCGCGCCCGCGTCCGACCTGAGCGCAGGTGCAGGCGCAGAGACGCTGCGCGCCCTTTCCGCCAGCCTGGCCAGCCCGCTCCGGGGCTGGGGAGAGGCCCCCCCCCCAGCGTAGCGCCCCCCAATGCCTGGGGCTCGGGAAGGGCCTGGCCCTGGCTGGGCTGGGGAGGGAGATACAGCCGCGGAGACCCCTGCCCATCCCCCCCCCCAGGTCACAGTTCATCCACGCCTCCCCTCCCCGCGGCCGGCGGGGCTGCCCGGCCGAGGGGGGGGGGGGACTGACGTGTGTGTGACCCGAGCCGCGGGGAATCCCTCGTCGCATCCCCCCAGATCCTCAATCCGCTGGGGAGAGCCCCCTCCTCCCCCAGTCCTGTTCGCAGACCTCCCCGGCGCAACCTGCCCTGCGCAGGTGAGGCCGATTTTCAGCCACCGCAGCAATGATGGGAGGGAGGGAGGAGGGTTCCGCGTCCCTCTGTCCCCTCATCATCCCCGCTGCCGCTCAGGCTTCCACCTCCCCCCCCCGCCTGGCAGGATCCTGCTCCCAGCAGCAAGACCCCCTGCTCCGTTTCCAAACGCGGACCCTGCCAGCCATGAAACTGACACGCTGGTCAGTTTCGCGGCTCTTCCACCTCCCTGGCAGCCAGCCAGCCGCGCCAGCCAGCCAGCGTCCGGAGAGACTCCCGCACCGTCCGGAGAGACTCCCGCACCGTCCGGAGAGACTCCCGCACCGTCCGGAGAGACCCCGCATGGCGGATCTAAGCCTGACGCCTCTCGGGGTGGATGGGCTGGAGCGGGCGAGTTTCGGGGCCGGGGAGGGGGACGCTGCAGTGTGGGCGCTTTCGTGTCCCTACCTCGAATTAACTTTGTAGCGCGGCAGATCAGAGACCACGGTGACGGGCGATGTCCTGGGAGCATAGCTAGAGAGACCTCCCCACCCCTTCTGTTGCTCTGCCATGGGGTGGGGGCGCGAAAACATGCCTGGGGTGGCGGTGAAGCCTGGGGAAATGGGCTTTTCCTGTTATTTAGCTCCGCTCCTGATAAACGGCTGGTATGAGAGACCGGGCCCCCAGGACAAGGGCCTGGACTGGGTGGAGCAGAAGACCCTGTCCCCACGCTTCGGAGAGTGGGGCCCTGAGTTTTGAACAGAGCTGGGGTATGTCTACTCTACACTTGTATGTCTACACTGCCACCCTAGTTCGAACTAGTGTGGCAGTGTAGACATACCCTTATTTCGAAGTAAGCTATTCTGGAATTGTTATTTCTAAATAGCTTGTTTCCACATAGCCCGTCTGCACTGCAGGGAAGCTTCAAAATTAGTCCCACGCAGCTTCCCTAATGTAGACGCGCTATCTCGATTTAGAGCCCCAAGAAGAATTGGGGAGGGGCTATTTCGAAATAGCAGCAGTGGCACGTCTCTACACGGCTTATTTCAAAATAGCTATTCAGAAATAGTTGTTATTCCTCATAGAATGAGATTTTCTCTATGTCTAGACTACAAGCCTCTTTTGAAAGAGAGCATCTAGACTATAAACAGATTTTTTCAAAAAAGTGAGCTGCTTTTTCGAAAGAGAGTTTAGAAGCTCTCTTTTGGAAAATGCTCATTTTGCATTCAGTAGTGCCTTTTTTTGAAAGAGTACTTTCAAAAAAAGGCGTTAAGGTTTACCGTGCTCAAAAAAACTGCTGCGTTCTTTCAATTTACTTTTGAAAGAACCTGGCTGCAGTCTAGAAGCAGGTGAAGTTTTTTTTTTCCAAAAAAGGCTACTTTTTTCAAAAAAAAAACCCTCTGTAGTCTAGACACACCCTTTTTCAGATTTTGGAATAAGCCATCTGTTATTTAGAAATTATTTTGAAATAACGGAACGGCTGTGTAGACACTCCCATTATAATTTCGAAATAATGCTTATTACCACAGAATAACGGTGCAGTGTAGATGCACCCGACTGGTGACCAGTTTGACAGAGATAGACACATGGAGCCTGCCTCCACTAGAAAATTCTTCCGAAATAACATATTTTGTAATAATAACTGTTGGAATAAATTATTTCAAAATAATACTTATTTTGGAATAAGTTAGTACTTTGAAATAGTTATTCCAAGAGAGTATGTCTACACTACAGTGTTATTTTGAAATATCTTATTTCAAAATAGCTATTTCGAATTTGGCATTATTCCTCATGGAATGAGGTTTACCAATTTCGAAATAAGCCCTCTGCTATTTCTAAGTAATTTCGAAATAGCAGCTTGTCTGTGTAGATGCTAGTAAAGTTACTCCGAAATAACGGCTGTTATTTTGAAATAACTTTCATGTGTAGACATACCCACCCAGAGTCATTATTTCAAAATAGCATTTACTTCAGAATAAACCATTATTTTGAGATAATTATTTCAAAATAAATGCTATTATTATTTCAATGGGCGCACTGTTACAGCATTCCTGTAACCCTTGTTCCACAAGGGTTAAGGGATGTCTTGAAATAGCACATTATTTTGAAATTTGGCAAACTAAGTTATTTCAAAATACATACTAGCCACACCCAACAAGCATGTGTCTACTCAGCACCTGAAACTCGAAATAAGAAACTATTTCGAAATAGCTTATTTTGAAATTTGATGCTTCTACTCAGCACCAACTTTAGAAATAATGCACTATTTCGAGACAGCCCTTAACTCTTGCGGGACGAGGGTTACCCGGATGCCAAAATAGTGGGGCCGTTATTTAGAAAAATATTTCAAAATAATGGGCAGCTTGTTTATTTCAGCTTGTGTAGATGCATAGTAGCTATTTCCAGTATTCCGAAATAACTGTGCAGTGTTGACATACCCCACGTTATTTTGAAATAATTTCCAATTGTAGAAACTAGGGTGAGTCTACACCACACCCATAGATTGAAATAAACAATGCAATTTGAGCTATACAAATTGTGTAGCTTATTTTGAGTGTATTTTGAAATAGAGCACTAATCCAAAACATCCCTTAATCCTTGTGGAATGAGGTTTACAGGGCTGTGGAATAGCGATCCCGTTATTTCAAAAGAATGGGCTTGTTTAAAAGATGTGGAGCAGCTATTTCAGGATACCGGAAGTACCCGGTTTACCAAAATAGCGCTACAGTCTAAATGTACCCCAGTAAATTATTTCAAAATAGTCAATTCGGTAGTTATTATTTCCAAATAGGTTATCTGAAAATAATAACTCCCGAAATAACTATTTTGAAAAAACACCGTACTGTTGACCAGGGCAAATAGCGCTATTTCAAAATAGTTATTTGGGGTGCATCTACACAGCACTCAAAATAAAGAACTCAATTTGCACTACACAAATTGCGTATCTTAGGCTATGTCTACACTGCACAGTTATTTCGGAATAAGCTATTTCAGAACAGGCGTTGTTCCTCATAGAATTAGATTTACAAAAGTCGAAATAAGCCGTCCGTTATTTTGAAATTATTTCAAAATAATAGAATTGCTGTGTAGATGCTTGCATTGTTATTGCGGAATAACGGGCGTTCCTCCAAAATAACTTTGCTGTGTAGACGCACCTTATTTTGAAACTATTTCAAAATAGCTCATTTTGAAAATTGGGACATCTACAAAGTACCAAATTTCAAAATAATGCGCTATTTCGAGACAGTCCTTGTCCCTTGTGCAATGAGGTTTCCTGGGATGGTGTAATAGCGCAAACATTATTTTAAAAAATATTCAAAATAATGGGCGGCTTGCATAGACGCAGGGTAGCTATTTCGGGATACCTCTGGCATCCCGACATAGCCATGCAGTGTAGACATACCCATAGGGAGTGATTATTTAGTTGTTTTGAAATAGTTGCCCAGTGTAGGCATGCCCATAGCATGAGAGATCTTGGAGGGGTTGAGCAGAGCAGTCAGAGGGGTCAGGATCTGTGAGAGGGCAGGAGGGGGTAAGATCTGGGGGGAAGGGGGGAGGTTGGGTGCAGCAGAGGGGGCAGTTTCTAGGAGGGGCAGTGGAGGGCAGCAGGGGGGCAGGATGTGGCAGGGGACATTACAGCTGCGTCTACATTGCACCGGCAGCTCGAAATAAGCAGAAGAACCCGAAATAGCACCGCAGTCTGGACGTACCCTTTAAAGGGCAGCGGAAGAGGAGGCAGGATCTGTGAGGAGCTCTTGGGTGTATCCAACGGGGATGCAAACACAGTGTAGTTCTTCCAACAGAGCCTTTGAAGGATGATTCCCTACTGGCCAAGACCAATGTGCTGGAGAAACACCAGACAAAGAGACCTGACTCCAAACGTCTGGGCGCGGATACAGCAGGTGTGTGGCCCTTTTCAGACGTGTTTGCTGCTTCACTGCCTGCCCTGGTATAAAGTCCCTAGGGGTGTGTCTACGCAGCTCGAAATAAGCGACGCACGTTGTGCTACGTCAATTGCGTCGTTTATTTCGAAATCGCTTATTTTCGATTCTACACAGCACTGATGTCGAAATAGAGCCCTCTTCCTCCCACTTCCCTTACGCCTGGTGCCAGGAGGGTTCCAGGAGCCGGAGTAAGTAGTCCTCCAGCTCCCCAGCATTGCCACAGGATGTGGACATAACTGCTTGCTGTGTAGATGCGGCAGCCGGCTGGAGCATGTGTTGGGAGCAGCTCCCTGCTGGTCTGCGGAGAGTGCCAGCATCAAAGGGGCTTTGACCTACAAATAAAACCAGCTGCAGACTCCAGAGCCACCTACGAACCTTCCCTCCCTGATCAGCTTGTTTCTGCAAAAAGCAAGAGACGTGCCAGGCTGGAACAAGCCTGTGGCCTGTCTACGCGGGGCCCTGGCGCTGCCAGGCCGTTGCTCCTGCTCAGTTGGTGCCGGGAGGATTCCTTCCTGACCCCAGTTGGGAAATCTGCCCTGGAGCATGACGATCGATCGATCCCCTTCTCCAGCAAGCGCCCAGCGGGCTAATGGTGGGTTCCTTTCCCTGCCCCCTAGGCGCCACCGAGTGGACCTCCTGGTTCAACGTGGACCACCCGGGCGGGGAGGGCGATTACGAGAGCCTGGAGGCCGTCCGCTTCTACTACCGGGCGCGGGTGTGCGCCCGGCCCGTCGCCATCCAGGCCCGCACCACCGAGTGGGAGCTGCCCGAGGACGTGGGCGAGATCGTGCACTACAGCCCCGGGAAGGGATTCTGGTGCCTCAACCGGGAGCAGCCGGGGGGCAGAACCTGCTCCAACTACCACGTCCGCTTCTTGTGCCCCGTGGGTGAGAGCCCTGGGGGAGGGCAAGGGGCTGGCTTGGTGGGTTACTGGTCCGAGGTTCCTCCCCCCCCCCGCACCGGCTGGGCGCCTCCTAGGGGCTGAACAGCCCCCTCCAGCTGCAGCCAGCACCCCCGTATCCCTCAATAAAGCCACCTGTCTCTTCCATAGCCATCCCCTGCTCCACTCTCCCTTCCCGCTGTCTCATGGAGGGTCTGGTGGGGTGGCCCCTCTGCCCGCCAGCCTGTCCAATTCAAACACCTGCTGGGCCAGCGGCTTGCCGAGGAAGGCCCCAGGGCTGGTATCTGGGGAAACTGGACCCCTGTGCGAATGGGGGAGGGGGGTTACAGACACATGCGTCCTTGTTGGGTCAGCACCAGGGCCAGATTCCAGGCCCTTGAAGGGGTCCCGAGTCTCTGGTTTCAGTAGCTCTCACCGTCCCCCCCCCGGGGGCATTTCCCCCTACTGACTCCTCCCCCCACCCTCAGAGCATGACGACTGGTCGCCCTGGTCAGCCTGGAGCGCCTGTTCCCGGACCGCCTGCGGGGCCAGGGGGGTCCAGACCCGACAGCGCAGCTGCCTCCCCAGCCAGCCCCTGCTGCTGCCGCGGCTGCCCAAGTGCGCAGGGAAAGCCACGGAGAGGCGGGGGTGCAGCGGCCCCTGCGCAGGTAACGGGGGGGAGCATCGTAGGGGGGTGGACACCGCTGGGGGGGCTTGTGCATGGGCCCCTGGTCACCAGGGGGCAGTCGGTCCAGCCCCCCCGGCGTGGGGTCTGGGCACTTGCTGCAGGCTGGGAGCACTGAAGGTTGGTGGGGAGAGAGACACGTTGGATGGCCAGCGGGTCATCCACTGACCAGGGAAAAGCGACGGACAAAGCCCCCGGGGTGGGGGGGTTCCACAAGGTGGCTGTGCCTCCATCCTGGCGAGGGCAGCCCACCCCCACGCCTGTGTGCACAGTCCCAGCCAGCAGGGGGCAGCGTACGCATGGACACACCCTGCGCCCACACCCCATTCACCTCCTTAGCCTGTGAGCTCCAGGGGAGCCGGGACTGTGCTTGTTGCTCTGTTTGTGCCCCACCCGGCGCGCTGGGGTCCCACCCCAGGCCCAGGGCTCCTTGCCGTACTGATCAGAACGACCCAATTAAACCCCAGCCCCCCCCCCCGAGCTATTTCAGATCCTGCATGTGCCCTTTGGTACCATGCCGGAGACCTCAAGAGGTATCGCATCCAGCCCCCTGCCAAAGCAGGACCAGCCCCAACTCAATCAGCCCAGCCAGGGCTTGGTCAAGCTGGGACTTAAACACCCCTAGGGATGGAGATTCCCCCCGTCCCTCAGGAACCCAGCCCAGCGCTTCCCCGCCCACCTAGGGGAATCGTTTTTCCTAATATCCCACCTAGACCTCCCCCGCTGCAACTTGAGCCCGTTGCTCCTCGCTCTGCCACCGGCCCCCACTGAGCACAGCCTCTCGCCAGCCTCTTTGGAACCCCCCTGCCCCTCATCAGGTAGCTGGAGGCTGCTCTCAAATCCCCCCTCCCTCTTCTCTTCTGCAGACTAAGTCCAAATCCCTCAGCCTCTCCTCGTAGCTCATGCGCTCCAGCCCCCTTGTCATTTTTATTGCCCTCCGCTGGACGCGCTCCATCCTTTCTGCAATGGGGGTCCAAACCTGGACGCAAAGTCTTTGAAGGCCGCCAGCTGAAGTATTTTCAAGGACTTTCTTTCACCAGTTCATTAAAACGGGAGTAAGAAGGGAGGGGGGAAAATCGTAAAAGGCCTCAATGCATCCACGGGCAGGCCTGCCGGCTGTTTGCCTGTGGTCTTGACTGGCTGCTTTTTTATGGCCAAAGGTCTTTTTAATGGACTCTTTGGGAGCCCGGTGTTCCGTCTGGCGGGCTGGCAGCTCCGAGCGCTGGAGCCGTTCCTTGTGGGACGAAGCAGCAGATCTTGGCCTAGCCGGGGGGAATTTTTAAAGTTGGCTCCCCCCGCTATCCAAAGCAGAGCAAGTTGTTGTTTACACCTAGCGTCCAGCGCTGGGCCCGTAGGGACAGCTTACAGCATCTGTTCTTCAGGGTAATTGAAGTAGCAGAGGCTTAGGACATGAAAATAGTTTGGCAGGTGCGTGCGGAAGGCTGAGCCAGTGAACTCGACACTGGGAACAGAGAGCTCCGCCGTCTGCGGCGTCCTGGCTCTGGCCATGCTGGGTTTGGGACTGATCCTCCAATACAAGGAGAGGCTGGGCAGGGGACTTCTTGGGAAACGCAGTTTGGTGGCCTCTCTGGATTTGAGCCCAGTGGCAATCAAGGCGAGAAACAAGCAGAGTTTCCTTTCCCCGGGGCCTTGTGTCATGATTTGCACCAGTGCAAAAGCAGGGTGTTGCACGCTGCTTGTGTTTCACACTCCCTTTGCACTGGTGTCCATGAGCGCAAAAGAGAGGGCACCTTCAAAGCCCTGCCCCAGCATGCCCTGGGCTCAGTGCCAGACCCAAAAGGGGTTCCCAGCGAGGCTCACGTCTGCCCCCAAGCAGGGTTTGGGAGGGTGGGGGTGGGGAAGCTGGTGATCTGCCCTTTCACCCTACCAGGTGTGTTCTCCAGTCTTGGGGCAATGCACAGAGCCGGGGGGGGGGGTGATCTCTCTGTGGGTCTGTCTTCAGGGCAGCCGCTACCGCCGGCACAGGATTCTCCATGCAGCGCTGTGCACGTGAAGGGACCCGCTGCCTGGTGGGCTCATGGGCGTTTCCGCCTGCAGATGCCGGCTGGAGCAAGTGGGGGGCCTGGAGCCCCTGTTCCCAGAGCTGCGGCAGCGGCGGGAAGCGCGTCCGGCACCG
Source organism: Pelodiscus sinensis (assembly GCF_049634645.1). Lineage (NCBI taxonomy): Eukaryota > Metazoa > Chordata > Testudines > Trionychidae > Pelodiscus > Pelodiscus sinensis. The sequence continues at coordinate 18,458,126 of NC_134729.1, read as the reverse complement.
GAGCTGCAAGAAACCCAAGAGGTCCCACTGCGTCGGCCGCCCTTCGGAGGTGCAGGAATGCGCCCGGACACCCTGCCCAGGTACGCGCTGGGCCGGGGCTCCCTCCCCTGCCCCACCCAGAGCAAGAGGGACCAGCCACGGGAGGAGCCAGGGTTTGGGGAGACGGGGGGATCTGGCCGAGCCAGGACGGGAAACCTTTGTTCTTTAGGGCAGTCCAATCCTCCGGGCTTGGGAATTGGATTCAGATGGTTGGGGCCTGAGCAAAGCCCTTGTCTGCCTATGATAACCTCTGGTCCTACCCCATCAGCCCTTATTTATACATCCGTCCATCCCATCCGTCCATCCGTCTGTCCATCTGTCCGTCCATCCATCCATCCGTTTGTCCATCTGTCCGTCCATCCATCCATCCGTTTGTCCATCTGTCCGTCCATCCAACCATCCGTCTGTCCATCCATCCATCCGTCCAACCATCTGTCTGTCCATCTGTCTGTCCATCCATCCATCCATCCGTCTGTCCATCTGTCTGTCCATCCATCCATCCGTCCATCTGTCTGTCCATCTGTCTGTCCATCCATCCATCCATCTGTCCATCTTATCTGTCTGTCTGTCTTTCCATCCATCACATCCGTCCAGCTGTCTAGCTGTCCCATCCATCCATCCATCCCCTCATCTCTCCCCTCCTCTTGCCCTTAGCTCCCAGGGGTGTTTGGAATCTCTCAGGCTGATCCAAACCCCTGTCAGACAGGCAGGCAGGCCCATTACGACTCAGCAACAGTGTTCCCTCTAATTTTTTTCCCTCCTGTGTGTGGGATAAATTTTGTTCTGTGCACGGCGGCACATGCAGATGTGCACCATCCACAGAGACACAGGCTGCCGGCTGTGGGCACTCTGCTAATTAGTGGGCGGCACGTGACTCTCTCCTGGGCGGCTGCCCAAACGCTCGGCTTCCAGGGAGCACTGCCCAGCGAGTGAGCCCCCCGCTTCTCGCCCTCTGCCCCCATTTCCTCTCTGTCCCAATCTCTCTCCCCTCCCAGGCCCGGCGGCGGGGTGCGGAGGGGAGCAGACCTGCCCTAGGCAGCTCCGCACCCGTGTGCAGCCCAGCGGGCGGGGGCGAGAGCAGGGGAAACGCCGGCCCCGTGCAGAACCCAGCGCTCCCCACTCTGGGACTTAGAACCCAGGTGGATCCGAGTTCTAAGCTGCACAGGGAAGGGCTGATCCTCCGTTGGAAGGCTCAGGAGCCCTCTTGCTGCCCCGGGGGTCTCTTGGCCCTGAGGTTCCCCCTTCCTGTTCTGCCCTGGGGGGCCAGGCGCGCTGGGTTCCTCTCTCATTGCAGCCCCCTCTGTCCCTGCCCCCAGCCTGCCAGCGGAGCTGTGCCTTGGGCGCCCCGAGCCAGGACTGCAGCGGCTGCCCCTGCCCGGACCACACCCTGGTGGGCACCGTCCTGAGCGCCGAGGGGGCCACCCTCGCCAACGCCCGGGTCACCCTCCAGGCCCAGCCCCGGGCTGTGCTGGCCAGGACCGACCGCCGGGGCAGCTTCAGCATCCGGGGGGTCTGCGCCGGCCACGGGGCCAACGTCAGCGTCCAGCTGGAGGCGTTCGCCCCGGGCCAGGCTCCCATCGTCTCCAATGGCTCCCGGACGTCGTGGGTGCGGGTCACGCTCCATAGGCTGGGTGAGAGGCCCTGCCTGGTGGGTCCCGTCGCGCCTCTAGGGACTGCTCCACGCAGAGAACAGCCTACTACTGCTGCCGGCGAGGGGCTCGCTCCCAACGGGAGCCCTTCCAGCCCGGGCGCCCCCTGACTGCTGGTGCTGTGGCAGCCTCCAGGAGCTGATAGCGATGGGGGTGGAGGCGGAATGTGTGGGGGGGGGCTGGATTTGGGGCAGCTCAAGGTCTGCTCTGGAATATGGGGGGGGGGAGCAGAGAGGGGGGAGGGAGATTGTTGTCAGCACTGGGGCATCCTTGCCTCTTCTGCTCCGTCTCCCTGCAGAGAAGCCCTACATGGTGCAGCACCCCGAGTCCAAGGTGCGGGTGGCCGGGCAGGGCGTGACTCTCTGCTGTGCAGCCACCGGCACCCCTGTGCCCCTGAAATATTACTGGTGAGTGACGGGATCGGGAGGCAAACGCCATTAGCCGTGGGGGTGGGGGGGGAGCCTGGGCTCCCAGACAGAGGGGTGGGGGGTATGTGGTAGGACAGGAATAGGAGGGGAAGGGGCTGCTGGTCGGGAATGAGGGGCCCTGGCAGCCGCAGGTGGGATGCCGGCTTTGTGCCAGCCTGCCCTGGGTCCGAACCAGCGCCAGCTTCCCTGGGCACGGACGGCAGCGTGTGTGTCTGGGGGGAGGAAAGGGGGGTCAAGCGTGTGTGTGTCTGTGGGCTGGGCCAGGAGGAGTTGCAGGGAAGGGCTTGTGTGTGTCTACGGGGGTGAAGAGTGCGGGTTGTGTGTGGGGAGGGATGGGGGGGGTCATGAGTTGAAGGTGTTGGGGGTGTTGTGTGAGGGTGGGGGATGGGGTGGGTGATTGAGTGTTTTGGGGTGAGGCGGGCTTGGGGTGGGAGGTTGAGGGATGGGGGTTGTGTGTGGGGAGGAATGGGGGTGTGGGGATTGGGTGCTGACGGTGTTGGGGGTGTCGTGTGGGGGTGGGGGATGTTGTGGGGGGTTGAGTGTTTTGGGGTGAGGCAGGCTTGGGGTGGAAGGTTGAGGGATGGGGGTTGTGTGTGTGTATGGGGTGTAGAGTGAGGGTTGTGTGGGGAGGGACGGGGGTGCGGGGATTGGGTACTGACGATGTTGGGGGTGTCGTGTGGGGGTGGGGGATGTTGTGGGGGGTTGAGTGTTTTGGGGTGAGGCAGGCTTGGGGTGGAAGGTTGAGGGATGGGGGTTGTGTGTGTGTATGGGGTGTAGAGTGAGGGTTGTGTGGGGAGGGACGGGGGTGCGGGGATTGGGTGCTGACGGTGTTGGGGTGTCGTGTGGGGGTGGGGGATGTTGTGGGGGGTTGAGTGTTTTGGGGTGAGGCAGGCTTGGGGTGGAAGGTTGAGGGATGGGGGTTGTGTGTGTGTATGGGGTGTAGAGTGAGGGTTGTGTGGGGAGGGACGGGGGTGCGGGGATTGGGTGCTGACGGTGTTGGGGGTGTTGTGTGGGGGTGGGGGATGTTGTGGGGTGGTTGAGTGTTTTGGGGTGAGGCGGGCTTGGGGTGGGAGGTTGAGGGATGGGGGTTGTGTGTGTGTATGGGGTGTAGAGTGAGGGTTGTGTGGGGAGGGACGGGGGTGCGGGGATTGGGTGCTGACGGTGTTGGGGGTGTTGTGTGGGGGTGGGGGATGTTGTGGGGTGGTTGAGTGTTTTGGGGTGAGGCGGGCTTGGGGTGGGAGGTTGAGGGATGGGGGTTGTGTGTGTGTATGGGGTGTAGAGTGAGGGTTGTGTGGGGAGGGACGGGGGTGCAGGGATTGGGTGTTGAAGTGTCATGTCGGGGATGTGGGGGCATTTTGGGATGAGGGGTGCATGGAAGGGTGGGCCTGGGGGCTCAGGGGATCCGTGGGTATGGTGGGTCTGTGGGTGCAGGGGGACACTGCTCTAGGAGCCATCCAGGGGGCAGCCCGGGCAGCTGGCGAGCCCCACTCCCCCTCCCCCCATCACTGACGCTTTCTGTGGGCTGCTCTCCGGCAGGTACCACAACGGGACGCTGCTGGACAGGAAAGCCCACAAGTACAACAGCAGTTTGGTGCTGCGGGGTCTCCAGCTGCCCCAGGCCGGCGTCTATCACTGCAAAGCCAGCACGGACGCGGGCGCCATCAAATCCTCCCCCGCCTTCCTCACCGTGATGGGTGAGCCCTGGGGCAGCTGTGAGGGGTGGGGGGGGCCCCCCAGGTTATCCGGCCGGCCAGCGTACCTGCTTACGGCCACAGTGCCGGGGGAGAGCCGGGGAAGGACCCTCCTCTGGCCACGGGAGGGAGGCGAAGGCCACGGGTCGAAAGGCCGTTGGCTTTGGCGAGAGACAGGCCAGAGATGCCAAAGGGGCTGGGTCAGATCCCAGCTGCCCTCAGGCCCCGAGAGGGCCAATAATCCAGTTTGGCTGCTTTGGGGGGGTCCTGGGCCGATGCCGGAACCTGGCACTAGCAGAGCCAGAAACGGGAGCCGCTGCGGGAGGAGCGGGAGCCCTGGCTGGGCTGTGATGCGCTCCTGTCTCCTGGGGGGCTGGCATGGAGGGAGGGGGCTGCCGGTCCGGATTGGGGGGGTGGGGCAGGGTGGGCTCTAGGAACCTTACTCATGGCGCGGAGCGCGTTGTTCCTCGCTTTGGAACAGGGCTGAGCGAGATACGGCCCACGGGCTCCCGGCCGCTCTCCGGCCCCCAGGCCAATCGGGATCCAGGGGTGGGGGAGCGCGCAAGGTCATTCGCTGCTCAAAGGGACTGGCAGCTCCCTCCCCCTGCCCGGGGCGGGCGGTGCCTGGAGGAAGCCACCAGCCCTTTGATCTTGTGCACAGCCCCTCTCCCAGGTCTTGAGTGGCCTGGGGGTGGGGGGAGTGTGCGAAGTCTCCTCCTCCCCTAGGGGCGTGCAGTGCTTAGAGGGACCCACCGCCACTGCCCGAGGCCCCTCCCCTTCTGCATGAGGCCCCGCCCCTTCTGCATGAGGCCCGCCCCTTCTGCCCGAGGCCCCGCCCCTTCTGCAGGAGGCCCCGCCCCTCCTGCCAGAGGCCCCGCCCCTTCTGCCAGAGGCCCCACCCTTTTTCCTGAGGCCCCACCACTTCCACCTGAGTCCCAACTCCTTGTGGGGCGTGCAGAGCCACCCTGCAACCAGGAACCAAAGTTCGCGAAATGGCCCCCCCCCGCAAAAATGATTGGCCACCCCTGCTTTAGAAGGAGCTGGGTGTTTCTTGCCCTGGATCAGGGAGGGGGAACCCGGTGCAAAGTGGGGGAGGCTGCTGCGTTTGGCATTTTGGGTAACTCTTCTCTCCCCCCCACAGGCCAGGGACAGCCGAGCTGCCGGGCCACGCCGGAGGAATACCTCATCAAGCTGCCCAGCGAGTGCTTCCAGGAGGGGGGGCGCTCCTCGTACTACAACGTGGGCCGCTGCCCCGACACCCGCTGCGCCGGGACCCCGAAGAACGAGCTGCAGTGCCGGGATGGGGCGGGGCGCTGCTGCAGGGTCCGGCGCATGGAGGTGCGGGAGATCCCCTGCTCCGGCGCCGTCCTGCCCATCAAGGTGGTGGCCGAGTGCGGCTGCGAGCGCTGCGCCCGGCCCAAGATCTTGGTGCACGGCCGGGTGACGGCGGCCGACAATGGGGAGCCCTTGCGCTTCGGCCAGATCTTCCTGGGCAAAGAGAAAACCGGCTTCACCGGCTACCAGGGCACCTTCGCCATCGACGTGCCCCCCGACACCCGGCGGCTGGTGGTCCGCTTCGTGGACCCGCTGCAGAAGTTTGTGGACACGGTCAAGGTCCTGCCTTTCGACCCCCGGGGCGGTGCCGTCTACCAGGACATCAAGGTGATGCGGAAGAAGGAGCCGGTGGATCTGGACCCCACGCAGGCCAATACCATCCTACTTGGGGAGCTGAAAGGCCAGGAGCCGGTGGGGGAAATGGTAATACCAGCCGGCTCCTTCCTTCGGCCCAACGGGGAGGTGTACAATAGCACCGTCAAGGCCAGCGTGACCTTCCTGGACCCCCGGGATGTCACCACGGCCGCCGCGGCCTCCAGCGACCTCAATTTTGTCAACGCCGAGGGCGATCTCGTCCCGCTGAGGACCTACGGCATGTTCTCGGTGGACTTCCGGGCTGGTGAGTCCAACGAGGTGCTGCGGACGGGCCGGCTGGAGGTGCGGGTGGATGCGGAGCAGATCCGGATGCCTGAGCACCTCCCGAAGATGAAGCTGTGGTCCCTGAACCCCGAGACAGGCCTGTGGGAGGAGGAAGGCGCCTTCCACCTGGCCAAGGAGAAGCGGGGCAAGCGGGAGGAGAGGGCCTTCTTGATTGGCAACCTGGAGATCCGGGAGAGGCGGCTCTTTAACCTGGATGTGCCCGAGAGCCGCCGCTGCTTCGTCAAGGTCCGGGCCTACATCAACGAGAAGTTCATCCCCAACGAGCAGCTGGAAGGGGTGGTGATCACCCTCATCAACTTGGAGCCCAAGCCCGGCTACTCCTCCAACCCCCGGGCCTGGGGGCGCTTCGACAGCGTCATCACCGGGCCCAACGGGGCCTGCCTGCCTGCCTTCTGTGACAGCCAGCGGGCCGACGCCTACACAGCCTACGTCACCGCCACCATGGGAGGGGAGGAGCTGGAGGCCGTGGCCTCCCGCCCGAAGCTCAACCCCAACGCCGTGGGGGTGTCCCAGCCCTACCTGAACAAGCTGGGCTACCGCCGGACGGACCACGACGACCCCCGCCTCAAGAAAACAGCCTTCCAGGTCAACCTGGCCAAGCCCAACCCCAACAACATAGACGAGGCCAACGGACCCATCTACCCCTACCGGAGCCTGCGGGAATGCGAAGAGGCGCCTGTCGCGGCCAACCACTTCCGCTTCTACCGGGTGGAGGTGGACAAGTACGAGTACAACGTCGTGCCCTTCAAGGAGAGCGACCTGGCCTCCTGGACCGGGGACTACCTGTCCTGGTGGCCCAATCCCCAGGAGTTCAGGGCCTGCTACATCAAGGTGAAGATCCACGGGCCCCAGGAGTACATGGTGCGGTCCCGGAGCGTGGGCGGCAGCCACCCCCGGACGCGTGGCCAACTGTACGGCCTCCGGGACACCCGCAGCGTCCGGGACATGGAGATCGACAACAGCTCGGCCGCCTGCGTGGAGTTCAAGTGCAGCGGGATGCTCTTCGACCAGAGCCTCATCGACCGCACCTCGGTGTCCGTCGTCCCTCAGGGCAGCTGCCGCCGCACCGCCGTCAACAGCCTGCTGCGGGAATACCTGGGCCGCCACCCCCCGGTGGTGGAGAACAACGACACTTCGGTCTTCAACATGCTGGCGCCGGTCGACCCGCTGGGTCACAATTACGGCATCTACACGGTCACCGACCAGAACCCCCGGCTGGCCAAAGAGATCGCCATCGGGCGTTGCTTCGACGGCACCTCGGACGGCTTCTCCCGGGAGATGAAGTCCGACGTGGGTACGGCCCTGACCTTCTCCTGCCAGGAGAAGCCTGCCACCCGGCAGAGCCTGTTCCAGCGCCTGCTGAGCTCGCCCGCCGACGCCCTGACCGAGATCCGGCGCGAGATGAGAGGCAACGAGCAACTGCGGGCCCCCGCCCAGGTGGTGGCCTACCCCGCTGGCCTCAGAACTGGCTTCTCCTCCCAGACCAGACGGACCCCCAGCAGCCGGAGGAGGATGGGCCTGATTCGGGCTCAGCAATAGAGCAAGCAGCCCCTCGGCCCTCCCTCCTGACCCCTTCCACAGCAGTCTCCAGGGCCCTGACACAGAGAATCCCCCTTCCCCCATCCCGGAGCACCCCCTCCCCACCCACGTCCCCATCCCCGCTGGTAGAAAGCCTATCACAGAGGCCCTTGTTGCCAACACTGAAGTGGGGGATGCGCCTTGGTCTCTCCAAAGTGACTCTTCCCTGCTCCGTTCTCTCTGGCGCTTTGGTAACATCCGGGCCTGGGACGCTCCATGGGCCTGAGCAGAGTAGGGCTGGCACCTAGTGTTACCATTCGCCAGGGTTCCCTGCGATCTGGGTGCTTGCGCGGCTGCTCAGGAGCAGTTCAAATGCTGCCCAGCTGATTAGCAGAGTGCCCACCGCTAGGTTTTGGTTCTGAGGGTGGTGCACATGCACATCTGCCTTGGTGCGCATCAAATTATTCTGCACATGGGTGGAAAAAAGATGAGTGGGAACATGTTCAGCTGCCTGCACTTCCCAGCCTTCCGGCAGTTAGCTTAGTGCCAGACCTCTGCTCCCAAACCTGGATTGTCTCCCTGCCCCACCGTGAGAGTAGCCCGACGTCTACATTTGGGGGAACAGCTCCAGTCAGGCCACGTGGGGAAGGGAAAATTCCGCACTTGCCTGAGGCTTTCCTTTTGGAGTGCAGCACCCCCCTTGCATCTCCCCAGAGTCAGGCGCATAGACCTGCCCCTGGAGAGACACAGCCCCTGAGGTTATTTTTTTAACGAGGACAGTTCAGTGGAAAGAGGCATTTGACAGGAATAGCATTGCCCACTCATGCAGGCCAGCCCAGATCCCAGTGCTCCCTGCAGAAAGAGCCGCCTCTGAAACTGACTAGAGACGAATGTGAAACTGACCAGCCGTGGTTTACAAGTAGAGAACAGGACACAAGCGGGAGAAGCAAATTAGCTCTTTTGACATCCTTCCTGCCTTCATATTAACCCCCCTCCCCGGTGGGCGATTCGCGCTGCAGGTAAGGACATCCTTAAGCACAGAGCCTGCCAGCGTCCTTTTGAAGCACGACATGTTTTTATTTGGGTCAGGGCAGAACAGGGAGCAGGGGCGGGAATGAAACACCATCGGGTGTGCAAAAGGGCCAGGAGGAAAAGGAGGCATTTGGCATTTGTATCATTGGGCCCCTGTCCCCACCAAGGTAGGAAAAGCAACAGAATTATGAAGATAAACAAACTGATTCCCCCCCAGGTGGGAGCCTGTGAAGCACCCCTGGGGGTTTGCCCCAGCCCGGGGGGGGGGGAGAGGAGGGTGTAGGGGGATGGGTACATTAAAGTGCTGCCCCAAAGCAGATGCTTTCAGGGATAGCAGTCGTGTCAGAGTGTAAATCCCCGGCCCTCATCCATAGCCCAGCCTGCAAATCCCACCTTCTCACGAAGGCTTGTCTGGTGCAACCCTCCTACACGCACACACTCGTGCACCTGCACACACACTCGTGCATGCGTGCACAGGCACGCCACTCTGAGTTTTTTTCAATCAATCTTTGTGTGTGTGTGTGTGTGTGTTTGAGGGATGGTGCAAAGTTATTTCCTTTCCTAATTTCATATGGTCTGGATGGATAAAATACACCCAGCGTTTAGTAATGACGCACCCCTCCCCCAGGAGAGAGGGGGCACTAAGAAGACGTGCAAAGGCAGAAAATCCCACTTGGCAAACAGACTCCGAGCTGATTTCCATGCCAAGACCTGATAAGGCACCTGCGAGCCACCAATGGACTTGCGGTGCCAGACAATCTCAATGCACAGTGATTTACACACTTCCTGCCTTGTGTCTGCCATAGCTCCCCACCCTGCTCCGCCACTGACCACTGGCAGTTCTGCTTGGCCGGAGCCAGGCCAGTTTGGGTCCCTGGAACATGGCATTGAAATTGTCCTGATTTAACACACGTGCCTGGTTGTTACTCATGGGTCGAGAGCCCGGGGCCGGGTTCTGCACAGGACGGTCTAGTTTGCTAAGGCACGTCGCTACATTGTGCAGGTTTCTATGTTATTTATTATAAAATACATGGGTGTGTTTTCATCAGCCTGGCTGAGGCGTGTCCCTGTGCACTCGTGGGATGGGCCCATGCTGGGCTGGCGCCGGGGCTGGAAGGCAGCAAACCAACCTCTGACCCATTCACCAGCAATACAACCTCCCAACCATCTCATGAACTAACAGGCTGTGTCTAGACTGGCCAGTTTTTCCAGAAAATCAGCCGCTTTTCCGGAAAAACTTGCCCGCTGTCTACACTGTCCGCTTGAATTTCTGCAAAAGCGCTGACTTCCTACTGTAAGAAATCAGTTCTGCTTGAGGAAATACGATGCTGCTCCCGTTCGGGCTAAAGTCCTTTTGTGCAAAAGGGCCAGTGTAGACAGCTCAGATTTGTTTTGCGCAAAAAAGCCCCGATCGCGAAAATGGCGCTTGGGGCTTTTTTGTGCAAAAGCGCGTCTAGATTGGTCACGGATGCTTTTGCGCAAAAGTGTTTTTGCAGAACAGCGTCCGTGCCAATCTAGACACTCGTTTCTGCAAATGCTTTTAATGGAAAACTTTTCCGTTAAAAGCATTTGCGGAAAATCATGCCAGTCTAGACGTAGCCACAGAGTTTAAAGAGAAGCTAGATAATTTCATGGAGGTTAGGCCTATAAAAGGCTATTAGCCAGGGGATAGAAATGGTGTCCCTTGGCCTCTGTTTGTCAGAGGCTGGAGAGGGATGGCAGCAGACAAATCGCTTGATCATTGTCTTCGGTCCACCCTCTCTGGGGCACCTGGTGCTGGCCACTGTCAGCAGACAGGCTACTGGGCTAGATGGACCTTTGGTCTGACCCAGTACGGCCGTTCTTATGATCTTATGTTCATCCATTCACCAGCAAATCAACCTCCAACTCTTGCACCCATTCATCTGCTCATGAAGTTCTCTCACCTCTACCCCGTTACACCATTCACCTATTGCATCACTGCAAGTGCCCACCTGCTCATCTCGCCATACCTACGCTTGTTCATCTACCCCTCCGTGTCCACCAACGCAGCCATCCACATGTCCCCTCCCCATCCATCCACATCTGTCCACTCATCTATTGATTCAGGTCTCTTCCCAGCCACCCCAATACCCACCAGCTTGCCTGCCCAGCCAATCATGAGCTGCTTTTCTCCATTCTCCGACTCTATCTTGGTTTGCCTCCATCTCGCTCACTGTCCACACCCCTTGCTGACTCAGTAACAATGGGCCAGCATCCCCCCCCCCCCCCCCCCCGGTCCCTCATGCTGGAGAACATCAGGACAAATTCCCACGACTTGAATGCAGACACATCAGGTGACGCTGATACGAGGGGAGAATCCGGCCCAGAATTAACTCTGTGCGTCTGTTCCTTTGCTGGTGTAAACTGGTGCAGTCCAAGCACACAGCACCAATGTATAGCTGGGGGCCTGTCGACACTAGCCAGGCTGTTGGCCTAGTGTTGCTCTGTCCACAGACACAACCTGTGTCCGGGCCTCGCTTGCCACCACATTGTGAGTTGTGTTGGCAGCCGACCCCGGGGTCAGGTGGCATGTTTAATCGCTGCCAAATTGCAGCCAGCTTGTTGCCGTAAGCCAAGGCCCCACACCAGCTTCTGGGGCAGAGGGGTCTGACCACACTGGGACCTGGCAGGAGTTTCTCCACGGACTGAAAGACTTGGGTGCCCCAGCACGCTAGCCCTGTGTGTGGGTCCCTCGGGGGGGGCTGGTAAATGTGGCACGAGGGCATCGCCGCCTGTGTGGCCAGCCCCATGTGCCTCCCGCCACATCCCCGGGGCTTGTTCAGCCTTTCAAGCACTCAGCCTGCCTGGAGCTGAGGGGCCATGTCAGCCCGGGCCCACTGGGGACCTGGTGCTAGAGGGAGCCCACAATACAAAGCCTTCAGCCCCCCAGCTCCGGGTGTGCAGAATCTCAGCCGCTCCTGGAGTGGCAGGGAGCTGGCTCCAGCAATCAGATCAAATCCGAGGGCTGGGACCCCAGACTCCTAGGTTCTATCACGGCTCTGGGTGTATTTAAGGTTCAGCTCCCGGCTTCACGAAGGGGGCAATGGCTGGGGAGTTAGGAGCCAGGACACCTGGGTTCTAGGCTGGCTCTGGGTGGGTGCGTGCTTACAGCCAGGGCCCCGGCGTCTGACACTGCATCGGAGTGTGACCCCCAGCCAGCGACTTTGCTGGGCTCCATCTAGATGAGCAGCGAGTCCATGTCGTGTTGTTATTCGTCCCTGTCCCGAGACCCCATCCCTTCCCCACCTGCCCCCTCAGACGCCCCTCGTGCCGGGTGTCTGATGCGCCAGGCCGGCCTCCGAGCGGTGCCCAGACACGAAGGCATGTCCTGCCGGGGCGGGAGCCGAGAAGGGGAGGAGGTGTTTGTGGAACAGTGGCTGAATAGTTCGGGGTGTGCGTCACTGACCTCAAGCCCGTGGGAATGGTGAGTGCTGGTGTTGAAAAGATTAACCCTGGGGCTTGTTTTTCACCAGCTGTTTGGCTTTGCAAAAAGGCCCTTACCAAGGGGGGGGGGGCAGAGCAAAGCTGAGTCTGCTGGAGCTTTGGGGTTATTTATCTGAACACACCAGGACTGCGAAAAGCTTCGCATGAACCAGAGCTCCCCGCCTTGCTCTAACCACTAGACACCGCTCTTGCTCTCAAAGCTGTCGGTAGAGCCCAGGAGTCCTGGCGCCCAGACTTGTGTTCCCATCACCAGATGACACTGACCTGCCAGGGATGGGACTCAGCCGTCGGGGTTCCCACGCTCCCTACGCTAACCACTAGCCCCCCATTGCCTCCTAGAGGCATCGCCAGAACCCAGGGATTCCTGGCTCCCAGGCCCCTGCTCCAATAAATCTGCGCAGGCTTTGCCTCCCTTTATGGTTCTCGCCTCCCCATCTCTCGCGCCAGGGCTGGTGATCAGAGCCGCGTGCAAATGTGACACCTACCAGTGCAGAGCCTGGGGCTGGCCGGCCCCGCCGTACCGCCGTGACAGTAACAGAGCTGCTCTCGAGGAAGGACGAATGGTGTATGTTGGCCTCTTCCCAGGGAGAGCTCTGGGGCTTAGCAGGAAAAACAGGCCGGAAGGAAGAAGGACCCAGGATAAGCCGTTCGCTGCAAACACTTGAGGGTTGTAAAGAGACAACGCCTGGGCTGTTCGCCGGGAAGAGCTGATCTGATCTCTTGCCAAAGCCCAGGGAGGTGAAACACCAGAGGCTCGCTGGCAGCTGCAAAGAGGGGTCCTCCAAGCGGGGGGGCGTTGTTTGGGGGTGCAGGAGGGAGACACCCGCCAAGGTGACTGCAGAAGCTAGGCCTGCCTAGGGGAGGAGAGGTGAGGTAGGACAGGCCGTCACCTGTAGGCAGCTTGTAGTTTTCAAATCTTTCCACCCCAGGGCTCCGGTCCTAGTTGTGTAAGGAGGCTGGCCGGTCCCCCCCTGCCTGAGGGGGGCCTAAACCCGGTCAGCGCTGCTGGGGCACCGCTGCGGTGTACTCACAGGGTGCCGCAGGCCACTGGGGTCTGAGTGCAGGGGGATCACGGGGTTCTGCCCCAGCCGGGGTGAAGGCACGAGGCCTGGGCCTGGAGCCAGTGCACTGGGAGGAAGTGCAGAGGGGACAGACACACAGCCAGCTCTGTAATGCTGACACACGCCCCGTCAGCCTGCACTAGGCACACAATGGTCCCTTAATTTTTTCCCATCTGCATGCGGAATAATTTTTTTCTGTGCACCGACACATGCGTGGGTGTGCACTACCAATCAAAACACAGGCTGTGGGCACTTGGCTAATCAGCTGGGTGGCATTTGAATCTCTCCTGGGTGGCCGCCCAAGCGCTCAGCTTACAGGGAACACTGGTCCTCACCCTTTGCTCACGTGGGGTGTGCCTTGAGCCTCCGGGGACTTGTTCGCTGGGTGGCCCCAGCACATGGCAGGGGCCAGTAACTCAGAGCCCCGGAGCGAGGCAGAGTCAGTCTGGGAGCGGCCCAAGGTGGGGGCTGGGCTCCAGGACTGGGAGGTGACAGAAGCAAAGCCCCATGCCCAGAGGGGCCCCCGGGAAGGAGGTTGGGGTGAGCAGGGTGCTGGGGGGATGGAGAGGCAGCAGGGCCCAAGCTTCATACAAAGGTCCGTTTGTGCCAACAGCTGTTTATTTAGCCCTGCCCTGCATTCCCTCTGCCGCACGTCAGCTCAGGCACGTGGCTTCGGCTGGGAGGCGACTCCCTCCCTGGGCCGCCGGGAGCAAGGCATGAGCGGGGTTTGGGTGTGGTTAGCAGGAGCAGCCGAAGTCCAGAACTCCCAGCTCCGCAGGCGGGGGCTGAGCATTTTCCTGCAGACACACGTGCGCCCCTCATCTCTGTGCGGTGCCGGGAGCATCATGCGCTCGGAACTGTACAAAGTCCGAGACCATGGGGTCAGCCGACAAGGAGCCGGGCACACTGGGCCTGCAGGGAGAGAGCCCACCTGCGGAGTCACCCCTGAATTGTTCACGGCAGATCCAGACAGCCCCCTGCCCCAAAGAGGGCTGAGACAAGGCAGACAAAGGGTGGGAGGGGAAACTGAGGCACAAAGCGGGGGAATGACTTGCCAGAGGTCACCCAGAGCAGCAGCGTCAGGAACCGAACCCAAGTTGCGACAATGCTTGCTCCCTGACCACTAGTCCACACTGCCTTTCAGTGACAGCCGCCGTGTTCTCAGGGTGCCAGGGCCTTCTCTGTACAGCCCCTCGTGCGTTGTGTACCCCCCCTTGCAGTGCCCCCGGAGCTGGCATGCACATCTCCTGGTTGCTCCAAGCCCACCAGACCCCTCCAGGCCTGTTTGGGCTGCTGACCGCTGCTGGTTGGCACGGGCCCGACCCGTTTCCCGCCCCCGGCTGAAGCTCTGATGTCACTGGAAGGAGCCCTCGTCAGGAATGAAAATAAACTCCCCCGCAGCCACAACTCTCTGGGAGATGCTCTGATTACACGGCTGCCCTTCCAAGCCGCCAGCCACGACAGCTTTGCCTCTGATCTGCCTAATTGCTACCAGAAACCACAAGCAGCCGGAGCAGACCTCGCTGGCTGGTTGCTTGTCCCCAGAAATGCTGCTGAGGGAAACCAGCTCTTCCCATCCACCACCGAGCTATGGGCCGACCTGGGGTGCTGCAGGCCGGGCGGGGTGTCTAAGGAGCCATGGGGTGAGCAGTGGAGCAGCTGTTCACGAAAATCCGAGGGGTGCTGTTAAAGCTGGACCCCACTTTGGCACTCTGAGTGCAGAAGGATGGGGCCCACGAGAGACCTTCAAAACTACCTTGCCTCTATAGCATGGGTTCCCAAACTGGGGGGGGGTAAGCATGAAGAAATTACAGGGGGGGCATGAGGCAACCCAGCCCCCTCCATCAAGTTTTGCTGCCCTGCTCAATTCCTTTTTTTTTGCTCAACAAGTTTTTTTGGGGGGGGGGCGTGAGGGTTTTTTAAAAATCCGAAAGGGAGGCATGATGCTGAAAAGTTTGGGAACCACTGCTCTATAGGCTTCTGCTTAAAAAAAAACTCCCCAAAGTCACAGATTTCTGACCTTGGGAGATAGGCCTGCTATCAGCCAGTTAAAAAACCACCCACACCTTTCTTCTTGACCCCAGGAAGAAAGCTCTTGAGAACTTCTTTACCCCACGCTCTTTTACCACAAGAGAGCTTGAAAACAAAGAAAAGAAAACAAACTGCAATCTCTAGAGGGTACGTCTATACTGCAGCGTTTTCCCGGACAAACGACCGTTCTTCCGGAAAAACAATACTCGCGTGTCGTGTCCACACTTCCATGAGTTCTTTCGACAGAAAGTCGAAAGAAGGGAGGGTTTTGTTTGACAGCAGTAGACCTCATTCTACAAGAAAGAAGCCAGTTTCCGAAAAAGCGTTTTCGGAAAAAAGGCGCGTGCGATGCAGAAGAAGGAGTTCTTTTAAAAGACGGGGTCTCCAGGAAATAACACAGGTGCTCTGGTGGCCACTCCGTCCAGACTAATCACAATTGAAGTGCGAGTGAGCGTTCAATCAGTGTGGATGCTCTTTCAAAATAAGTTTTTCTGGCAGATCTCTTCCAGAAAAGCTTCTTCCAAAAGAAGCTTGCAGTCTAGAAGTAGCCTCTGATAGCTGACCTCTCAGGCTACGTCTAGATTACAGGCTTCTTTCGGAAGAAGCTTTTTTTGGAAGAGATCTTTGGAAAAAACTTCCTCCGAAAGAGAGCGTCCACACTGCAAAAGTGCATCCAAAAAGCAATCTGTTTTTTCGAAAGAGAGCATCCGGACTGAATGGATGCTCTCTTGCATGTAAACTGTGATTATTATGGATGGAATGGCCACCAGGGCACCTGTGCTTTTTCCTCTTTCCTCTTCTTCCGAAGAAGAGGCCTCCTGCCCGTCCACACATCTCTTTTTGCGAAAGAGCTCATTCGCAAAAAGGCTTCTTCCTCAGGGCACGTCTAGACTACCTGCGGCTTCTGAAAGAAGATATGCAAAATAACAGTTAAAAGCATTTCCGGAAAATCATGCCAGTGTAGACATAGCCAAGAGGTTTCTCTGGGGGAAAAAAAAGCAGCCTAGATGGGCTTTTTTGCGCAAAACCCCCTTTTTTGAAAGAACCCTGTAAACCTCTTTTTTTGAGGAATAAGTGTCCTTTCAAAATGGGGTTTTTGCGCACCCCCCCCCCTATCTACACTGCTTTTTTTCCCTGCAAAAAACTCTTCCAAAAAAGGATCGGAAGAAGATATGCAATTCACACCTAATTTGCATATCTTCTTTTGGAAGCCACAGATAATCTAGACGTAGCCTGATAGAATGAGGATTACCAGTTCTGGAAAAGCCCCTCTATTCTTTCAATTTTCTTGCAGAAGAACGCAATTGCAGTGTGGATGTTTCTCAAGTTTTGTCGGAAAAACAGCCATTTTTCCAACAAAACTCTGTAATCTTAGGCATGTGTACACAGACCTTCTGTTACCTGCCAGGATACCAGAATCAGATCCTTGCCTTAAAAAAGGTGATTTTATTAACGAGACAAAAGATACACTTGGCAAAGCAAACTAGGTTAGTAGATGTTCTAGAGCAACAGAGAAAAGAACAAACCAAGCCAAACATTAAGATAGGATAACAAGCCTGGTGGATAAGGGGGAAGAGGTAGATGTGGTATACCTTGACTTCAGTAAAGCATTTGCTATGGTCTTGCATGACCTTCTTATCAATAAACTAGGGAAATACAACCTTTATAAGGTGGGTGCATAACTGGCTGGATAACCGTTCTCAGAGAGGAATACCCCATAGAGATGCTGCCCCAGGGCACGTCTACACAGCAGGGCTAAAGTCAAATTAAGCTACGCAACTTCCGTGAGGTCAATTGCGTAGCTTATGTCGAAATAGCTGAATTTGGTTTTGGCACTGTCTGCGCAGCAGGAAGTGGAAGGAAGAGCGCTCTTCCTATGACTTCCCTTCCTCCTTGTGAAATGAGAATTACCAGGAGCTGGAGTGAGAAGTCCTCCAGCTCGACGTTATTTCGAAATAAAGGCTTGTAGGGTAGAAGTGCTCTTTCTTATTTCAGAAAATTCTCCTGTGTAGACGTACCCCCAGCCCCGCCCCTTCTGCCCAGGCTCTGCCCCCTAGCGCCACAGGGAGGGAGGGCAGTGCATGGCCTCAGCCTCCCCAGCTCTGGAGCACCCGGAGGGTGGGTGCTAGGGGCAGCAACACTCTGCCCCCAGTCGCCTACAGTAGGTGTTCTAGAGGTGGAGTCTGGGTGGGGCCATGCCTGTCATGCCTGAGCCGGGGAGCATGTAGAACCGAGGTTCTAGCCCGTATTCACTGGCGGGCTTGCTACCGACAATGCAGGGCTCACAGCTAGAACCCCGGTCCCAGGGGGTGGGGCGATGGGCAACGGTAGAGGACTCCCAGCTGATTTTGGGTCAGCACATCTCCTGGCTCAGCCCAGCAGGGGGCAACAGTGAGGTTGGCTCAGTGCAGCGCCTCCTACTGGCTCAGCCCAAGGGGAGCAGACTCGGAGCAGAGACCAGCTCAGCCGTTTGCGAGCTGGCTTGGGCCCTGCTGTTTTCAGGTTCCCTCGGCTTGGCTGCTGCCTGCCCAAACCTTTAGCCCTCCTCTCTGGGCTCGTCAGCTCCGTCCCATGAGCTGCCCAGAGCCCAACTCCCAGAAGCCTTTGGAGCAAGGCCTTCCGCAGCAGCCGAGGAACGAAAGCCAAGCCCAGCCAGAGGCCCTGCCCATCCCGGTCGGGACGTGCCCAACGGGGGCAGCGCCCCAGGACGGCCTTTACGAGGCCTCGCTGTGCCGCGGCGGTTTTGGGCCTGGCTCGCGACGCCGATCCCCCAGCTCTGTTTACCCAGCGCGGTCCAGGGCTGCTCCAGGGAGGCCTTGATGAGGAACGCAGGCCAGGGGCGGGAGGAGACGCGTGGGGCTCGGGCGGGCCCAGCTGCTTCTCGTTACCGTCAGACAAGTCCAAAATAGTATCATAAAATGGAGGAAGAAGGGGGGTAGAGCAAGAAAGAAACCAGCCCTCCCCCGTGGCCGTTGGAGACAGCTGGAGCCCACGGCACATGGAGGAGAGCATTGCTGCCTGCCGCAGCGGCTCCCCAGCCGCATCCTCCAACGCCACTGAGGCCGTCTGGTTGGTGCCATGTGGGTCACTCGATCTGGCTCTGGCGGAGTCTCTGGGAGCTCCGGAGTCTCCATGGAACCGTGCGCTCGTCCGGCCAGGATTCCTCGCTTGCAAGCCAAAGCCCCCGAGATGTCTTCTCCTTGCAGAGGGCTTGACGGGTACCCTGTCCCCTCCTTCCCCGGGGGGGTCAGATTTGCCCTCAGCGTAATTCCTCTGACCTCAGACACCGACCAGGGATCCACGGAGCCCCGTGTCCGCAGTAGCTCCGAGGCCCACTCCTGCCACCGGCTCGGTTCTGAGTTCTCCCAGTCCGTCTACTCGGGGAAAAGCCGGCAGGAGCGAGGCTGGGCCGGTTTCTCCGCACGAATGCCCTGGGTGGATGTTCGTGCTGCACCTGGGCCATACCTTTGTGAGCACTAGCCGGGCATTTGGAAGCGCACAGAGCTAACTGCCTGAGCGCGTCCCGCTCCGAGCAAGCGTCCACACACAGAGTTACTGCAGTGTCGGGCACGGTACAGCCACATCCTCGCGTGCTGGGCACTTACGTCCCCGTGCAGCGAAACCCTGAGGCTACGTCCACACGACGAGTTTTCTCGGCAACAAACATGCTAACGAGAGACTCATTTGCATGAGTCGCAATCTCATTTGCATATTTTCTTCCGAGCCGTTTTTGCTCCATAAAAAGCTGTGGGTACATTTTTTGGGTGCAAAACCCCCCTTTTTCTGCAAGATCCTTATGCCCCAAAAAAGGAGGTTTACCGATCTTGCGGGAAAAGGGGGTTTTGCACAAACGGAAAACATCCGCACGGCTTGTTTTTTGCGCAAAAACGGAGAGGCAAAAAATACGCAAATGAGATTGTGACTCATGCAAATGAGTCCTTCACTAACATATGTGTTGCTGAGAAAACTCGTAGTGTAGACGTAGTCTGAGTTACCCCATTGTTGTGCTGGGGGGGGGGAGGGGCGAGTTAAGGGGCCCATGAGCCACCTGTGTGCTCCCCACATTCTACCTAGCTCCCGATGTGGGTTAGAGCAGCCACAGGGGTCCCCCTGTACGGGTGTTGGGAAGCAAAGCGCTGTGTTTTCTGGTCTCGTCCCCGAGGCTGGAGGCTGGGAGCAGGGACAGACGGAGCCCTGGCCGTCTATTTCTTTTTTGGATCCAAGACCCGGGAAAGAGAAGCCTTGCTCCTGGTCCCATGTCGGGAAGGGTGCCCCGAGCGCGGAGGCAGCCCCGAGAGCTGAGACAGATGAACAATAAAGTGCAGCCGTGAAAGGAATGCACCACAGGGGCACTGTGCCCAGGTTCGGGCTGGATTCTCCATCACTTGAAACCAAGACCGGACTGTTCCAAGCTCGCTCAGCCGCAAGGTATGGGCTGGAAGTGGGCCTTGCTGGGCAAGGATCGCCGTCCCCGGTGATGCAGGAGGTCGGATCATGATGGTCCCTCCTGATCTAAGATGCTCCCAAGCCCACCCGTGACAGTGGCAAGCTCAGGGGCTTCTCCCCAGCAGCCTGCCCTACAACCAAGCGGGGACTCAGTTAAGAGACAGCCCCATTATGTTGCAGCCAACCTCCCCATGGGCCACCCAGCGTGGGATCCATCTGGCCCCCACCCTGCCGCTGTCCGTGACCGGTCCCAGGCTCTGCCCAGCAACCTGCCACGGGAATCATTGGCCTGGAGCCACACGTCACTCCTGCTCTCAGAGTTAGGCACTGGCTGGGGCCCTGCGGCCGGAGGCTTTGGAGCCTGTCGCTTTTTTTTGAGTCTCTCCAATGCAGGATGAAAGGACGGGGCAAGAGGCCAAGCCGGCCGTGGGACTCAAACTCACCACGTTAGGGGTCAGAGCCGAGACAGCGGAAGGGCCCCGCGCTGCGGCCAAGCAAGGGCTGCCTGGCTTCCCCGGCCCGCCTGGTCCTTTGCTCTTAGCTCCGCCGGGGCAGCCACTCGTCGGCACAAAGGAGCCTTCCCCGGCCTGCCTGGGGGGATCTGTCTCCCCATCCTGCCCTCAGGGCCTCCCCCCTCCCGTCCCCAGCTCCTGGATCGGTTGCTGCTCCATTTTCTCCCCGTCGAGGCCCCGTCCTGCCTGTCAAGAGGAGACTTGGAGTCTCTCTCCCAGCAGTCGGAAACGGAGGAAATACCTGGACCGCCCCCGCCGGGAAGGCAGGTTTACACGGAATCCAGCCCGTGCGGGGAGGTGAGGCTGGTGTGCTTCGGAGGCCCACACGGGCTCTCTGGCAGGGGAAAAGGCAACACGCCGCCTTTGTGGAAAAAACAGTGTGAAAAGCAGGACACACACACCGTGCACAAACACACGCACACGTGCACACACACACACCGTGCGTGTATATGCACACTTTGCACTGCCCATGCACACTCACAGAGCGCACACCGCATGCACAGATGTGCATGCCACGCATGCACGCACACACACGCACACACATCCTGCAGATGTTCGTACACGGCAAACCCTTGCCAGTTGTGGTGGAAACGCTCCTGGCACCACTGCGAAGGGCGAAATCCGTGAATCCTGGAGGGGCGGAGAAGCAGAGTGACTGCTCTATTTCCGTGTGGCTCCCGAACGCCCCGTGTCTCCATGCTGCTGCAGAGAGCTCACCACGGGGGCTGGGAGCCGCAGGGAGCTCGCCGCAGGTCCCAGCCACCATGGTGAGTGTGGGGAGGGCCTGCCCCCCACCCCGAGGCCGCGTTCTCCCCCACCCAAGGGATGGGGCGCAATGGGGGGGATGGGAGAGCTGTTAAATCACGAAGAGCAATTCCTCGAGTCCTGAGGATTTCCAGCTGCGACCAGCCTGCCGCGGCTCCCGTCCAGCTGGCGGTCCGGCAGACTGAGCCTGTGGGGGGAGCTGGGCCGTGCTCCGAAGCGCCGAGGGAGCAGCCCGAACCCAGAGTCGCATGGCGGGAGCTTCCTGGTGAATTCCCATCGGAGTCTGTGAGTTTGGCAGCGTCGTGCCGCAGCCCCCGCCGTGCGACTCTTGGGGTTCCCCCGCCGTTGTCCTTTGGGGTGGATGGCCAGGGCTTCCCATCGCTGGCTCTCGACTGTGGTCTGGCCTTTGGGGGTGTCGGCCTGTCTCCCAGGCTCGTCTAGTCTGCTCGGGCCCCACGGAAGTTCTCTGATCACTTCCAAGGTCCTAGAAACACAGAATCCCAGGGCGGGCAGAGACCTCAGGAGCCTTCAAGTCCAGCCCCCTGCCCAAAGCAGGACCAATCCCAACTCAACCAGCCCGGCCAGGGCTTGATCCAGCCGGGACTGAAAAACCTCCAGGGATGGAGATTCCGCCCCCTCCCTAGGGAACCCAGCCCAGCCCTTCCCCACTTGTACAAACCCAAGTTTCTCGCGTCTTCTTGACCCTCCGGGCACCCGTGACGGCTTTCCCACACGCTCCCCGTACGCGGAGCAATTTTACAGAGAATGTCAGACAAAGGCTTGCAGAGCGTCCAGAAGATCTTCGCAGAACTTAGTTTGCAGACCAGCCTAGAAGCACAATTGGTGATGCTCACAAGCAGCCAGGGTGACTCCTTTGTAAACTTGTACTAGACGACTTACCCGGTGTTGCCTGGGTCCGGGCCAGCCTGGGGTGGTGTGAGCCACGTGTCCCGCCCACCAGCTTCTGCCCAGGGCCGGCTTGGAGCGGCAGGGGCCGCTTGGTCTGCCCATCAGCTGACTTTTTCCCAGAGCCAGTGTAACCCGCACAGCTGGGCTATGACTCCTTGCGTGAGTAATATGCAAATGAGGCTAAGCGTGGAATATCGCCGAGCCTCATTTGCATACCTAACGAGCCACCATTTTTTTCAGAAGAGGCTCTTGCGCAAGGAGGAGTGTCTACACGGCCCCTTCTTGCGCACGAAAAACCCTCTTGCGCAACGCTGTTACACCTAGTACTTTTCAGCTGTAGTAGAGCATGGGTTCCCAAACTGGGGGGGGGGGGCACGAAGTGACCCAGCCACACACACACCCTGTCAATCCCACCCCACGTTTCACTGCTATTTTTTGGGGGGGGGGGGCGTGAAGGTTTCTCAAAAATCAAAAAGGGGTACGTGATGCCAAAAAGTTTGGGAACCGCTGCTGTAGAGGCTCCCACCCTAAGCTCCAGAAGTCGCAGGTTCAAATCTGCCCTGTGGCGGTTACAGAGAGGGGGGGCCACACAGCTCTGGGGTGGCTTGAGGGTTGCAGGGGTGGCTGGACACTGCTTCCCTGGGCAGGCCAGGGTGGTGGTCATGCTGCCCCGGGCTCGGACACTTGCTGCCCCCTTGTGGTCATTTGTGAGTAAAACTGTCCCTGCTCTCACCCCCCCTCCCTTTGGGTTGTGTCTAGACCACAGGGTTGTTTTTTTTTTAAAGTGGCCTTTTTTAAAAAAAAACTTCCCCTGCGTCTAGACGGCTACCGCGTTCTTTCGAAAGTTAAATCGAAAGAACGCGGCAGTGTTTTCGACGGCGGAAAACCTCGTTTTACGAGGAAGAACGCCTTTTTTCGAAAGTGCTCTTTCGCCAAAAGGCGCTCTGTCCTGCACACTGTGCTTTTTCGAAAGAGCGCATCCAGACTGCCGGGGTGCTCTCTTCCAGAAAAGCGGCTTGCTTGTTCCAAAGTACTGGTTGTCGTCTAGACGCTCTTTTCCGAAAGAGGCTTGCAGTCTAGACATAGCCTTTCTGTTGGAGGAGAAACAATCACATTCCAGGCACATCCTAATGGCCTGGCACATCCAAACCTTGGCCTTGCTTTGAGCGAGGCCAAGAGGAATTTGGCAGGCCTAGCTCTTACCGCATAGGAGGAATTCTTGAACACACGGGCTCACAGACAGACGCACATTTTGAAAACACATAGAAAGGTTCTTAGATCAACTCCATTTTGGCTACAACAAAGCCGGGCTCGGATGGGTCCCCAATTGTCACAGAGCTGTGATGGGTTGGGAGCTGGACGCAGTGCCTCCCACCCCCGCTCCCCAACACTTCCCCCAGCGCATAGGGCCGTAATCCTAGACGCCTGGCTGGGAACTGGCGGGCATTCCTTTCCCAGATTATTTATTTTGTAACCTAGGGGGCTGTGCACTCAGCGTGCGCTCGCAGGTTGGGGGCCAGGAACCCGCATCAGCCTCACCCCTTCCCAGAACTTTTAGGACTCTTGGAGTGCCCGCCTGACCCCCAACACCAGGGTAACACCCAGCTCTGCGCACGGAGGAGTCGGGGAGAAAAGCCGGAGTCTCTCTGTGGTCACAGGCCCAGCGAGCGGCTGCCTAACACCCCAGGGCTGTGAGGGTCCTGCCAGCCAAGGCCTTGTGCCTTTCTGGGCACAGCTAGCATGAGCCACAACAGACGTCAGCCCTAGGAAAGTCAGAGCAGCAACTCCACGGTGTAGGGTCTCCCCTAGGGGGACGAGAGGAGAAGAGGCCTGAAGAGACCTGTCACCAATTTTCCTTCTAATTTTTCTCCATCCAGGTGCGGATTGAATTTTGTTCTGTGCACCGAGGCATGTGCAGATGTGCACCACCAGGAGAAACACCGGTTGTGGGTGCTCTGCTAACCAGCTGGGCAGCATTTGACTCTCTCCTGGGTGGCTGCCCCGGCGCTCAGCTGACGGGGAACACTGCTGGTCACCCACCCAT
The DNA here is from genome assembly GCF_049634645.1 of Pelodiscus sinensis. Classification (NCBI taxonomy): domain Eukaryota; kingdom Metazoa; phylum Chordata; order Testudines; family Trionychidae; genus Pelodiscus; species Pelodiscus sinensis. The sequence continues at coordinate 18,434,541 of NC_134729.1, read as the reverse complement.
CTGATTTATGAGTGGGGTAGAGCCTTTCTTGTCCTTTCAGCAGCCCTTCCCTTCCCCCACCCATGCTCCCATCACAATGGCCTGGAGGAGTCAGCCAGGTTCAGGGGACCTGGAGCTGGTCAGAGAGGAACCAGAGCGGTGGGACCTGTGCCCTGGCTCCACAGGGTGATTTCGGACATGGAGCTCCCCACGGCTCCACAGCTGGGGGGAGGGGCGGGCAGTGGGGCTGTGGGATGCTCCCAGGGCCTCTAAGGTGAGGGGTGGTGAACGCAGGTGTCTCCTGGGCCCAAGAGGAAGGCTGGTGCTTGGGAGCCCTGATCCAATCCCCCACTGGGCCCCAGCGCCCCATGACACATCGGTAGCCCTGTCCGGCTGCACAGGGCTGGGGAGGGTAGCCACGCTGCAGGCCACGGGGAGTAGCCGAGAGAGAAGGCCACACAGAGCCCTCGTGGGAGAGGGCTGGCGGGCAGAGCCGATGTACGTTCCCCGCCCCACTCGGCCCGCCAGCCCACGCCCGAGCGACCGGCGGTTAGCGCCGACCAGGGATGGAACAGAAATCCAAGCGGCCGACTCGAGCCCCAGGCTCCGTTCTCCTTCTTGCGGGGGGGCTAAAACCTCCCGTCACTCAGCCCCCGTACTGGGGGGATGGCGACAGGCCACGGAGCCACATTTCCAGCCACCTAGAACAGCCCAGTCCAGGCCACATGGCAGAGCCCAGCTGGGCCGCTGGCCCCACCCTCTGAGCATGGAAGGAGAGTGCTTATGTCTGGGGAAAGGTGGACAACGGTCACGGGCGAGCGCCAGCCCAGGAAAACCGGCTTCCAACCACCCTGCTCCGGCGGAGCTGGCTCGCACCCCCAGCCCCGACGCGCGCCCCCCATGAACTGTGCGGCTCCAGCTCTGCGGGCTCCTTCAGACTCGTCCGCAGAGCAGACTTCCTAGGGCGATTAGCTCTACCTAGGCCCGTTTGGGACAGACGCCGGCGTCTGCCTCCTTCCATAGCCCGACTGCTCTCAGGCACCAGCGGGATTCGAACCCAGGCCTTGCAAAGTCAAGCACACAGGCAGCTCCTCTTCGCACTAAAGGACCGTGGGGGGGGGAGTGGTAGGAAGTCCCCAGCTCTTGTGAGGACAAAGGCAGGCCAAAGCCCTCTTCTCTCGCTCTCCTTAATACTCGGTCCTGCCGTGAGCGCAGGGGGCCCAACTAGACGACCTCTCAAGGTCCCTTCCAGTCCCACAATTCTAGGAGTCATTCGCCTTTTGTTACCCCAGAATAAGCACGGAGCTAGCAGGATCAACCCACTTCCAAGCTGGGAGAGGCACCCTGGCATTGGGCTGGGCCCTGTTTTAGCTGGGGCACCCCCCGCGTTCCATTCCTTCACAGGGGGCTGATTCTCCTTGCCAGAAATCACCGTCCGTCCCCCCACCTCCAGCATCACCTCTGGCACCGAGCAGACACCTTGCTCCCTCTGGGTGCACCGTAGCTGTACCTGGTTGCCCTGGTCTCATCTAGCCAGCTGCCTACTGAGCAGCATGGACACGTGACCTATGAGAAGCCGAGGGGGAAGGGGTTGGTACCTCTGATCTGTAGGGCTGCGTCTAGACTGGTATGATTTTCTGGAAATGCTTTTCACGGAAAAGTTTTCCGTTAAAAGCATTTTCGGAACAGAGCGTCTAGATTGGCACGGACGCTTTTCCTCAAAAGCTCTTTTTGCGGAAAAGCGTCCGTGCCAATCTAGAGGCGCTTTTCTGCAAAAAAGCCCCGATCGCCATTTTCACGATCGGGGCTTTTTTGCAGAAAACAAAGCTGAGCTGTCTACACTGGCCCTTTTGCGCAAAATCTTTGCACAAAAGGGACTTTTACCTGAACAGGAGCAGCATCGTATTTCCGCAAGAAGCACTGATTTCTTACAGTAGGGAGTCAGTGCTTTTGCGGAAATTCAAGTGGCCAGTGTAGACCGCTGGCAAGTTTTTCCGGAAAAGCGGCTGATTTTCCGGAAAAACTGGCCAGTCTAGACACAGCCTAGATGTTTTACAGAAAGATGCTAATGGTAGCCAGAGTATCAGAAGTCAGGCATGGCCTCTTCTGACTCGGGTTATGAACGGACAGGTCTCTGCCCGCAGGGAGCTCCGCACACCTCCAGGATCTCCCAACACCATGCACAGGGGGCGGGACAGTGGAGACCGCCGGGAACGGAATTTTCCACCCACGCCAGCTCCCCGTGCCCAGTGAGAGCCAAGTCCTGGCCAGTGACGGTTGGTGCTGATGGGTTTTGCAGCGTCTGGCCGGAGTTGCCGAGATGGACAAATGAGCTGGAATTTCTAGGGTTTGCCTGCCCGCCGCCCACCCGTCTGGCCTTTGTGCTCTGCAGTGTTTCTCCATTTCCCGGTGCTTAGAAAGCGCCCGGCTCTCCCATTCTCACGCTGCCCTTGGGCGGTCACGCGCCACACTCCGAGGGAGAGGTGGGTGCCTCCCCCCTCTCTGCACCCCTCCCGCTTGGATGCGGCTTCGCCCAAACGCATCGTGTACGACCCTATGATGAGGGAGGGCACCACCAGGACAGCCACCGTGTGTGACATCACAGCGCTCACCAAAAACAGCGCTAGGCCCAGGCATAGCCCATGGCACCTCGGGTAGCAAAGCACTGCCACCCCCTGGCCACATCGGATAAAGATAGTTGGCAGTATTCACACCCATCACTACAGCCATCCGTAAACACCCCAGCACATTCCTCTGATACACCCCACACCCATCACTACAGCCATCCGTAAACACCCCAACACATTCCTCTGATACACCCCACACCCAGCACTACAGCCATCCGTAAACACCCCAACACATTCCTCTGATACACCCCACGCCCAGCACTACAGCCATCCGTAAACACCCCAGCACATTCCTCTGATACACCCCACTCCCATCACTACAGCCATCCGTAAACACCTCAGCACATTCCTCTGATACACCCCACACCCATCACTACAGCCATCCGTAAACACCCCAGCACATTCCTCTGATACACCCCACACCCATCACTACAGCCATCCGTAAACACCCCAGCACATTCCTCTGATACACCCCACGCCCATCACTACAGCCATCCGTAAACACCCCAGCACATTCCTCTGATACACCCCACTCCCATCACTACAGCCATCCGTAAACACCCCAGCACATTCCTCTGATACACCCCACACCCATCACTACAGCCATCCGTAAACACCCCAGCACATTCCTCTGATACACCCCACACCCATCACTACAGCCATCCGTAAACACCCCAGCACATTCCTCTGATACACCCCACGTCCATCACTACAGCCATCCGTAAACACCCCGACACACCCCACAGCCTTGTCCTGTATACTCCACAAACACACACACTAACACAACCCACCTCCCCATCACTAACATTACAGGGAATTGTTGGCCTCTTTGTAAGAACTCGGCCACTTAGGTGCCTCCGGGGTACGGAGGCCTTGTGAAAACTGAGCGGAGTGTAGACTGTATCCTCTTAGGGGCAGAGACCTTCTCCTCCAACCTGCCTCCACCCAGCTATCGCTCTGCCTTGGTGCGACGCAAGGGGCAGGATTGCTGGGTGGTGGGGCAGGGAACCGTGACCGTGTCCGCACTGTGTTCCTTCCCCGGGCACCTGGCCTGACAGAAACCGCGTCGGTGCGTGCGCTCCTGCCGCGACGAGCGAACATCCGGCTGCTGAATTCCTCTCTGTCTGGCCAAGGATCGTGGCCTGGCACCCCTCACTCGATCTGGACAAACAGTTAAGGAGGAAAACAAACGCTGCCAGCTGGGACACCAGCGGCTCCTTAACCTGATCCTCTGCCGCCCTCGGCCAAAACAAAAGAACTCTCATGTTTAGCCTCCGTGGGTGTTTTATGGCCGTGGCCCCCCTCCTGCACCCCTCGCCGGCCATGTCACAAGACTCATAAGCCTGCATCTGGGCCAGCCTTTGTAAGCCAGACAGAGATAAGACACTGACCATCCACGGCAGAAACCAGGGGAGCGGGGACCTCTGTGGTTTTTGGCTTCAACCAGCACTGGGGTGTGTGTGTAGGGGGACGGGGGGGGGGGGGTGTTTAATGAGTTTGAAGAAACTTTTTCCCTTGGGAGAACTGGGTTCAATTTCCAGCTCTGACCGACTCCCGGTGTGAGTGTGGGTAGGTCACCGCGTTGGGCTGCCTCAGTTTCCCCATCTGTGCAATGGGGATAGTAGCATTGCGCTACTCCCCAGGGGTGTTGTAAGGATAACCACATTACAGACTGTGAGCCACCAGTGACGGGGGCCCTGCAGTTAACGATGAGGGGTAACGAGAAAGCTCATAGGAGAGTCACCCGCAATAGGCCAACTGTGTGCTGAGAGAAGGGGTGAAAGTAAAATTAATTTCTTCCCAGTATGGGGGCGGGGGGAACCAGCGAAGTGGGGGCACGTGACCTCCACAGGTTCTGCTCCTTTCCCTGTGGGGAACATAAGAACGGCCAGACGGGGTCAGACCAAAGATCTATCCAGTCCTGCGTCCTGTCTGCCGACAGTGGCCAATGCCAGCTGCCCCAGAGGGCGTGAACAGAACAGGGAATCATCAAGTGATCCCTCTCCTGTCATCCATTTCCCGACAGAAGCTAGGGACACCATTCCTACCCATCCTGGCCAATAGCCATTGATGGACCTAACTTCCATGAATGTATCTACTTCTTTTTCGAACCTTGTTAAAGTCCTGGCCTTCCCCACATCCTCTGGCAAGGAGTTCCACAGGTTGACTGTGCGCTGCATGAAGAAAAACTTCCTTTGGTTTGATTTAAACCTGCTGCCTGTTCATTTCATTTGGTGACCCCTCGTTCTTACAGTATGGGAACAAATCAATAACTTTTCCTTATTCACTTTCTCCACCCAAGTCATGATTTTACAGACCTCTCTCATCTCCCCCTCTGTCTCCTCTTTTCTAAGCTGAAAAGTCCCCGTCTTTTTCATCTCTCTTCATAGGGCAGCCGTTCCAAACCCCTCAGCATGTTTGTGGCGTGCAGGGAAAGGAGCTGAGCACCGGCATCTCCTCCAGCTGCCGTATCGCTTCCAGCTCGCCTGCAGGCCTGTTCTCCAGAGAGGTGGCTCTGTCACCTTGGCGGGACGGTGGTGTGTGTGTGTGTGTGTGTGTGTGTGTGGCTCCGTCTCCTTGGAGGGGCGATGGTGTGTGTGTGTGTGTGTGGCTCCGTCTCATTGGAGGGGCGATGGTGTGTGTGTGTGTGTGTGTGTGTGTGTGTGTGTGTGTGTGTGTGTGTGTGTGGCTCCGTCTCATTGGAGGGGCGATGGTGTGTGTGTGTGTGTGTGTGTGTGTGTGGCTCCGTCTCCTTGGAGGGGCGATGGTGTGTGGCTCCGTCTCCTTGGAGGGGCGATGGTGTGTGGCTCCATCTCATTGGAGGGGCGATGGTGTGTGTGTGTGTGTGTGTGTGTGTGTGTGTGGCTCCGTCTCCTTGGAGGGGCGATGGTGTGTGGCTCCATCTCCTTGGAGGGGCGATGGTGTGTGGCTCCGTCTCCTTGGAGGGGCGGTAGTGTGTTTGTGTGTGTGTGTGTGTGTGTGGCTCCGTCTCATTGGAGGGGCGATGGTGTGTGTGTGTGTGTGTGTGTGTGTCTCCGTCTCCTTGGAGGGGCGGTGGTGTGTGTGTGTGTGTGTGTGTGTGTGTATGGTATGCTGTACCGGTTGTTACTAGCTTGCTGGTATGGCAGACTGGCTGATGTAGCTTTGGCCACGTTCTTAGCGGTACCGGTACGCCATACCCGGTTACTTCTGCCTCTGGCTGGGCGGGGGGCGTGGTGTCCCAGGCTAGGCTCAGGGTCCATCCAAGTTCAAACAGCCTTGAAATACCACCAGGATTTGCTGTTTCTCGTGTCTCAGCGATGGGCCGCGTGGGCTAGGGGCGGGGGAACACACAGACAAGTCTGTGGTTGGATGCTCCACTCCCGGGATCCATGGAGGGCAGCTTGGCTTGATTGTCCCTGGCCTGGATTTCAAGTGGGATTCTGAGGTCTGCACGGACTGTGTTGTGTTACCTGCCCCCGCCCCTCAGCCTGGCCTGCTGGGAAAAACACAGCCCTTTGGAGTGGGAAGGGAGAAGAGAGGGTGGGATTACAGCTAAAGCAAAGCTCTCAGCTCCAGCTTCTCTTCCCAGCGCTGCCGCTCTCTCGCTCTGCCGCCTGAGTTCATTTGTGCCTTCTCCGTGCCTCAGTTTCCCATGTAACCTCAGGACAAGGACACTGGCCCCACAGCGAGGGCTGGGAAGTCTGCTTCTCCCCTGTTGCTAAAGGGCTTTGGGATCCCCAAATGGAAAAGGGCAGCATCTCTCAGTGCCCATGATGGTTAAGGGGGAAGTGCTGGGCCCACTCCTCACTGGGCTGGAAAGCGGAGGGGGTGGTGCTCAGCGAGTCAGCCCAAAGTCCCACAGCCCGGCTCCCTCCTTCCACAGCAAGTAAGACGGGTGTACAGACAGCAATACACCGCAAACACACACCGCTAAACAGCCCACATGGGTATACACACCCATCAGTACAGCCATCCATAAACAGCCTGACACATTCCATGGATACACCCCCCCCATCAATACAGCCATCCATAGACAGCCTGACACATTCCACGGATACACCCCCCCCATCAATACAGCCATCCATAAACCATCTGACACACTCCACGGATACACCCCCGCACCCGTCAGTACAGCCATCCATAAACAGCCTGACACACTCCATGGATACACCTCCCACCCATCAGAACAGCCATCCATAAACACCCTGACACACTCCATGGATACACACCTCACCTGTCAGTACAACCATTCATAAATACCCTGGCACACTCCACAGCCACATACCGGTGTACTCCATGAACCTACACTAACACAATCTGTCTCCTCAGCTCCTTATTAACACAATAGGGAATTGTTGCTTATGAACTGACGATTTGATTAAATTTCCTATGAGTGTACTCTTTGGAGTAGCCTTCAATAATAATACGCCAGCCCTCAAAGCGGTTTACAATGCTGGTCAGTATCATTACCCACTTGTACAAGTGGGGAAACTGAGGCACAGAATGGGGCCACCCAGCAGGTCAATGGCAGGAATAAACAGGTTAGGGTCAGATTTGTAAAGGGTATTTAGGCACCTAAAAACTTTCCAAAATCTGGCCCTGAGCCATTAGATTCAATCACAGTAGAAAGGGTAAATAACTTTTTTTTTAAAGAACTTAATTGTCTCTTCCTTCCATTTACTGCAAATGTTTCATTGCACGAAATGTCAAGACTAATTCAAGGTCGAAGACTCCACAGTGCACATTCCACTCCCAGTGGCTTTTCAGACGCACTCCTCAGACTTATTCAAACCAAGTTATGTCTTAATATCGTGGCATCCCGAAGGAGATCATTATGTGAGATGGGCTATCAAAAAAAATCCATTCCCAGCTGCCCATTTATTTTTGAGAACCCCTCCTCTGCCTTAAATCATCCCCCATATTTAGATAATAAATATTAGTAACACCACGAAAAAAAACCACTCTGAGGAGGACAAGCCATCAATTTTGCCAGAGGATCTACAAATTTTTTCCAGATGTTGAAAATCTGGCTTGCAAGTTGCCATTTCGTAAATATTACGCGGGGGAAGGAGTGTCTGCTTCACGGCTGCACTTCCCTTGATCACACGAGAAGGCAGAACACCACCTTTTTGGGAGGAGAGGGGGAAAGGATGAAAAAGCGATTTTAAGCAGCCTTTAAAAAAAAAAAAAAAAAGCTCACGCCAGAAGATACCATGGCATCTTGCTGCAATTCAGACACTGGTACATTACAAACTGTGGGCAGCAAGCCAGCTGAGGCATTTTAATGCAACCTCTTTTATTAATTATTCATTAGTTTTATCACTGGGGAGGCTGGCAAGCCTAGTGGTTAAGACTGAGGCTACTCTGATGCTGCAACGCTATTTTGGGATACCGGAGTATCCTGAAATCGTGATCCTGCGTCTTCTCAGGAAGCGCATTATTTTGAAACAGAACAGGTACACTGTTCCGACATCCCTGTAAACCTCATTTCATGAGGAGTGAGGGATGTTTTGGAATAGCGAGTTCGAAATTAGGCACTGTGTAGACAGCGCCAAAGGACGAAATCAGCTATTTCAAAATACTATCAAAATAAGCTACGCAATTTGCGTCGCTCAAATGGCGTCTCTTTTGTCGAGTTGCGGTGCAGTGTAGATGCACCCGGAGGGAGGAGAACAGGAGTCTGGGTTCAGGTGTGGGTACTCTGACATTTGGACAAAGACGGCCTGATCCATTCCAACAGAAATCGAGCTTTCATGTCAATAAATTATTTCAGATTCTTGTTGCTGCAAAGAAATCCTGCTGACACAGGACATCGGCACAAGCCTTCAACCAGGCAGCTGGACACAACGGTTCTAAGAGGCAGAAGCAAGCTAACTTCAGGCATCTCAACAGGGAAGTTAACCCTGAAACCTAATGATGTCACTGTTGTAACTTACAGCTACACAGCAGCGTTATTTCAGAATAACAATGCCATTCTGAATGAACAAAGAGCATATCTACACTACAAGCCTTATTTCAAAATAATGTTAAGCTTTCTCCAATTCTTGTAACCCTTTTTTTACGAGGAGTAAGGGAAGTTGAAGGAAGAGCACTCTTCCTTCGATTTTCTGCTGCATAGATAGCACCAACAGCTGAAATAATCTATTCTGACTTAACCTACACATTAATAGGAGTGTTGTGAGCAAGACACAAGCCGTCATTCTTCCACTGTGCTCTGCGCTGGTTAGGCCTCAGTTGGAGTATTGTGTCCAGTTCTGGGCACCGCATTTCAAGAAGGATGTGGAGAAATTGGAGAGAGTCCAGAAAAGAGCAACAAAAATGATTCAAGGTCTAGAGAACATGAGCTACGAGGGAAGGCTGAAAGAACTGGGTTTGTTTAGCTTAGAAAAGAGAAGATTGAGGGGGACATGAGAGCAGTTTTCAGGTATCTAAAAGGGTGTCATAAGGAGGAGGGAGAAAACTTGTTCATCTTGGCCTCTGAGGATAGAACAAGAAGCAATGGGCTTAAACTGCAGCAAGGGAGGTTTAGGTTGGACATTAGGAAAAAGTTCCTGACTGTCAGGGTGGTGAAACACTGGAATAACTTGCCCAGGGAGGTTGTGGAATCCCCATCTCTGGAGATATTTAAGAGCAGGTTAGATAAATGTCCATCAGGGATGGTCTAGACAGTATTTGGTCCTGCCATGAGGGCAGGGGACTGGACTCGATGACCTCTCGAGGTCCCTTCCAGTTCTGGTGTTCCAGGATTCTATTTTGACTTTTGCCCTGTGTGTAGATGTGCTCAGTGTGGTTAATTACATCACCGCTGGGCCTAGCAGCGCACACCCTGAGACCTCCTAGAACAGGGCTTGCTTAGAGTCCTGCAGACCTTCCCCGCCCGGCTTTGAACCCCAACTCCTTAGCTCCACGACTAACGCTTTGCCGGCAAAATCCCTCGTGGAGATGCATCTTATGCCAGTCACGGGAGGTCCTTTGCCAGGACAGATGAGCCCCCTTCCTGCATGGCATAACGTTGCCAGCAAAAGGGGCTTGAACTGCATCCACACTGGGGCTTTTGCCGGCGTAGCTGGGTTGGCTGTAGGGGGCCAGGAGCTTTTCATGCTCCTAACTGACATACTTAATGAGCAAGACTGTCGTGTGGGTCTAAGCCCTGAGCAATTCCCCAGCCTCTACTCTCTGCATTCCTCTGGGTCAAGACAGGAACCTGGACCCAGCTCCTCCAGAGCGAGCGACTCCTTATAGAATGGAACACGCGGGCGGTCTAGACTCCAAACCTGCTCTCCCTGGAGCCAAAGCAAGGCAGCCACGTATTCCCGGGGTGCAGGATTGGGCCCGCCCCCATGCTGTTGGTTCACCCACAGACACCACTCACGTGTAATTAATCTGCCCCCTTCCTCCCGGTCTCATTCAACTCCCATGGGGTCTCCACTGGAATTCAAGCAAAGCAGCGCGCTGGGCTGGTGGGTCGGGCAGGGAGCCACGTATGCAGCCAGGCTCAGGGCTTTGTCTCCATGTAATTAGGGCGAGCAGAGCTTTATTTAGCAACTTTCCGTCGGGCGAGGGCGGGAGAGAGCTGCTGGGAAGGGCCTGGACCCAGAAGAAATTGCTTCTGCTCTGGAACGCTGCCCCCCCCCAACCAGAGCTGCCCCCAAAGGCCGACACTAAAGACTCGGCCCGAGATGTCCTTCTAAGCACCTTGTGGTGCGGGGGGCTCTTCGGTTCAAACCTGCCTTGTTTAGAGATTTGGTTTGCATAAAAGACAGAGAGATCCCTTTTCTGGCCTCAAAAGCCCAACTTGTACACAGGAAACGAGAACGTTCTTCTCAGGGGACCCAGGAACAGCTGCACCCCAAGATGCTCCAAGGGCAGCTTAGAGACTCGGGCTCAGACACCTTAAAAAAACCAAGGACCCTGGTGTTCAAAGGTGCCTAGTGATTTGAGGCACCACGATGGGGGATGGGACTACCCTCTGAAAATCCCCCGAAAAAAGGCAATAACTTTTCCTTATTCACTTTTTCCACCCCCATCATGATTTTATAGACCTCGATCCCAGCCCCCTTAGTCTCCTCTTTCCTAAGCTGAAAAGTCCCCGTCTTTTTAATCTCTTTTCCTAGGGGACCCGTTCCAAACCCCTCAGCATGTGTGTTACCCTTCTCTGAACCTTTTCCAATGCCAAGAGATCATATAAGCAAGAGGCTCCTTCGACTGGCCGCCTTCCTCCTTATTTCCTGGATTTGCATTTCGCTCGTGTCTGCAAGCTCTTCTCTGCATTCACTGGGGCTAGAAACTTACCTTGCTTGCTTTGCAGATGAGGATCCCTGTGAATTTGGAGCGGGTCTATCCACAGATTTGCAGGGCTCTACCTTTCAGCTCACGCCGCAGGAAGTGTGGACCTGGCATCATAGGGGAAAAACAAAGCTGAACATCTTGACATAGTAAGACTCCAGGCTTTAAGGGTGTGTTTAGACTATAGGGTTTTGTCGGCAAAAGTGGACTTTTGTCGACAAAACTATACCTGCGTCTACACTGCCGCTGAGTTCTGTCGACATAACGTTGACAGAACTCGGCAGTTTTGTCGACGGTGGTAAACCTCATTCTACGAGGAATAACGCCTTTTGTCAACAGAGTTCTGTTGACAGAAGGTGTTATTGCATCTACACTGTCCTTTGTGTCTAACTCATGTTGACAAAGCGGCTTGCTTTGTCGACAGAACTGGCTGTCGTCTAGACGCTTTTTGTTGACAGAAGCTTTGACGACAGTATGGGTGTGTCTAGACTACATGCCTCCGTCGACGGAGGCATGTAGATTAGCCAGATCGGCAGAGGGAAATGAAGCCGCAATTAAAATAATCGCGGCTTCATTTAAATTTAAATGGCTGCCCCGCTCTGCCGATCAGCTGTTTGTCGGCAGGTCGGGGCACTCTGGACGCGCTGCGCCGACAAAGAAGCCTTTCTTGATCGGCACAGGTATGCCTCGTGAAACCAGGTTTACCTGTGCCGATCAAGAAAGGTTTCTTTGTCGGCGCGTTGCATCCAGACTGCCCCGATCTGCCGACAAACAGCTGATCGGCAGAGCGGGGCAGCCATTTAAATTTAAATGAAGCCGCAATTATTTTAATCGCGGCTTCATTTCCCTCTGCCGATCTGGCTAATCTACATGCCTCCATCGACGGAGGCATGTAGTTTAGACGTACCCTATCTGTTGACAAAGCCTCGGTCAACAAAAGCCTGTCGTCTAGACATACCCTAAGTGGGGGCTTTAAGAAACCCAATCAATGTCATGAGACTTCCATGCTCACTTTGTAAATGCCTGCATGGAGTGATAGCAAATCCAACCCATTGGATTAGTACAGAACAGGGAGCAGATGTAAGCGTTCCCACAAACTTACTCCGCTTTGATTAAATTGGTTTAACCGCTCCCCGCCAGATGGGCACCCTCATTTCAGTATGGGTGTGTCTATACTGCGGTGCTATTTCGTAATACTTCCGGTATCCCAAAATAGCTATTCCACGTTTTTGAAACAAGCTTGTTATTTCGAAATAGAGCGGGTGTGTTATTCCAACGTCTCTGTAAACCTTGTTCCACAAGGAGTATGGGACATTTCGGAATAGCGGTGTATTTCGAAATTGGGTGCTGGGTAGACAGCACCAAACAACGAAACAAGCTATTTAGAAATGGACTCGAAATAAGCTACACAATTTGTAGCTTCATAGAGGTGCCCTATGAAGGCAGCTTTCAGTTCCTAATCACTGAGGGTGTGTCTATACTGCACCGTAACTTGAAATACGAGACGCAATCGGAGTGATGCAAATTGTGCATCTTATTTCGAGTCCATTTCAAAATAGCTCCTTTTGTCATTTGACGCGGTCTACACGGATTTCAAAATACAGCGCTGTTCCGAAACGGCCCTTACTCCTCATAGAATGAGGTTTACAGGGACGTCGGAATAGCGGGCCAGACATAATGGCCTGGCAAGACGCGGGAGACCTATTTCAGTCTACTCCGTTAGCCCGAAATAGCGCTGCAGCGTAGACATAGCCTGAGAGAAATGAGCCGGGTTTAAAATGAAATCAGATCATCCACACGGCCGTCAGCAGCGGGGCAGCTCAGTCGGTTTTAAACCTTGCCTGCCCGAAGGTCATGGTCACCAACCAGTCGATCGGGATCGATTGGGAGATCTTGGAGCCTCTGACAGGTGATCCTGACTGGTTTGGCCAAGAGGCTCTCAAGTGCAGCACTTCAGCTGCTCCTCCCTAAACTGCTGCTCATCTCCTGTCCTTTCCCCTGGAGCTGTTCCTCCCCAGGAGCTGTGCTTGTTGGGCAGGGCAGGGAAGGGAGGGGAGGGGCACAGATGTCGGGGTGCCCCCTCTCCCACCCTGTATTCTATCTCCATAGAACGGGGCGGGGGGGGTGCACAACAGGGCTTGGATGGAGGGAGTTTGCTGGCTGCTTTGGAGAGCGGTGCAAGGCCAGGGCCAGGGGTGAGCCTACCTTAGCCCCCTTGCACCACCACCCAGGAGCCACCTGAGGTAAGCAGTGTCCATCTGGAGCCAGCTCTGAACCCCTGCCCCAGTCATGCACCCCCTCCTGCATCCCAAACTCCTGAGCCCCCTGGACCCAAACTCCCTTACAGAGCCAGTACCCTGAACCCCCTCCTGTACCCCAACTCCCTGCCCCAGGCTCAGCTCAGAGCCCCTCTCACACTCCAAATCCCTTAGCCCAAGACCAGAGCCTGCACCCCAACTCTTTGCCCCAGCCTGGTGAAAAGGAGGGAGGAGGGAGGACGGAGTGAGCAGGGGCAGGGCCTCGGAGAAGGGGCGGGAAGGAGGCGGGGCCAAGGTGTTTGGGTTTGAGGTAGATCCCGGATTGCACTTCAACTCAAAAAGTGATCACGTGCTTAAAAAGGTTGGAGACATAGAATCATAGAACCATAGAGCCGGAAGAGACCTCAGAAGGTCAAGTCCAGCCCCCTGCTCTAGGCAGGACCAATCCCAACTAAATCAACCCACCCAGGGCTTTGCAAGCCGAGACTTAAACACCTCTAGGGACGGAGATTCCACTACTACCCTAGGGAACCCATCCCAGCGCTTCCCCACCCTCCTAGGGAAATAGTTTTTCCTAATGTCCAACCTGGACCTCTCCCACCACAACCTGAGACCATTGCTCCTTGTTCTGCCATCTGACCTGCCATCTGGCCTGTCTTCAGGCCATGCTCCTCGGCATGTGGGCAAAACTCTCACACCGAATCACTTGGGTCCTCTAGCTGAAGTCACTTCCACCACCTAGTGGCAAGGACACGTCATCTCCTTCCTGGTCCCCACGAAGCCAGCCAATCCCCCATCGATTCAAAACCCCATCCCCGTGCATTCAGAAAGGAGAGCGCTCCGCCCCTTCTAGCCACAAGACTTTGGGGGACGGGACGGTGATTATTGACTTTGGTTGGGTTGCGCGCCCTCCCCCTCTCGTCCCCGCCTCCACTGTGCATTACAAACGGTCTGCAGGAAATTTAAAAACAAAACAGAAAAGAGGACTTTAGCCCACGTACCGAGACAAAAAAAAAAGGTTTACATTTCACCATAAGTGAAGCAACTATTAAGTGAAATTCCGGCCGGTGTCACTCACCAACGCAAGGCAGGAATGTTGGCTATTTATAGCCGGGTAGAGAAAAAGCCGTTTGTTTTACTCCGTGGTTGGCCGGCAGACAGAGGTGGAGGGAGGCAGTTCCCATTTGGCTCGGGTTTTGAATCACCGGACTGTGTCCACGAGCGCCCCCGCCGAGCACTTACCTCCCCCCCTTGACAGCAGAGCGCCCCCAGCGTGGAGTCAGCCGAGAGCGCGTGAGGAGAGCGCCTCCTACTGGGTGCCCTGCCCTCAGCCGTAGTGCCAGGCTGGGGCATCAAGGAGAATGCAGCTCTCTCAGCTTCCAGAGGGAAGGAAAATCCCCTTCCCCCCAGCACGGGGCCATGGCAGGTCTCTGTGGGGGTCTCCCCTGGGGCATGCGCACTTCCTCCCTGGGGTCACGGACGGCTGCACATTCGCCTCGCCTTGTTTTCCCACCGTGGCACGGTGTCGAAATGCTGCAGCCGCTGGGCAGGCGGATTCCTCAAAGCAAACACAGGCCGGCTGGCTGGCCAGCCCTGGCTCCAGTTCCCACCAAAATAGCCAGGAGGAGAAAAACACCCCTGTTCAGAATGCAGGGGGCTGATGCCACCGGGGGATGGGGACAGCACGTCTGTGCCAGTGTGTCGGGGGGGGGGGGTGCACGCACCTGCATGTCACAGAGGTGCTGGGTGTGTGGGTGTGTGTACATGCATGTGTATCACAGAGATGCTGGTGTGTGTGTGTCTGTGCACCTGTGTGTCACGGAGGTGCTGGTCTTTGTGGGTGCACACGCAGGTGTGTGTCATGGAGATGCTGGTCTTTGTGGGTGTGCATGCACGTGTGTGTCATGGAGGTGCTGGGGTGTATATGTGTGTGTGTGTACATGCATGTGTGTGTCAGAGGTGCTAGGTGTGTACACGCATGTGTGTCAGAGGTGCTAGGTGTGCGCACACACTTGTGTCCACACACGTCACGGAAGTGCTGGTGTTTGCGGGTACACATGCATGTGTGTGTCACAGAGACACAGGATGCGTGGTGTGCTGCACCTGTGTGTCGCAGAGGTGCTGATGTGTGTGGGTGCGCACGCACGTTTGTGTCACAGAGGTGCGGGTGTTTGCGGGAGCAGGCTGCAAGGGGGTTGGGAGACAAAGGGAGGGAGCTAGTGTTTCACTGGGGCCAGCCGGGGCTCTCGGCCCCACTCCACCGCACTGCCAGCTCCGTCTGCACGTGGCCCAGGACTGGCTCAGACAGACCCTGTACGCGGGAATCAGGGGTTATGTACAATCGGGGCAAAGAGGCAGCAGGACAGGGCCCCAAAGAGCCCAGTGGGGTAAGTTGAGGGTGGATAACGTGGAGTCAGAAGGCCTGACACATGAAAACAGCAACAGGGCTGGAATCGAGTGAGCAAGACTTTGGGTCAGTAGCACGGCAGCCAAGAAAGAGGCCCTATTGATAAACGTGTGATTGTGTAAGTCCGGTGGAGTGTGAAAGAACACCGGGTGCTGATTGTGAGCCAGAGGGGAGGAGCAGAACATCTCGGTACCAGCCGCCTCCCCCACAACTAATGGACATACCGACCTCGGTTCAGGACCAGGTCGAAGTTGACAGCAAGTCGGCCCCCCCTTCTGCAAGGTGGGTAGCTAGGTTTCATCCTTGCTTGAAATCTGTCGTGTCCGGGGCCTCTCAGAGGTCTACTGTGTGGACTCAAGTGCGTGGGGTTTAACGCTCTAGAGAGAGGGCGCGCATGCACGCAGCTGAAATTTATCAGCATCGAGGACCCGTCAGGAACCCACCAGGACAACCCCGAAACCCTGACTGACGACACCCAGTAGCTCACTGCCGAGCCCACGGGACCGTCACAGACAACGGACTCAATTCATCACCCTGATGAGCCAGCATGGGACCACTTCCTGAGACTCTCCGGGCTACATGGGGATGGGAGGTGGGAGGGTCCAGAACCGGGGGTGGAAGGAGCACAGACAGGGCCTGGTGTTCTCGCTGCTGCACATATTAACGCTGAGCCTCCCTCTTTGTGCGCCCCCTGCTGGGCCTGGCACACTGCGGAGAAATGCCCCCAGGGGAGCATCCGATCTACACCCGCCCTGGCTCTGCCTGGCTCCCTCCACTCCACTCGCGGGCCTGCACAGACCTCTGGTGGCCCCGTGCAGCATTGCAAGGATCAGACGCAAGAGGCTGCATTTTCAAAGCCTTTGGGGGCGACAGGAAAGTATTAGCCCCCCCCAACCCCAGTATTGCTCCCACCCAGCCCTTGGGTGTCATTTTCCAAAACCGAGCCCCCTGCAGCTTGGCTCTCCTCTCCCAGGGAAAGGGCCAGGTTAGTGTCAGAGAGAAAGGCAAGGCCCACCCACAGGACCCTGGGGGAGCCGTGATGTGGGTCCCCCCCCCATTCATATAGACCAGTGTTTCCCAATTTTTTTAGCCATGGAACCCTTTTCAAAGAACCCCTAGGTTTGTCCAGAAAAAGAAAAAGAAAAGAGGGAACCCAGCAATGCATGAAAATCACATTCCTTCCCCCAAGACCCCACCCCTTTGAGGCCCCATCTCTCTGCTCCCCTTCTCTCCATCACTTGCTATCCCCAGTCCTTAGACACTCTCACTGGGTTGAGACAGGAGGTGCGGGCTCTGGGGTGGGAATGAGGGATTTGGGGGTGGGTAGGGGTGAGACGTGCACGCTCTGGGAGGGAATTTGGATGCAGGAGAAGGGATGCTGGCTTGGGGAAGGGGCTCCAGGCCGGGGAGTGCTGGGCTCAGGTGGGAGGTTGGGGTGCTGAGCAAGTCACAGGCTTGCAGATGTGGGGGTGCAGGAGTTTGGGTTGGATACGTGAGGGGCTCAGGGCAAGGAGGCTGTGAGTATGATGGGCTCAGGACACAGATGTGTGAATAGTGCAGGAGTGTTGTGGCAGAAGACTGAGGAAGTGGGGATGCAGGAGTCGGGGATGTGAGAGGTTCAGGACAGGGGGTTCCAGTGTATGATAGGCTCAGATTTGGGGTCAGGTGGTGCAGGAACGTTATGATGCTGCAGTGAGATGGGGGTTTGGCCCCAATTTGGGGGCATGTTGGCCAGGCTTCATTTTTAAATAAAATATGTTAAACTCAAGAGATTTTAGCATCGTCTTTATTTATGAGAAGGGCAGGGAACCTGTTTTGAGTCAAGGGTCGCTGACCCACAGAAAAGTCAGTCGGGGCCACACAAGTGAGATGCAAAAGAAACCCCTCCAAAACCCCCAAGCCTCACTAATATGGTCCCAACTGTGCTGGTGTGGGCAGGGGACAGGGTGCTAGTGGGCCGGAGAGAGGGTGCTGCTGGGTGGCAGGATGCTGGCACAGGTAGCGGGGTGCTGGGGCAGGATGCTGGGGTTAGGGACATGGTCCTGCTGGGCACTGGGGTGGATGGCAGGGTGCTGGAGCCAGGGACAGAGTGCTGCTGGGTGCTAGGGTGAGTGGCTGGGTGGTGAGGCCAGGGACAGGGTACTGCTGGGTGCTGGGGTGAGTGGCAGTGTGCTGAGGCCAGGGACAGGGTGCTGCTGGGTGCTAGGGTGAGTGGCAGGGTGGTGAGGCCAGGGACAGGGTGCTGCTGGGTGCTAGGGTGAGTGGCAGGGTGGTGGGGCTGAGGACAGGGTGCTGCTGGGTGCTGGGGTGAGTGGCAGGGTGGTGAGGCCAGGGACAGGGTACTGCTGGGGACAGTGCTGGTGGGGGCAGGGACAGGGTGCTGCTGGGTGCTAGGGTGAGTGGCAGGGTGGTGGGGCTGGGGACAGGGTGCTGCTGGGTGCTGGGGTGAGTGGCAGGGTGGTGAGGCCAGGGACAGGGTACTGCTGGGGACAGTGCTGGTGGGGGCAGGGGACAGGGTACTTATGGGGAGTCTGGGCAGGGGACAGGGACAGCTGGGACCAGTACCTGGCAATCCTGCAGCGGTTCTGGGAAAAGTGCGACTGCACTTCTCCTCCCCAAACAGCTGGCGTGAGCGCTGCCTGAACAGCAGGGGCTGTTGCACCCCAGCAACTTACCTCCGTGTTGCCGTCCTGCAGGAGTGGCGGGGGTGCGGTGAGTCCCAGGGCAGAGCACGCTGCCTGCAGTTGGAGCTGTGCAGCCCCGGGTCTCCTGCCCTCCCCCCCTCACCGCGCAGAAAGGCCACGGAACTAAGTTACCGGGTGCCACAGCCAGGGCTGCACGATGACTTCCGTGGCCCTAGGTACTTTTGCCTTCATAGGCCCCTCCCACCATAATAATATCAATATGAAAAATTATTTTGATATAACTTTAAATATGTCAACATTTTTTTTTCTGTTTTAGGCAAAATGTAATCGATTTTCGTGGGCCCTAAATGTTTATTTTTTTCTGATGCGAGAAAAAGGTTAAAACATTTTCTTTGACCCTAAAAGTTCCTTTTCTTCCTTCTGATTTTAAAAGAAATTAAAACGTTGCCGTGGGCCCCAGGCACTGTGCCTAATGGATAAGTCAGCCCTGGCCACAGCCCCAGCTGTTCAGGCAGCATGAACCGGCTCCTTTGGGGAGGCGAAGTGCTTCCCTCCCCGCTGTGGGTCACGTGGGGTCACCCCTGTCTGGAACCCCCCTAATGTGCTGGCTGGGAGCAACTGCTCCCCTCTGCCCCCACCTCGCTACGCCTCTGCGTTACCAGGGAGGAAGGAGAAACAAGCATGCTGCTGCTTTAAGAAGCTGGCTAGCCAGCGCTCTCTCTTTCAGAGGGGACAGGGAAGGGCCGGCTCCTCACGGAACCCCTACTTTTGCTTCATGGAACCCCAGGGTTCCGCGGAGCACCATTTAGGAAACACCGATCTAGAGAACAACGAGACGTTACCGTGCCAGCGATGACATCATCGTCACATGAATCTGGTCCGTTTCAACGTGTTGCATCATCGCCACCTTCCCTCGAAAGTATCAGCAAGAGGAAACAGAAGGCCAGTGGTTCTATTATTGAACATGAGCGCAGTTCGCACAGACGTGCCAAGCGGCGCTTGTCCACGTGAGCAGTCAGGGGTTTGAAAATCAGGGCTTTGCTGTTACTTGAACCGTCTGCAATACATCAGCGTACAAGCGCTTCTGAGTCTCCTTTTGCAGTCTCGTTAAAACCTCTTCCCCCACGTGGCAAGGACAAAGTCCTGGTGGGCGCAGCGTCTTCGGGATCACGGCGCATCACTGTACACAGCCACAGCATGTGATGCTCTCATTTATAAGAGATAACCTATTCATATTTTTTAATTAGAGGGAAAAAAATTCACTTCTGTCTAGTTTGGCGTCCCTTAAAGCAGGGTGGGGAACCAAAAGCCCAGAGGCCAGATGCGACCCTCCGGCTTGCGTGGATCCGGCCCCCGATGCTTGGGGCCCCCCTTCAGCATTGGGGAGCCCATGCTGGCACTCCAGTTCCCCGACATCCCTGCACGGAGCTGGAGCACACAAAATCTACTAACGTGGTTCCCCTAGGATCTGGTGGGAGAGGAATATAGGGAGCGTCTGTCTTTCTGCTTCTCAGTCGGGGGCCATGTCAGTGAAGGGTTTTTATAGGGTTGGGGCTTTGAGGTTTTTTTTGTGCTTCTCACCTGTGTGCAGCCCTCGAGTGAGTCCCCCCACCTTAAAGCTTGATGCCATAGGTAATCATCTAGTTTGCCTATATCTAGAACAAACAAAAAACAGGACTACGTAGCCCTTTAAAGACTAACAAGATGGTTTATTAGGTGATGAGCTTTTGTGGGCCAGACCCACTTCCTCAGATCAAATTGTGGAAGAAAATTGGCACGACCATATATACCAAAGAGATACAATAAAAAAAAAAGTGAACACATATTAAAAGGACAAATCAAATTTCAGAACAGAGGGAGGATGAAAGGGAAGGTTAATGTCTGTGAGCTAATTATATTAAAGGTGATAATTGGGGAAGCTATCTTTGTAATAGGTAAGGTAATTAGCATCTTTGTTGAGACCCAGGCGTAAAGTGTCAAATTTAAGCATGAATGACAGTTCAGAGGTTTCTCTTTCAAATGTGGTGTTAAAATGTCTTTGAAGCAGGATGCAGGTAGTCAAGTTGTTGAGACAATGCCCGTTCTGGTTGAAATGGCAAGAAACTGTTTTTTCTTTGTGCTACTGTCTGATAACTATTTTGTGTGCATTGATTCTTTGGGGAAGTGAGACGTTTGAAGGGGCCTGGAGAAAGGCCCGGGGGTTAAATTCAGGGCTGTCCCCAGGCCAGTTGGCCTGTGGGGTTCTCAGCCACTGGCCAGGTGCCCCAGAACCGGGGGCAGCTGAAGGGGGTCTGGACCTAGTGTGTGTGCACCTCGCCCTGAGCCTGAAGCCAGCCCATTCCTATGGATCTGAGATACCCTCTATCCCCCAGCAGGCATTGTTTGGATGGGCCAGGGGGCAGAGGAGGGGGTTGGTTCTATCCCCCACCAGGCTGGAGCATGGGGGCTTTTTTGGATGGGGGGGGCAGAAGAGAGGGGTCTGGCTCAGCAGGGTAAGAGAAATGCCCTTAGCATTGGAAAAAGGGCAACAAAAATTATTAGAGGTTTGGAACAGCTGCCATTATGAGGAGAGATTAATACATCTGGGACTTATCAACTTGGAAAAGAGGAGACTAAGTGGGAATATCATAGCAGTCTATAAAACCATGACTGGTGTGGAAAAAGTGAATAATGAAGAGTTTTTACTCCTTCCAATAACACCAGAATTGGAGGTTCACGCAGTGCACAGTCAACCTGTGGAACTCCTTGCCAGAGGATGTTGTTATAAGCAGCACACGGGATATTTAAAGGGGGAAAAGGTAATACACTGCGTTTATTGAGAATACAGTGACAAAGCAGTTAATATATGCTTACATAGACAGATACACACAGTCCCACCATTATATTTACCAGTCCGGGGATCAATCCCACCATTATATTTACCAGTCCAGGGATCGATCACAGGCAGAAGAGCAGGGTCTATTGGTCTGGTTCAATGCTCCAGTTATGGCAGGACATCCCCACTCTTGAAGCAAAACAGTTGTCCTTTTCTCATAGTTCTTTCCCATCGGGATCAGTGGGTTTTGCATCGTCCAGCTGCTTTTTGAACGGTTGTCTATTTTCAGTTGTTTCTCTTGCTCCTTATCGTCTTCATTCTGCCTTGCTAAACTGGTTTGGATCAGAACTATTTTGTCCCAGTTGTGAAATGCTCGCCTTCTTTCAGAGCCCGTGACGTGCCCACTGTGTTGTACTTAAAAGAAGTACTCGGGATCTTTTTCTGGGGGATAAGGCAACACGCCACATTTATTGAACACACATAGAAGAATCAATACTTATCATATGCATATGACACATCACACTCATGCACTCTCACACACACATGCACACTCTGTCTTGTTGTTGCCAAAAGTTGCTCCCCCTAACTGCACTGGCCAGGTGAGTTAGATCGGGGAGGGGGTGGAGCCAGGCTTCTGCGGATCCGGATTGATGCTCCCATGTTGACAAGACAAAAACTCGGGGTCCCTCTGCAAGATGCCTCCTATTTATCCCTCTCATGCAGCCAATTAGTTATCACCTCGCCTTTCTTAATGCTGCTTCAAAGGGAGTTCTTCCAAGGGCAGGCACTTGCTGCTTGACTCCCAAGGCCTCTGTATGTCCAGTCTTCTTAACGAGCTCACTTTACAGGTATTGTCCTGGATCTGACTCCCAGACCTTCTCCACCCTTGCAACTGCTGCTTGAGGTGCTCCCCTTTCATTCTCACCTCATTCACTTCAACAGGGCAATCAAGGAAAGGGGAGAGCTCAAAAGACATTTTTTTCTTACAAGATCTATCTATCTTAATACAAAGTTATAGGAGAAATGTTACAGAGATTCTATAAGAACACTTAAAGATAGATCTAAAAGGACAAGATCTTAATACAAAATATAATATTACAAGGATTTATCCACAACTGCTTCTATCTTGATGGGAAATATACAGCAATCGCCCGCATGTTTACGTCTGTTCTGGGCTTCTTCCTAGAACATTTGGCCTTCGCACTTATCTCTCATACACTCCTCACTCGCTCACACACACAGAGCAAGGTTGATTTCTGTGCCACGGAGAAGCAACAGGCCCATTTGAACAAGGACATCAAATTACAATTAAATTGCCCCTCCCCCCAAATCATCACCTCCTTACTCGTTTCACAATATTCGTTGTAAAACTTAGCACAAAGTAATACAACTCTAGCCCTGCCTTGGAATCAGCTTTGGACACAATTTTCTGGCTGCTGCCCCTTTAGCAGTGGTAGGGTAAAGGTCCTTTCTGCTTTCAGAAGGGGGGTGTGACGTAGTGGGGGTACTCTCTGGGCTGTGGTGACCTCTGCTGTCTGGAGCAAGACCCAGCAGGGAAAACCTCATTATGCAAAGGTGACTCAAAAACCTGTCTGACCTGCGGCCCCCCATGGGGAGAAACAAAGGGAGGTGGATGCTGCCCTGGCTGTGGGCAGGGCTGGAAGAGGGGGAGTTAGTTCCTGGCTGGAAGGCAGGGAAGAAGGAGCTGGGGAGGGGACTGGGACTCCCCTATCTCAAGGGGGGCACTGAGGCCTCTTAGCCCCAGTTCCTGTAACCAGATTACATCTGTGCTGCGCTGTGCTGGAGGAGCAATAAACCACCTCCATTCTACTGGCTGGTGAAGTCTGTTCATGCCATTTCGGGGGTGCAGGAGACGGGAAAATCCCGACGCGTCGTCACAGGGGGTCTTTGCCTAAGGCTACATTTTAGCTACACTGGGAAAGCCCCCGACTGTAACAGGGTTCAGAAAAGAGCTAGAGAAATCCATGGAGGTTGGGTCCATCAGTGGCTGTGTGGAAGGAAAGAAAGAAAGATCCATAGGCAGGAATTTCTGGGGGTGAGGGGTGCTTCTTTGGGTAGAACTCACCCCTTATGGTCCCCCAAGTAAGCATGCTCTGGCCGGCTGGGGGAAGACTGGGGCTGATTTCCCACTCACCACCCCCAGGAGTGCTCAGCCCACCCTTGGCCTCCCTTGGGGTGGGGGAAGGAGGAATCAACCCCAGCCTTTCCCCGGCTGGCTGGAGCACAGGGGAGGGAGGCTGGCGCAATGAAGAGAAACTTTCTGTAGCTAAGAGCCCCCCCCCCCCCCACTTCGCTCCGGTTTTCTTCTCTCCGCCCCCCTGGCTTAGATGCTCAGAACAGCAGAAGCAGCTTCTGTCAAGAAACGAAACCGAAGGGGGGGGGAGGGGGAAGGACCGAAACTGATGAGCCCTGGCTGCGCCCAGTGGATGTAAGCACGGGGGGCAGGGGGGCAACCCCAGGGGGGAAATTGATGCGGGGGGGGGTTGCGGCTGATGAGGGATCAGTCCTGCCCTGCTGAGCGCCCCCATCCTGTGTTTGCAGAGGGCTCTGACTGGCAGCCACAGCCTCTCCGTGCCTCAGTTTACCCCCCTCCCCCCGGTGAAGCGGGGACGATCCTCACTTGCCCCGCTGGATTTATCCCAGCGGGAGAGCAGCTCGAGGGGGCAGCGTGTTCTCAACTGACCGCTTCTCATGATCACCCGCCCCGTGCAAGGGAGGGGGCGGCTCGGAGACCCCGGGGGCTGCTCCCAAAGCCCCCCCCCCCCCAGGGCATCTCCCCCGCCTGCTGCCCTGGGCAGGGCTCCTCTCCCGGTCCCCGCTGCCGCTAACAGACCGCGGGGCAAAGGGCGCCCACCCCGCCACCAGCCTCGGGGGACAGGGTGGAAGCCGGGGCCCAGCACCAGGGGCTGCGGGGCCCCCAGACTCTGCCAGCGAGGGGAAGGGGCCCAGCCAGGCCATAGAGCAGCCCCCGGCCTTGCAGAACCCTCCCCCCAAGTCCAGCGATGGCCTCGGAGCCAGCCCCTCGGCCCGGCTGGTCCGGCTACTGGGCGCACGGAGTTGGGGCCTGGGGGGGGGGGAAGGAACGGGGGGGGGAGCTGGGTCTTCAGCCAACGGCATCTGACCTCGGCCCTCGCTGGAACAGGAAAGCCATGTGATTTCCTGGAAAGCCCCGTGCCTGGGGGAGTCCAACCCCCCCCGGGCAAGCGGAGCCGAGAGCCCGGCTCGCAGCGCGGAACGCTAGACGGCCAGGGAGCACTAAGGCGCCAGCTGCATCCAGCGACCCAGGGGCCGGTGGGGACTCGGCCCGGGGTCCATTTCCCCTCCTGCCCTGCGAGGCTGTGGAGGGGGCGGCCGGGGCATGGCCGGGCCCGTCTGTCTCGGGAGCCAAGGCTGCAGCAGGAGGCAGAAGAAACTCTACGGCTGCCTGGCGGGGGCCCTGGTCTGCACCGCGGCTGCCGTCGGGGTCGCCGTCTCCTGCTGCGGGGTCAGGTGCCAGGGGGGCAAGGGCCGCCCCGGCGCGGAGGACTGGCTCGCCCGCCTGGAAGAGCAGCGGGACGGGGCGAGAGCAGAGGCCAAGCAGCTGCGGGCGGAGCTGGCGGGAGCCAACGAGACCCTCGGGGCGACGCGTCGGCGCTGGGAGGCCTGCGGGAGCCTGACGGTGGGGGCGCGGCAGCGCTGCTCAGTACCCG
This sequence comes from Pelodiscus sinensis, assembly GCF_049634645.1. Classification (NCBI taxonomy): domain Eukaryota; kingdom Metazoa; phylum Chordata; order Testudines; family Trionychidae; genus Pelodiscus; species Pelodiscus sinensis. Next base: position 18,409,832 of record NC_134729.1, on the reverse strand, counting down.
GGCGCGGACGGGGCGGGGGGAGCGGGCAGCGCTGGGTGCCCTGCAGAGGTGCCCGACCCTGCCCGGGCGCGCTGCGAGCTGAGGCTCCTTCCCACCCTGCTGGGGGAGGGGGGGGGGGTCTGCCGGTCGCGCTGTGAGGCTCCCCCGAGGCTTGGCTTGCAGGACGGAACTCAGAGGCCCATGGGAAAAGCCCCCCCCATTTTAGACACCCCCCTCAACCCTCCCCACTAGCTATCCCCCATGCCCCCCCTCTCCCCATGACCCCCCTTTCCCCCATGACCCCCGTCTACCTATCCCCCATGCCCCCCCACACCCCCATCTACCTATCCACCGCACCCCCTCTAGCTATCCCCCATGCCCCCCCACACCCCCATCTACCTATCCACCGCACCCCCTCTAGCTATCCCCCATGTCCCCTCTCCCCCATCACCTCCCTCTATCCCCCATGCCCCCTCTCCCCCACGCCCCCATCTACCTATCCCCCACGCCCCCACTCCCTCATCTAGCTATCCACACCCCCTCTAACTATCCCCCTCTCCTCCTTCAACCCCCCTCTATTCCCCCACCTTCCTCTCTCCCTATGATCCCCTCTCTATATCCCCCACACCCCCACTCTCTATCCCCCACCCCATCTATCTTTCCCCACATCCCCCATCGCTCACGCCTCCATCTATCCCCCACGCCCCGACCTATCCCTCACAACCCCTCTCTGCCTCTCCCCACCCCATCCCCTCTCCTGCCAGCTTTTTGGGAATATAAATTGAATACAATTTCCTTTAAAAAAAAATAACCCTCTTTCAAATTAGATGTAAGATTGGGACAACTTGGTCTGAGACCTCAATTTCCTAGAGACTAGTCAAACCCTTGAAACTGACTGAAAGGAAAGCCAAGCATTTTCTGTTTTCTGGCGGGTGTTAAAGAAAGATGCCCACTTTGCTGGGGTAAGGCACCGGACCTAGAGAGGGCTGGCACGCTGACTCAGCTGTTGCCATTAGTAGCCATTTCTGGATGTAGAGAGGAAAAAATATTTTCTTCTGTTCGACTTATTCCCTAGCTCAGCTCAAGGACGAGTTCGTTCAGAAAAGGGCAACTAAAATGATGAGGGGTTTGGAACGGGTCCCATATGAGGAGAGGCTAAAGAGACTGGGACTTTTCAGTTTAGAAAAGAGGAGACTGAGGGGGGATATGATAGAGGTCTATAAACTCATGAGTGGTGTGGAGAGGGCCGATAAAGAAAAGTTATTTATTAGTTCCCATAATAGAAGAACTAGAGGACACCAAATGAAATTAATGGGTAGCAGGTTTAAAACTAATAAAAGGAAGTTCTTCTTCACACAGCGTGTAGTCAACCTGTGGAACTCCTTGCCAGAGGAGGCTGTGAAGGCTAGGACTATAATAGGGTTTAAAGAGAAGCTAGATAATTTCATGGAGGTTAGGTCCATAAAAGGGGATAAAATGGTGTCCTTGGCCTCTATTTGTCAGAGGCTGGAGAGGGATGGCAGGAGACAAATCGCTTGATCATTGTCTTCGGTCCACCCTCTCTGGGGCACCTGGTGCTGGCCACTGTGGGCAGACAGGCTACTGGGCTAGATGGACCTTTGGTCTGACCCAGTACGGCCGTTCTTATGTTCTTATGTTCCACGTGGAGGAAACCTCTGGGGGTTGAAAAAACAGGGAAGGGGCACACAAGGGAATAGGTTCTTGAATCTGAAAGACCAGAAACAGTTTCACGGGCTTTCTGCAATTGCACAATCCCAGATAACTGCTCCTTTCTCTCCCCCCCCCTTCCCACTCAGGACAAACTGCAGAGCAACCTCACTGCCCTCAGGAACAAAGTCACCCAGCTGGAAGACAGAGACTTGGAGCGGGAGGCCAAGGAGCAGGGGTTACAAGGTGAGGTGCCAGCTAATGCCCTAGAGGGCTTGAAAGAGGCTTCTTGTGTCAGAGGGGGATGGGGGCAGACAAAATGGGATCTAGGGGTGAAGACAGATGGAGAGCAGCATTCCCGGTAAGCTGTGCACTTGTGCTGCCGCTCAGGAGAAATTTGAATGCAGCCCAGCTGATTAGCAGAGTGCTGTTTCTCTTGGTGGTGCACATGCCTCAGTGCACCTAGAAATTTATTCCGCACATGTGTGGGGAAAGAATCCACATGTGGCTAGAAAAGATTAGCGGGAACATGGATGGAGAGGTGTCCGCGGTGCTAGAGAATGGAGAGGCCTGGGGGCTAAAACCCAGCTGGGTAACACAAGAGACTCGATCACTTTCCCTTCACCTCCTTGTCCAGAGAAAATTGACAAGCTCCGAGATGAACTCTCCAGCCAGTCCCAGCAGCTGCAGGATTCCCAGCAAAGGTTCCAGGAGGAAAGGTGAGCCCTGCCAGTTCCAACCCTGGGGGGTGGGAGCTCCCCCCAAGCTCTGAGTTAAAGAGCATTTTCCTGTTTGCTTGTCCCTCCAGAGATCAACTCCAGGAGACCATCCGCTGGCTGAATGTGGAGCTCCGCAACCAGAAAAATCAGCGCTCCAATGGGGGCAGCCTCCTTGGCCAGAGGGTCTCTCTCTACCTCGTGCTGCTGGTTCTGTCCTTCACTGGGATCCTTCTCCTGTGAGCAGAGCAGCTTCATCTTGTGATCAAGGCATTTGGATACAGACTTGCCCAGAGACCTCACCAGCTGTCTGACTTTCCCAGCAAGGGGGAGGGACTTGCCCTGTCACCTCCACCAAAGACAGCTCCAGCCTTCCACCAGCTGCCTCTTATCTCCTTTTCACAGATGGGAAACTGAGGCACAAGATTAGCGAGTCACCCCAAGAGCACGTGGTAGAGTCGGGACTAGAACTCAGCAGCCACATGTAACCCTAAGGCCACCCTTCCCCTCCGCGCCTGGGCCCCATCTCGCCTTTCTCTCCCCCTCTGCTGTTCTGTCGGGGTGTGTGTTCCAGGGCTGACCAGTCCCCGGGGAGTAAGGAGAATCCCTATAGGGACACAGCAGACTGCAAGGGGGCAGCTCTGAACCATGATTTTGCGACGACCTTGGGTTGGGCCCGGAGACGGGTTCCTGCCCAACCGGTCCCTAGAGGAGGGATCCTACTGGCTGCTGCCCAGCACTGAGAGATGATGGGGAAACGGCGAGGAAGAGCCAGCGTCTGGGCGTTTCTTGGGTTCAGACGACCCCAGACCATTGTCCTGAGCGGGGTCGCGCCCTTCCAGGCCTGTTAGCTGCCTGCTGCTTTTCTTCTAATAACGTCTTGCCAACCCCAAAGGCTTGCGGTGTCGTTGATCCTCCTGCGTCCGGCGGGATCAGAGACCCGGGGTGCCGTGTGCAGGTGAGCGGCCCCCACGCCGCATTCGTGGCCATCCCGTGGCCCCACCTGCCTTTGGAGGGCGGGGAAGAGGCAGCTTTGAACTTTGCTGCTGGTTTGGAACACGGGGCAAATCCCTCTCCTAGCCCGGCACTGGGGCAACTAGCAGTGCATCAGGTGTCCTTAGGGGAGAGCGGTACAGACCCACGCCAGGGGTCCAGAGCCAGGGGATGGCACTGGACTGGGGCCATGTCAGTCAGTTTCTAATCCTCAAGGGTGCCAAGAAGAGCTCACCAGGTGAGCCATGGTGCTGCCTGAGTCTGCAGAGAGCCTGAATCTGTTGGGCTGAATGGGCAGGAGCCAATGGCCAATGCAGCAATCCTTCCTCCCTGCCATTACTGAGTGCCTTTACTTTGGGGGGTGAGCCCCCCTGCAACCGGGGGTTTAGCAGAACAACCGATTCTCTTCTCCAGCAAGCCAAACCTGGCAGCCCTCCGTGGGTAGTCAGAGCCATTAGCCCCATTCTACAGATGGGGAAAGTGCAGCGATAAGAGGGAAAGGGGACATGCCCAAGAACTCTCAGTGGAAAGTTGGGACTAGAAGCAAGGTGCCCTGGCGCCTCGGTTCTGGTGCTTTAACCCACGGGCAATTAGCGGTTTAGTCCAGGAGGGAACATTCGATCAGCTCGTCTGCTCTTCTGCATACACCCAACATTACATTTCACCCTCTTCCCCTCTGTGGAGCCCAGTCACATGTTTGACTAAAGCAGCTTTCATGGAAGCAGCTGGTCTGGACTGGCTGACACTGCAAGATGGAAAACCCACCGCTGCCACCAATACCATCCTGTTTCTAACAGCCACACCCCAGCTACCCACCCTCTGTCCAGAAGGGGAGGAGATGTGGGGGAGAGAAAAGCAGGGCTGTGGGATGAAGAGGAAGAGAACTGCCCCCAAATCATTCCCAGAGAAAAATTTTTAGAAAAAAAGTCAGCAGGTGATGGAGAATCCACCCTGACCTCTAGTAAAAAGCTGTAGTGGTGAATTATTCTCACTGTTAAAAGTGTACAGCATATTCTAGCTAGTAAACTTCTAGAGGAGCATCTCACTGGGCAATAGGTCTCCTTAGGGCTAGGTCAGCAATGCAGGAACTGCTGTTCAAACCCTGGGATCACCCGGTTCTTTGTGACTCAGCCCCACCCTCCTGGCCACAGGTTCCTCCTTCAGGGGTTACCAGAGATCCAGTGTGCTATGTTTGGGTTCAAATCCTGACATCTGGGGTTCAGGTTCCCATTTCCTGGGGCTAGGAGACCCCCAAGACTTCCCCAGGGGTTGCTCCAAACTTAAGGAGAGCAAGAGGGGTCCATGCTTAGCCAAGCGGAACAGCATCACCTACCTGCGTGTTTAAAGAGGGGGCCCATTCCACCTGGTAATTTCATCCTCTGCTCCACACTACAAGTCAAGCCACAACCCCACTGAGCAGGAGACAAGCCCCAGTGTACTGCCTACCCCAGCACCCCTGAGCTTCCTCCTCGTTGCTCCATGCTGCCAATCCCTCCCCTTCTCTGGTGTCCAGAGAAGTCCTGAGGATAGGGCCCAGGTGCTCCCATCAACCCCTTCCTAGGTTCAGCTCTCACCTGGCCCCCTTTGGGTGGGAACAGGTGAACAATCAGTACCAGGGGCCTGGAAAAGCCTCCTCCCCTTAAAGGGGCAGCTGCCCTGTGACCGCACCGTCATTAGTTGTCTAGCCATCGTGCCAAAGATCCCCAGCAATGGGCCAGGACCTCACTGCGCCAGGGGCTGTACATTTCAAGAATCATCAATGCAAAGTCCATTCTCTACCAAACACGCCCTGCTGCCCCCAGCTCCTGCGGGCAGGCACTGGCAGCAGGCCGGTTGGCCTGTGGGGTTCTCTTCCATGGAGCAGTCGCTGGCCGGGCGCTCCAGAACTGGGGGCAATTCTAGGGGGTCTGTGTTGTACTTAAAAGAAGTACTCGGGATCTTTTTCTGGGGGATAAGGCAACACGCCACATTTATTGAACACACACAGAAGAATCAATACTTATCATATGCATATAACACATCACACTCATGCACTCTCACAGACACACACACGCACACTCCGTCTTGTTGTTGCCAAAAGTTGCTCCCCCTAACTGCACTGGCCAGGTGAGTTAGATGGGGGAGGGGTGGAGCCAGGCTTCTGCCGATCCGGATCGATGCTCCCATGTTGACAAGACAAAAACTCGGGGTCCCTCTGCAAGATGCCTCCTATTTATCCCTCTCATGCAGCCAATTAGTTATCACCTCGTCTTTCTTAATGCTGCTTCAAAGAGAGTTCTTCCAAGGGCAGGCACTTGCTGCTTGACTCCCAAGGCCTCTGTATGTCCAGTCTTCTTAATGAGCTCACTTTACAGGTATTGACAACCACCTAACCTCAAGATGATTCTTACCAACAACCACAGGACATACCACACTAATACCAACCCTGGTACTTTCCCTTGCAACAAACCCCGCTGCCAGCTTTGTCCACATATTCACTCTGCTGACACCATTATTGGGCCTAACCAAGTGAGTTATAAGATCAAGAACACATATTCCTGCGCCTCCAGAAATATAATCTATGCCATCATGTGCCGAAAGTGTCCGTTTGCTATGTACATTGGACAAACGTCTCAGACCCTTCGCCAAAGAATCAATGCCCACAAAACAGACATTAGACAGGATCACAAAGAAAAAACAGTTGCTTGCCATTTCAACCAGAAAGGACACTGTCTCAATGACCTGCTAACCTGCATCCTACTTCAGAAGACATTCAAATCTGCACTTGAAAGGGAATCCTCTGAATGGGCATTCATGCTAAAATTCGACACTCTCCGCAGGGGACTTAACAAAGACTCCAGCTATCTTACCCATTACAAAGATAGCATCCCCAATTATCACCTCTAATACTATTAACTCACAGACATCTCCCCTTCCCCACCTCTAATATCATTAACTCACTGGCATTCACCTTCCTTCCCCCCCCCCCGCATCCCCCTTCTGTTCTGAAATGTGATTTGTCCTTTTCATATATGTTCATTTTTTTTAAATTGTATCCTTTGGTATATATGGTTGTGACTATTTTCTTCCACTATTTGATCTGAGGAAGTGGGTCTGGCCCACGAAAGCTCATCACCTAATAAACCATCTTGTTAGTCTTTAAAGTGCTACATAGTTCTGTCTTTTGTTTCAGCTACACCAGACTAACACAGCTACATCTCTATCACTATTTTACGGGTATTGTCTTGGATCTGACTCCCAGACCTTCTTCACCCTTGCAACTGCTGCTGGAGGTGCTCCCCTTTCATTCTCCATTCACACCTCATTCATTTCAACAGGGCAATCAAGGAAAGGGGAGAGCTCAAAAGACATTTTTTCTTACAAGATCTATCTATCTTAATACAAAGTTCTAGGAGAAATGTTCCAGAGATTCAATACGAACACTTAAAGATAGATCTAAAAGGACAAGATCTTAATACAAAATATAATATTACAGGGATTTATCCACATCTGGACCAGTGATCCCCATAAATTGAGCATTTGTGTGGCCACTCAAGAGAGATTCCAGTGTTGCCCAGCTGATTAGCAGAGCACCCATAGCTAGGTTTGCGTTGCTCCTAGTGGTGCGCACACCTTGGGGCACAGAATAAAAATCTACTCAGTGTGCAGCAGCTGTCAAAAAAGCAAACAGAATGTTAGGAATTATTTAAAAAGGGATAGAGAATAAAACAGAAAATATCTTACTGCCTCTATATAAAGCCCTGGTACATCCACAACTTGAATACTGCATATAGATGTGGTCGTCTCATCTCCAGAAAGATCTCTTGGCATTGGAAAAGGTTCAGAAAAGGGCAACAAAAATGATTAAGGGTTTGGAACGGGTCCCCCTAGGAAGAGAGATTCAAAAGACTTGGACTTTTCAGCTTAGAATAGAGGAGACTAAGGGGGGAGATGCTAGAGGTCTATAAAATCATGACTGGTGTGGGGAAAATGAATAAGGCAAAGTTATTGACTTATTCCCACCATATAAGAACAAAGGGTCACCAAATGCAATGAATAGGCAGAAGGTTTAAAACAAACAAAAGGAAGTTTTTCTTCACTCAGCACAGTCAACCTGTGGAACTCCTCGCCAGAGGATGTGGTGAAGGCCAGGACTTTAACAGGGTTCCAAAAAGAGCTAGATAGATTCATGGAGGTTAGGTCCATCATTGGCTATTAGCCAGGCTGGGTCAGAGTGATGTCCCTAGCCTCGGTTGGTCTGGAAATGATTGACAGGAGAGTGATCCTGAGGCTTCTCTGTTCTGTTCCCTCTCTCTGGGGCATCTGGTATTGGCCACTGTGGGCAGACAGGACTCTGGGCTGGATCGGCTGTTGGTCTGACCCAGTCTGGCCTGTTCTTATGTACTCTACACATGGAGTAAAAAAATCTGCACATTGCTGGAAAAGGGAACATAGGCCTGGACCTAGGTGTCTGCCTCACTCCCCCTGCCCGAGCCCAGCCCCTTCCCATTGATATGAGAACCCCCCCCCCCCCCCGCCAGGCTGCAGCAGGGGTCTGGTGTAGATTGGGGGCAGGGGAAGGCCCGAGGGGGGGGGGGCTCAGCAGCGCAGAGGGAAGGAACTGGGGTTATTGATTGTGTGGGGAGAGGGGTCTAAAAACATTTCTCTGAACTAACAAGAAGAGGCCAAAAAAAGTCCGAGCTGCAGGTAAATCCGCCCCTTTCCCCTCCCCCGGGGCCCGTCTCCCCCTTTCTCTGACTCCCTCCCCTCCAGCTTGGCCTGGCCGCCGGATGCAGCAGCCTCTTCCCAGAAGTGAAATCCAGCTGTTCTGTCTCTGGGTGTGAGAAACGAAACTGACCAGAGGCAGCCCTTGGCAGCAAGGTGCTGGTGGGAGGGGAGATCTGGGGCTGCTGGGACCCGCTCCCCCCAGGTCCTCCTCTGCCCCAGCTGAGCCGCCCCCGTCAGGAGACAGCTCTGTCGCTCGCTGCCCCCTGCCCTGCCCCTCACAGCCTCCAGCCTGGAACTCGGTGGCAAGCACCGAGGCTGTCCGGTGCTTCCAGCCTCCGCCAGCCCCGGGCCGGGAGCCACCCGGGGGAGCAGCCAGGGCCTTGCTGGGCAGGGGGAGCGCGGGAGGGGCTCACACCCCGTGCCCCCGGACTAACCACCAGCATCAGACGGGGGAAGGCTCAGAGCCGCGGACCCAGATCTCCCCCGGGGCAGCGCCGACAGCTCTGCCGGGCCCCCCCAGTTCCATCGCCGCTGGAAGGAGGGGCGGGGCGCGCGGCCACACCCGTCCCCCGGAAAGCCCCGTTCCCGAGGGCGTCCGCCCGCCCCAGAGCAGGAAATCGGGGCGAACTGGTCTCTGCGCCGAGGCGCCGCTGGACGCGCGAGAGAGGGCGAAAGAAACTTCCTTTGCGCAGGGCGAGGCGCAGCGCGGCGGCGAAGGCGCCGGACCCGCCGGGACGCGCAGCCCGGTGTCCCCGGAGACGAGCAGCATGGGGGGCTGGAGGACGGGCTGTGCCTTCATGACAGTTGCCTTCTTCTTGGCCGCGGTTGCTCTGATCGCCTGCCTGGTCTATATCTCCTCGGCCCCGACCCATCTGCGGCAGTGCCAGGACCAGCTGGCTAACGGCACCGCCGCGCTGACGGGGAAACTCACCGCGCTGGAGGAAGAGAAGGGGACGCTGGAAGAGCAGCAGGCCGGGGCGAGGGCAGAGCTGGCGGGGGCCAACCAGAGCCTCTGGGAGATGCGTGCGCGCTGGGAGTCCTGCGGGAGCCTGACGGTGAGGGCTGCTGTTTGATACGGGGGGGCGGTGGCGCCCAGGAGCGCCGGTCCGGTGTCAGGGGGCTGGGCGCCCAGAAACTGTTCCAGAGCCAGGACCCGGCCCCTCAGTGGTTTGTCTGGGTGGGAGCTTGCTCCAGGGTCCCTCCCCACAGCCCCCGGCTCCCCACATGGGCATCCCCTCTTATTTGTCCCCCCTGGAGTTTGCTGGACCCGGGGCTGTGTGCATGCTCCCCGATGCAGCCCTGGGTGCCACCTGGGTCCCTGGCGGCTTTTTGTTACCCGACGGGTTCAATTTCCTGTTCCCTGCACGCCTGCCCGCCCTCCCCCGCCAGGGGAGCTGCGAGGGGGTGCGCAGGGGAATGCACTGTGGGGAGGAGGGCAGGTGACAGCTGGAGGGGCCGAGAGGGGCACCAGCTGGCAGCATGGAGCCTGCCAGAGACAGAGAGAAACTGAGTCTAGGTCTGAACTGGGAGAAGCAGGGGAAGGAGAGAGGCCGGGGGAGGGACGGAGGGGACCAAGAGTAAGTGAAGAGACAGGGGTTGAGCAGGCGTGCGGATGAGGCTCCCTTTTAGGTTACAGCTGTGCGATCCCGTCAGTCCATGTTTGCCTGTTCCCGTCTCCCTTCCTGTTTGTTCCTGAGCATCAGATCCGGTTGTCTCCTGTCATCGACCCCCGCAGTCCCAGAGATCCGGAGCAGAGAACCACATGTCCTAAAGGCAGTCTCCTTCTCATTTTTTCCATCTGTGTATGGAATCAATTTTGTTACGTGCACCAAGGCAGGTGCAGAGGTGCACCACCACTAGCAAGACACGCTGCCGGCAGTGGGCACTCTACTAATGGGCCGAGTGGATTTGGATCTCTCCAAGCATCCGGCTTACTGGGAACGCTGCCTGCAGGGCCAGCGGGTCTCGTCCCCCATGTTCCCTCCACAGGCCAGTCCAGTTCCCCAGCACCCGGGAGAGAGAAGGGAAAAGAGAAATCTTGAGCTAGGAATGAATAAGAACGGATCAGATAACTGTCTATACGGGCCCTTCACTTAGGCCGGAAGGATGGGTTTTTTCAGGGCTGCTCCCTTCTGCCCCAGAGGCAGCTGCCCAGCCCGAGGGCTTCCCTGCCGGCATCTGATCCTTCTCCCTTGTGTTTTCTGGCTCAGAGTGTCCTGCAAAGCAACATCACAGCCCTGCAGGAGGAAATCACCCGGCTGGGAGGCAGAGAGGCCGGAAGGGGACAAGGTGAGACGACTGCTCCCAATCGCTCCTGGCTAATTGCCACCAGCCCCCTTGGGTGGCTTAGGAAAGAGCCCCTCTAAGTCAGGAAATGCCTTTGGGGGTAGGAGGGATGCACATAGCTGGGCCAGGGACATAGAACTGGGCCCGTATGCTAGGCCCACTACCCTCGGCCGGATCTGAGTAATAGGAGTTTGGATCATGCTTGTTGGGTGGTTTTCTGGTGCCCGGCAATGGACCCCACTTTGCCACTCCGACGGGGGCATGGTTGGCTCATGAGACCGGTACCACTGTGGGGTAGGGAGCCCTCATGCCTGGCTCCCAGGTGCCGCTATGATCCAATACATTTATAACCATCAGCAAGCACAGGGGGGCCAAAGTCTTCCTGTGGAGAAAGGGCTGCGGGAGGTGAACAGGCAGCCCCCAAATCTCTCCTCGGACTCCAGCCCCACTGGCATAGTCACTTGGCCTGTCTGATAGCGGCAGGGGGTGCCAAGCAGGCGGCGGTCCCCCACGAGGCCTGGGGTGTGGCGAGATGAGCTTGCTGGGAGGGGGCGCACGCTAGGGTAGAAGCTTGCTGATTCTGGCTGGCCCTGGACGGTCTGTTGCTTTCCAGGTGAAACTGACATGCTCCGACAGCAGCTCCTCGAGGCTCAGCAGCAGAGGTGAGCCGAGTTCGTCCGTGTCCCACGGGGTACGGGGTGGGGAGGTGTCTCCCAGAGTATTGTGCTTAAAAGAAGCACCCGGGATCTTTTTCAGGGTTTTTTATTTTGATTTTTAGATTCTCAGTTTTAGGTTTGACTCCTTTTCCCCACCTTTCTGGAAGGCTACAATTTGAACTTTCTGACCTCAGGTAGTTTGCTGATCAAACTTGCTATTCCCTGCAAAGCTTCTTTGTGCTGCCAGCTAGGGCATCTGCACCGCAGAACACTTTCTGGCTTGCTTTTAGATTCAAAGCTGGCTGTAGCTTTGTCTTAAAAAGAGACACAATCACTTTTGCCAGAGATTTAGAGCTTTGAGATTTTACTTTTAAATCCTGCTCTCACACAGCAACCTGAAAAGGAAAGTACAACCTGTTGCAGCTCCTGGAGCCTTCACAGGATTTTGATTTCTTTGCAGCTTTTACCCCTTCTACAATATACACAGCATGTCACAGGAAAATGTGCATTCTTTGTTTAGAACATTACTTAGCCATATTGCACTTTGCCTAGGGTGTAACTGTTTCTTTTATGCTCACAGAGTTTTTCTGTACTTTCATTGAACAACTTGGACTGAAATGGTCTTACTGAAAATAAACCAAACCAATTTGTTTTAAGCCTACAAAACAGTTCACTAACCTACAAAACAAGATTACTGGACCTTGAAAACCCCACTTATTTACCCTATATATATATATATATATATATATATATATATATATATATATATTTACACACAGATACACATACATTCTCTCTGAACCTTTCTTACACGATTTCTACATAGCTGTGCAATGATTACATTCTCTTTTATTCATTGTGGTAGTTAAGTTCCAATAGAAACCCCCTTCAAGTTCTTTTAGCATGATCTATAATCAAATGTATGGATTTGAGTCAAATTTGCCTGGATTATTTACAGACATTCTTTTGGAAAAGGGCCCATTTTTCCTTCAAAATGGCTGCAAAGAAACCACAATTTTTTCCTATACCATTTTAGCATTTTCACAACTGCTCAATTCCCTCCATTCTCTGTAGAGTTAAATTCTCCGTGGGTTTGCTTTTTCTTAAAACACTTTCTTATCTCTTAAAATGAACACTGGCCTTGTTTCAGATATTACTCTTGTAAGTATTGTTTTAAGGATTTAGATTTCCAGTACCTGTACTTACTGCTTTTTCTCAGTTCTACCACAAGGCCTTCAATCTATCTTTTACCTGCCTGCTTGTCTGGGCCTGATCCTGTTTTTCTTGCTAAATGGAAAGTGGCTCCTTTCCACAGATTCAGGCTTTGTCCCGTTACCGGTTTAGCAAGAAGGGTAGCCTTGTTCACTAAGCCCTACACCTCCTGGTCCTTTTTCTTAAGCATATTCCTGAAAAATCTGAGAGTTGCTTTAACTCTCAGTACCCATCCTTAAGAGACTCTAGCTATGTCTGGGTACTGAGGGACATGCATTTCTACCTCTCCACTTCTGCAGCAGAGGCTTTTACGTTTTGCAGTTTCATATTTGCATACTTATATTCAGTCAATTGGAGGAACACCTCATTACAGAATAATAATAGAAATGTGGCCGTGTTAGTCTGGTGTAGCTGAAGCAAAATACAGGACAATGTAGCACTTTAAAGACTAACAAGATGGTTTATTAGAAGATGAGCTTTCGTGGGCCAGACCCACTGCCTCAGATCAAAAGTGGGTCTGGCCCACAAAAGCTCATCAAATAAATCATCTTGTTAGTCTTTAAAGTGCTACATAGTCCTGTATTTTGCTTCACCTCATTACAGGTTTTCCATAGAAGCCAAACCGCAGCTGCTTCCTTTTCCATTGGAGTTGAGGGTTTATATATCCATAAGTAGTTAGCCAATTTGTCTTCTAGGTCTGCAATTGTATGGACATTAGCTAACACTTGATCAGACCACGGGCTGTGTCTGAATTTTTGCAATATTTGTTCAAAAAGGGGTAACATCTTTAAATGCCAATTTCTCAGTCTCCTCTCTGGGAGCCTTCGTAAATGACTGCTTATGTTTAAACATTTTCTAGTATATCCATCCTCCTATGGGGACTAAAATAGCAATGCTTATACTTTTTACTCTTATCTACCAATGTCTCTTTTTCCTTGAGCGAGACATTTAATTCTCCTCCCTTCTTTCTAATGCCGGCACTCTACAACCGGGGGAGCGAGAAAGCTACTTCTCCTCCTCTCTTTACCTGGCCTTCTACCACCGGGGGTGTGCACCCCTTAATGATCGATCACTTTTTAATACTTTTCGAGGTTATGATCACTTTTCCATACTTCTTAACACCTTTCCATTACTCAATAAATGCTCGTGGTACCTTTCCCCCTTTCGCGATTCTCCATCAAAATGTGCTTAAGAAGCACCCGGGATCTTTTTCAAGGGGATAAAGCAACACGCCACATTTATTGAACATACATAGATCAATCAATATCTATCATATGCATAAGACACATGACACTCATGCACTCTCTCACACACACACGCACACTCCATCTTGTACCAAAAGTTGCTCCCCCTAACTGCACTGGCCAGGTGAGTTAGATGGGGAAGGGGTGGAGCTGGGTTTCTCCTGATCTGGATCGATGCTCCCATGTTGGCAAGACAAAAACCCGGGATCCCTCTGCAAGATGTCTCCTATTTATCCCTCTCATGCAGCCAATTAGTCATCACCTCGCCTTTCTTAATGCTACTTTAAAGAGACACTTTACGCCGGGGTCTTAACAAAGACTCTAGCTATCTTATCCATTACAAAGATAGCTTCCCCAATTATGACCTCTAATATCATTAGCTCACAGACATTTACCTTCCTCCCCTCCCCCCTCATCCCCCTTCTGTTCTGAAATGTGATTTGTCCTTTTCATGTGTGTTCATTTTTTTTTAATTATATCCTTTGGTATCTATGGTTGTGACTATTTTCTTCCACTATTTGATCTGTGGAAGTGGGTCTGGCCCAGGAAAGCTCATCATCTAATAAAGCATCTTGTTAGTCTTTAAAGTGCTACATAGTCCTGCATTTTGTTTCAGCTACCCTAGACTAACAGGGCTACATTTCTATCACTTCAAAGAGAGTTCTTCCAAGGGCAGGCACTTGCTGCTTGACTCCCAAGGCCTCTGTATGTCCAGTCTTCTTAATGAGCTCACTTTACAGGTATTGTCTTCGATCTGGCTCCCAGACCTTCTCCACCCTGGCAACTGCTGCTGGAGGTGCTCCTCTTTCATTCTCCATTCACACCTCATTCATTTCAACAGGACAATCAAGGAAAGGGGAGAGCTCAAAAGACATTTTTTTGCTTACAAGGAAAGTTTCTCTTAATACAAAGTTCTAGGAGAAATGTTCCAGAGATTCTATACGAACACTTAAAGATAGATCTAAAAGGACAAGATCTTAATACAAAGTTATATGAGAGCGATAATATTACAGGGATTTCTCCACAAGAGCGCTCTGCTCCCATGCCCTTCCCTTGTTCTCCCAGAGATAAACTCAAAGCTGAGGTCTGGCAGCTGGAGCAGCAGCTGTCCCAAAGCCCGAAGAATCAGAGCTCTGGGGGAAGCAGCCTCTGGATCCCCGTCGTGACCGGCTACCTGAGCCTACTGGCTCTGTCCCTCACTGAGATCCTGCTCCTGTGAGAGGAACAGGTGTGGACAGGTATGGCAGAGCCTGGATATGGAGTCTGTCCAGTTCCCCATCTTCCGGCTAGCTCACCCCATGGTCCTAGCGAGGGCACCTCCACCCAAGACAGCTCCTGCCTCCAGCCACTGCCTGGGTGGGCACGAGAGCCCCTACCCTCGCACAGCAGCACTTACAGAGTTCAGCTGTCCCAGGCGCGGACTCCTAGTCCTGCCCGGCTCAGAGAGCAGCCAAGCCAGGCAAAGCGAGGGTGCTGACCAACATTTCCTGTAAGCTGGGTGCTTGTGTGTCTGCTTGAGAGAGATTCCAATGCTGCCCAGCTGCTTAGCAGAACACCCACGGGTAGGTTCTTTGTGTCTGTCGGTGGTGCACATCCGCACATGCCTCATACAAATTTATTCTGCACATGGGTGGAAAAAATCCACACATGGATAGGAAAGATTAGAGGGAACATTGGACTTGACCCTAGTTCCCCAGAGGACCAGCCCTGTGCTGTGATATAAAGCCACCCTCCCTCTCAATTCCCCTGCCCCTCACTCCCCTTTCTCTCTCCCTCTCCGGGGTAGCTGAGTGCCAGTGGGCAGGGGTGCGGGAGCCAGGACTCTCTCTCTCTCTCTTTCCCGCTACTCCATCTATCCCTCGGGATTTTTGTTCCAGGGCTGAGCAGGCAGCAGGGAGAGTGGAGAAACCCCATCCCACCCGGGAACACGCCGCACTGCAAAGCACAGCCAGCTCACCCCCCAGCCTCGAAACACTTACAGGAGCTAGTCTAAGCTACCATCTCGCTTGGCAAGTCTCCTGGATTGTGCCTGGAGCCGGGTTCCTGCCCAGCCCGGGAGGACGCCGGGGAAAGGGTGAAGATGCAGCGGGATGGAGGGCGCAGGCAGAATGGAGCGGCTTTGCCAAAGGCCCTGGAGTTTCCCGGCTGGAGATCACTCCAAATGATGGTTACCCTGAGTGGGGTGAAGTCCCTGCTACTTTCTTAGGGGGTTTATTTGTCTAATAAAAGATTGCCAACCCCAGTGGCTTGTGGTATCTTTTGTCCTGCCTCGTCAAGAGTGAGTCGCCCCGGAGCTGAATTCCTGGGTGCCGTCTTGGCCTGCCTTCGGAGAGCCAGGACCGGGCAGTGCACACTTGGCTGCTAGCTTGGAGCCTGGGGCAAATCCCTCTGCTTGCTCTGGGCCGGTGATGTGCTCAGGCCAGGGCGCGCCGAGGAGAAAGCACGACAGGCCCACGCCAAGGGCCAGGGGAGGGCATCTTAAAATATAAAAAAAATCCAAACTCAGCCTCTAGCCCATGCACAGCGACCCGTGTGTGCAGAGCGACTGGATTACATCCAGGCATGTCGGATAAGAAACACGGGACATAAAAAAAGGCAGGAACCATGTAACACGAATGTTAGTTTAATGGCAATAGGTGGTGTGTGCAGCATTATGTTTTAGGCATTTTACTCTGCCAGGAAGGACCAGCCTGGGCCACTGGAAAATGAGCTCAGGGGAAGCTGTCTAGCCTGATGGGGAGGCCAGAAAAGTCTCAGACTTCCTATGGTCACTTTTATCATCCCACGTCCCTGCTTTATTTTGTAATCTCTGCCTTTTTCCAAGGGATGCAGCACCACTGCCTGAGCATCTTCCTCTGAGTGGGGGTGCTGCTGCAACTGACAGCAGGTGGATTTGAACCAGGGACCTCTAGCAAGCCACTGCCTGAGTCTGCAGCCACCCCAAACCCATCTCTCTGGCTGGGGGAGCTGCCCCAGACATCTGAGTGAGGTGCTATTGCAACTACTAGTGGGTGGATTTGACCCTGGAACCTCTAACCCTGGAGCTATAAAGCCAGCTGGCTCTTAGCTAGACTGTAGAGCTCTCTTATTCATCTTGCTCCCTGTAACTGGTCTAGGTGTCACTCCATGGAACAGTGACCCACACTACGGGTGTGGGTTACACTATCCCCCAGTCCTATTGCTCAGCATCCTCTCTCAAACCCACACCTTCAGGGATTAAACGGGGGAGGGGTGTGTGTGGACTAGTGCCATTCCTAGGTGACAGGAGCCCCCAAGAAGAGAGGGGCTGTGCTGCCCTTCTCAGACTCCCCAATAAACCAGTGATAAGTGACACAATGAATTTTGCATGGAGCTTATCTGAGCGAGGCATATTCCTAGGCACATTTCCACCAAAAATATGGGCAGTGCTAAGGAGTCTAGATATGGACGAAGACTGGCAGCTGGTAGCCAGAGCTGCTCTGTGCCTCAGTTTCCCCCATGTGGACTGAGAACAATCCTCACCTGCTGCCTCCCCTCCACAACCTACATTTGCTCAGGTGGGGGATGGGCTTGGAGGTCAGCAAGGTTCTTTGCCACTCGGCTACTGGAATCCCTCTGCGTTTTGTTTGCAGAAGGCGCTTGACTAGGAGCGGGTACTGGGCAAACTTCCCTCTGCTGATTCTCCCTGAGCCCCCCCACATTAACATGTGTCATCCCTGCTTTGACCAGTTCGGGGGTCCCCTGGCTGGAGCCTTTCAGGCCTGTAGCTCTGGGGATGGGCTGGGGCCGGGGGTACCACGCCAGCTTTGATAAGCCCCAGACAACTTACTCCATTGGTTACCCTGATGCAGGATTTCAGCAGCCCTGGGCGCTACTAGAGTGTTTCCTGGGCATGAGATACCGAGGGTTACTTGCACCCTCCCTCCACGGCCGTGTGCTGGGCCGGCTATCAGACCTGATCTGGGCAGGGAAGGGTTTTTGGTGCAACTCAACGTTCGACTTTCAGTCTATCTAGTTTCCCCCCATTACCTTGAGGGATCAGAGCACCCAGCTGGGAGGTGGAGAGGCCAAGGGGGGAAAGTGAGACTGGAACCAAACTATGCCACGGAAGAAATGGGGCTGGGGTTTAGATGGGCAGAACAAACACCGTCTGTCCCCACAGCATCACTAACAAGATAAACAAACCAAAAATGACAGCTCCATGAGCCTGTCAGGCATTTTTGGCTCTGACCATCATCTGGGTGCCTGGGTCTGTACATTTTCTCGTTAGATGTTGCTCTGCCGACAGGCAGACATTATGAATTCGCCGCTGTTACTGGGGAAAGTGGAGTAGCCCATTAGAGGTTACTCTGAGTTATGCTTTGATTTGAGACTATTCTACATTGGAGAGAGTCCGTCTGTCTGTTTTTCCTGTTTGTTCCAGAATTCCTCCTCAAAGGCAAGAGCTCGGACCGCTCCTTTCGGTATGCAGCTTCCTCTTTTCATAACTTTCATCACTTTTCATACCGTTAGGGTTGGCTTGTGCCAGGATATTGGGTGGTGCCTGGAATGAGAATGCGTCTCATAAAACATGCAGAAGAGACAGAATTATCAGGCAGATGGAAGGGGGTGGCTGGGACGGACCCATCCCCGAGCTGCCCACCTCCAGGTGCCCCCCTTTAGGGAGGCAAAGGTAAAACTCTTCCACCCCCCCAGCACCGCTCACTGGATTCCTATGGAACATTGTTGGCTGGTCTTCATCAGGGAGCAAGGGGAAAGTGCCCAGTTTGCTGCATTCCTCACTCAAGCTGCACTCACCCTGCATTCCTCATCTGCAGGGGCAAATGAACTATGCACTTTGCTCTCACTCCCTGGGGAAGAGCAAGCAAGGCTGGTATGAATCTTGGGGGTGTGGGGGCTCTACCGCCCCCTCCTGCCCTCCTACACACCCAGTCCCCTATCCAGAATCCCTCCTTGCCACCCCACCCTGACTCCTGTGTCCTCCCCCCGCACACACACACCCAGCACTCTGCCCTGAGCCCCTCAAGGACCCGAGCAAGGCTGGGCAAATGTGCTAGTTACCTATTAAAAAGGGAAACTCTTCGGAAAACACTTTGGCAAAGCTTGTGAAAGAAGTGGAAGGACGTTTTCTATGAGCCAGACCAACCTGATCTCCCCAGCAGCCAGACAAAAGGCTGCCCACAAAGCCCCTGCTGCTGCCCCTCCACACCATCTCAGAGTTTGCTCTTGAGGCAAGGGGCTAGGCTTTGGACTGCAGGTAATGTTTTGTGTAATGTAAAACTCTGACTCCGTCGGACACCCCTCTCGGGTGAGCAGGAAAGATCAGTCTCCTTAATAAAGATGCATCAGGCAAATTGCTGGGCTATGTCTACACACGCAGCTTCTTGCGTCAGAAATAAGCAAACGAGGCTAAGCGTGGAGTATCGCCGAGCCTCATTTGCATGCCTAATGAGCTGCCATTTTTGCAGAAGAGGCTCTTGCGCCCGGAGAAGCTGTCTGCACTGCCCCTTCTTGCACAAGAAAACCCCTCTTGCGCAATGCCGTTGCGCAGATTATTTTCAGGAATAACGGCATTGCGCAAGAGGGTTTTTCTTGAACAAAAAAAGACCTGTGTAGACAGCTCCTTCTGGCGCAAGAGCCTCTTCTGCAAAAATGGCGGCTCATTAGGTATGCAAATGTGGCTCGGCAATATTCCACGCTTAGCCTCATTTGCATACTTCTGACGCAAGAAGCCCCGAGTGTAGACATAGCCCTGGTGATTGTATCCGATGTCAAGACAGAAAGTGACCAGAAGGATCCTTTGGGTTCAGCATGATCACGCTGTTGCTTTTAGGAGTAATTACACTATTGAAGCCACAAGGAGTCCTGTGGGACCTTATAGACTCACAGATGTATTGGAGCATAAGCTTTCATGGGCAAAGACCCACTTCGTCAGATGCACGTAGTGGAAATTTCCAGGCAGGTATAAATATGCAGGCCAGAATAACGCTAGAGATAATGAAGAAAGTTCAGTCAAGGAGCGTGAGGCCCACTTCTAGCAGCTGATGTGGAGGTGTGAACACCAAGGGTACGTCTAAACTACATGCCTCCGTCGACGGAGGCATGTAGATTAGCCAGATCGGCAGAGGGAAATGAAGCTGCGATTAAAATAATCGCGGCTTCATTTAAATTTAAATGGCTGCCCCGCTCTGCCGATCAGCTGTTTGTCGGCAGATCGGGGCAGTCTGGACGCGATGCGCCAACAAAGAAGCCTTTCTTGATCGGCACAGGTAAACCTGGTTTCACAAGGCATACCTGTGCCGATCAAGAAAGGCTTCTTTGTCGGCGCGTCGCATCCAGACTGCCCCGATCTGCCGACAAACAGCTGATCGGCAGAGCGGGGCAGCCATTTAAATTTAAATGAAGCTGCGATTATTTTAATCGCGGCTTCATTTCCCTCTGCCGATCTGGCTAATCTACATGCCTCCGTCGACGGAGGCATGTAGTCTAGACACACCCCAAGAGAGGAGAAACTGCTTATCTGCTTGGCTAGCCATTCACAGTCTAGACTATTGAGTGTGTTATACAAGAAAATATGAACGATTAAAAGTTTGTACTACTCGAACCTTTGTACTGAAATAGATCGATACCTTTTTGTAGGGACAATGGTAGCCCTTTTCCCTATGTGTGAAATGATTGTGTAGTTCCTGGGGAGGGAATGAGTTTGAAATGTGAGTGTTTGGAGAAGAAGCTGTAAAACTCCGAGGTGCAAAACTCCCATCAATTGGGCCCAATATAAAGCAGACCGAGGGAGGACATATGAGCGCCCTTTACAAAGAATCCAGCCTTGAAATAACCCTGGGAAGGAGGCACCAACATACCGACATCAGCTAGCAAAGAAGAATGACTTCCAGATAAACAGATGTTAAAACAGTGATTGATGGAAGCGCTGATGCAGCAAAATGCATAAACCTGAGAGAAAGAAAAGACCTATAAAAGATGGGGCGTCTTGCGTCTCGTCAGTTCGTCCCCCTCGCATTTAACTCACCTGGCCAGTGAGTTATTGTGAGCAACAGACTGGTAACTTTAAGCAAGGACAAGACTATATGGCTGTGTCTAGACTGGCAAGTTTTTCCGGAAAATCAGCCGCTTTTCCAGAAAAACTTGTCAGCTGTCTACACTGGCCACTTGAATTTCCGGAAAAGCACTGACGATCTCATGTAAGATCATCAGTGCTTTTCCGGAAAAACTATGCTGCTCCCGTTCGGGCAAAAGTCTTTTTCCGAAAGACTTTTGCGCAAAAGGGCCAGTGTAGACAGCACAGTCGTGTTTTCCGCAAAAAAGCCCCGATCGCGAAAATGGCGATCGGGGCTTTTTTGCGGAAAAGTGCATCTAGATTGGCCACGGACGCTCTTCTAGCCAATCTTCTAGCAAAGCATCCTGCCAATCTAGACGCGCTTTTCTGAAAATGCTTTTAACGGAAAACTTTTCTGTTAAAAGCATTTTCGGAAAATCATGTAGACATAGCCTATATGTGTAGGGGGAGGGGAGTCAGTGTGAATATGCATCTAACAGAGCAATGTTACATTGTCAATAAATGTGGCATTTTGCCTTAGGCATGTGGCCTAAAAAGATCCTGTGAAATCCTTCCAGGTATAACATTTCCGGTCCTGAGCAGCCTGCTAAGCCTTGGCCAGAGGCACAGGGCACTTCCCGGTCGTGCTGTCTCACACCCTGGCTCTTGGGGCTCATCCTCCCGGACAACTCCTGCCTTCAGCCCCCAGAGTCTGTGTGTCCTGCCTGCACCTCTCTGATCATCGCCCTGCAGGCGGGAGAGCCTTCTACGCAGCTCCTGCTGCCCAGCCTGGCTGCACTGCGCCTCCCGCCCCTTTGCAAGCAGGGTCCCATCAGCGCCCTGGGGTGCACATCGCACGGACACGGAGGAAGACGCTGCCCCTGCCTCCACCAGATCCTAGTCTCAACAGGCCTTCCGGCTTGTGGACGGGCCGATTAACTGACTCCCCCCAGGAGCGCACGGCAGAGCCCCAGATGAAGCCAGATGGGTGGAGTCCTGGGCTAGCGTCTGACCCACTGTCACGGCTCCCAGGTCGTGCCCACGCTTGGCCCGTCCCTCCCCAGGCGGATTCCCCCTCTCCAGTGCGGCAGCCCCTTCTCGGGGAGCCCCCTCCACTCCAGCAGCAGTGGGACGGCCCTTTCTCAGGGAGTCCACTCCAGTGCGGTGACCCTCTCGTGGGGGGGCCCACTCTCACCTAGGGGGGGTCCGCCCCTCCGCCTCCAGGATGGCGCCTCTCAGGGCCTTCAGCCGCCTGCCTCGGTGTGAGCCCCTTCGGGGGTCCCCTCCCTCTGGACCCCCAGGGCCGCCCCTCCCAGAGGGAATAGCGCCCCCCTGTTTGCCAGCCCAGAGCAACTATGAGCCAGCACCAAACAGGAGGGTCTAGTGAGCTTTGAACAGCAACGGATCCCTCAGGCCAGTCGGCCTGGGCCCTCAGCCCCCACGTCAGCCTCCCCTGCAGCCAGCTGAGTCCTGCCTGCTCTGCTCTCAGTCCCCCCAAAACAGCCCCCGTCTCCCAGCAACGCCTCCAATATCCCCCGCAACAGCCCCTCCCCCGGCCATTGTCTTCTCCCCAGGTAAGAGGACAGGACAAGGAGTAATGGGCTTAAAGTGCAGCAGGGGAGGTTTAGATTGGACATTAGGAAAAAATTCCTAACTGTCAGGGTGGTCAAATATTGGAATAAATTGCCAAGGGAGGTGGTGGAATCTCCCTCTCTGGAGATATTTAAGAACAGGTTAGATAGACATCTGTCAGGGATGGTGTAGACGGAGCTTGGTCCTGCCTTGAGGGCGGGGGGCTGGACTCGATGACCTCTCGAGGTCCCTTCCAGTCCTATGATTCTATGATTCTATAAGAGGGTCAACTGGCCCCTCTCTTCTCCGCCCCCCTCCCCGTCCAATGTTCTCCCCTCGCTGGGGGCATCTGGGCTGGTTGCCGGGGTCCCCCCTGCAGCCCCTTGTCTGTCCTCTGAGCAGGGCTGGGCTCACCAGGGTCCCAGACACCCCGGCTCCAATTCTGGGCTGTTCTCTGAATAAACAAACTCCTCCCCATTGTTACATTAAACCAGCAACATCCGGGCACTGAGTATGCAACACCCCCCTCCTCTGAGCCCCCCAAACTCCCCACTTCCTCACACGCACAAGGCCATTCTTCCCCTCTAGTCTCTCCTGTCTGTACCTCCCCTTCCCCTCTCACTCGCCTATTTTTTAGCTCAGGGCCGTGGGCCCGGGGGCTGGGCCAGGACGGACTCTCTAGCTCAGGGGGTTTCCAACTTTTTCAGTTGCAGACCCCCTAACGCAGCCGCAGACCCCCCTGGGGACATAGCTCGGATTTGCGGCCCACAGGTGGAAAGCCCCTGGCTCTCCATATCCCTCATCCGTCCCTGACACCCTGCCTGCGGCCTGGGGTGTGTGTTGCAGGGCTGCTCCCATGCAGCAGGAGCAGGCAATCTCCGTGGGCACGTGGCACGTCGCCCAGCTCACTCCCCTTTCTGACCCGCCCTGCTTAGCCACTCGCTCACTCCAGCCTTGATCCTTCCCTGGTCCATGCCCTGGCGGACGGATCTCGGCTCCTGCCCGGCACTGGAGGATCAGGAGGAAATAGTGAAGACGCTCCATTGAATGGTGCTTCTTCACCCAGGCCTGCGGGGTTTCATGGCAGGAGATTCCTCCGGACGACAGCTGCCCTGAGTGGGGTTCAGCCCCCGCTGGGTTATGTGCTGCTAATTTTGCCAACCCGAAACGTGTGCGGCATCTTTTGTCCTGCCTCGTGAGCAGCCCCCGAGCTGAATCCCCAGCCGCCGTCACACGCCCGGGTTGACCAGCCTTCAGAGGCCAGGGAAGCGGCAATTTCCAGCAACAGCGGCATGGGGAGGCCCAAATTGTTGCTGCTTCACTCACTCTAGAGCCAACCCCCCCCCCATCTGCCAGCTTCCTTTTAACCACACAGGCACTGGTAAGTCACATTGCATCTTCCCCCAGCCCAGGAAACCAGGCGCTGAGGGCAACACGCCGATAGGCTCACCGGCAGCGCGCCTACCGACAGCAGAGGGCAACATAAAAGTGCGCTTCTTGCCGATGTGCTGGTGGAGAAGCATCGTTCCGGTCGCTCCGTTACAGGAGACAGGCCGGTGATCCATCCCGTCTCGCCTCTCACCCTCCCGCCTGAGCAGGAACAGGAGAGAAAACACAGGATGTGCAAGGGGAGTAAAATGTGCGTCGGGCTGGTTGTTTTCATCTGCATCTCGGTGGGGCTGCTCGCGGTTGTGATCTACTTTGGGGTGCAATCCCACTCCGACGTGAGCCAGAAGCTGGGGGAGTGTCGGGGGCAGATCAAGATCCTCGAGGAGCAGGGGAAAGTGCTGCGGGAGCAAGTGGACAGGACGAAGGAGGAGGTCACCGCGCTGAAGTCAGAGCTGCTGCGCGCGCAGAAGGGCCTCCAGGAGACTCAAAAACAGCGGGAGTCCTGCAGCAGGCGGATGGTAGGTTCCGAGCCACATGGCTACTGACATACCTCTGCCTTTTGGCTTGCCGAATGGGCCGGCTAATGCACATAGCGAGCCAGAGCTGGGCAAGCTGCCCTCTGCTAATCCACCCTGCTTTGTCTAGTTGGGGGTGTCCTCTCCCTGGAGCCTTTCAGGCCTGTTGCTCTGGGGAGGGGCTGGGGAGGAGGGTACCCTGCCAGCTTTGAGACCCAGACAGCTTGTTACCCTGACGCAGGATTTGAACCCAGCTGTGCTGCTGCGGAAGCCCTGGGGACTTGCTACCAGGGTGTTTTGGGGGTGTTATCGATCTCGGTTGCACCTGTCTCCATGGAGGTGAACCCCGACGTTTGACTTTCAGTCGATCTACTTCCCCAGTGTAACCCGTGCATGGGCACTCAGATTCTGTTCTGTCCCCCAAGAAGGGGCGGACGCTAACCCAAGGAATGGGCCTTCTCCCAGCGCTGAGTCCTCCCGGGTTAGTACCGGGGTAACTACACCCACCCACCTAGATTCTCTGCTCTTATGGCAAGAGGCTGCCAGCATGCCTGGTGTCTGTCCAGCCCCCATGCCCCCGAGTCGGGAGCCACGCTACAAATGTGAACTCAGATGAATAATGTCAGGTGGAATGGCTGGACGGGGCTGCTGGAGGTGCCTTCTTCCATCAGGTGGGGGCACATCCTCTGGACTGTTCTCGGCGCACAAATCCCTCTCGGTTACCTCCATCCCCCCCTCCCCCGAAGGTCGGTGGGTGCGTGTCAGCATTTTCCAGGCTGCCGGGTGGTGGTGTCTGAGCGGCTGAGCTGCTGCCACCTCCCGCCCCAGAGGAAGCTGCAAGTCACAAGGGAGCGAGGGCCGAAGAGGCTGATTTTCCGTTCTCGCCTTCTTGCGCAGCGCGTCCTGCAAAACAGCACCGTTGCCCTGAAGGCCAGGATCCTGCAGCTGGGAGGCAGCTATGCCGACCTGGAGGCTGAGGGTCCAGGGGAGCAAGGTAAGAGGAATGCTCTAGGTCACTGCTTCCCCCCACCCCCGTCCCAATGGATGGCTTAGCATGGATCCCCTTTAAGACAGGGTGCCTTCTGCCCGGGAAACTTGCACAGAGCTTCCCGGCTCAGGGGCAGGAACATCTGCACCCCACGTGCTTGGCTTCGTGCTCCCAGCCGGATCCAGAGAACATTCCTGGGCTGGTAGCACCAGGAGAAACCAGCCGGCCAGAGGCGCATGGCTGGGTCTCTCTAGCTCTGTGGTTTTCTTCTGCCCTGAGCTGGGACCTACTTTCCTGCACATCATGGGGACTGGGGGGAGGATTTGTTGGCTCATGGGATCGGTAATCGGCTAAGGAGCCTCATACCCCAAGCTCGCTGGGGCCGGGCTGTAGACGCTTGCCAGCGGTTGCTCAAAGCTCAGCCTGGTTCGAAGGGGGCAACACCCACCAGAGCCAGCAGCCAGTGGCAGCCCCAGCAGAGAGAGGGAGGCCTGGACCAAGAACCAGAGGCTGAGCCACCGTCCATCCCTTAGGGAGGGGGAATCGGGTCTCTCCAGTGTAAGGTCCAAGTGGCTGAAACCTTGGAAGATAAAGGGATGGGGGAGGTTAGCAGGCAGGTCCCAATCTCTCGTTCACGGTGATTCTCCCCCACCCAGGAGCCCCTAACCCTCTCTACTCTGTATCACTGCTAAGGAGGAGGTGTTGGACAAAGAAATTGTGTTCTTTCCCCAAGTAACATAGGGAGCTGAGTAGAAGGTCTAGGAATTTGTGGGAGACGCAGCACTAATGCCATTCAGAGCACAATCATTAGGTAACTTCACTGTACTTCTGACATCTTTTCGCAATGAAAAGCAAAATAACTGTACAGCGAAAGAAATGGCCGGATACTCTGCTGAGCACGAGCTTTTCCCAGAAATACCCATTCCAGTTAAGACAACAGCCTCCAATGCTGCCTCCCCGGAAGATATCTAAGTAAACCCTGAAATGAAAAGGAGCTGTCTACCGATACTCACAGATTAGGATGGGCTGGTTGGCAGAAAGTGAGAACAGTTGGAAAGCATTCAGGATTCTCCACCCTCGTTTTTCCTTGCAATTTTCATTTTGACGAACAAGCAGGGGCTACAGCCAGCTGGTCTCCACCCCATAGTAAGAATTTAAAAATGAGTAATTGAGTTCATTACTAAGGGTGTCGATGACTTTAGCCTTCACCTACATCAAATGAAAACTGTACGGCTCATCCACGCTTTCGTTTTGATCGAAGCAAAAAACAAATTGTTTCCCCCTCTTCTGTGGCAAAACAGGTCAAGCCGTGATCCGTATGGCTATGTATTCCTGTGTGTTTACCCACGGATCGTAAGGGATCTTGGATCAGGACGTTGCAGACTGTCACTAGGGTGCATGACGCAGTTTTACTGCTGACCGCGAACAAGGCAAAGTTTGGGTGTAGTTGTGTGTTGATTTCAAAGGGACAAAGGTAACACCCACCCCGTAGCACGGGGGTCCATTGGAAATAGAGGCAGCTGGGGGTGGGGCGCGCTCCCCAGTGATCACAGAGAAGGATGTGGCCATAGAGGCCCTGGCTGTAGGGATGCGCACATGGAAGGGGTGCACCTGGCCAGTGCTGGCCTCCATGTCCCTTCTACTGCCCACACGGTGAAAGACACAAGGTGAGGGGAGACCAGCCAGTCCCAGGCTACAGGGGGTGACCTCTCTCAGGACTCTGCTCAGCCCTGTTCTCTTTTGCTTCTTCCTCCAGAGACAAACCCCACACAGATGCCTGGCATCTGGGACAGCAGCTCCAAAGCCCAGGCATGGAGCCCAGGGGTAGCCGGCTACCTGCTTCCGCTGGCTCTGTCCCTCGCTGGGATCCTTCTGTGAGAGGAGCAGCTTCGTGTCAGTCCCTGGCTAAGCCTTGGCGAGAGGCACCGGGGCTCTTCCCCCTCGTGCTGTCTCACCCCCTGGCTCTCGGGGCTCGTCCTCCCAGACAACTGCCTTCTGCCTCCCCTGCCTCTGTCTGTCCTGCCTGCACCTCTCTGATCACCCCCCTGCAGCCTCCTCCTACGCAGCCCCTGCTGCCCAGCCTGGCTTCACTGCGCCTCCCGCCCCTTTGCAAGCAGAGTCCCATCAGCGCATTGCGTGGCCACGGAGGAGAGGCGGTGTCTGACCTGTGTGCCTCTGAGCCATAGTTTGCTACAGCCTTGGCCATTCCCCTGGACCGTGCCTGGGGACAGAGTCCTGCTCAGTGCTGAAGATGGTGGAGAAATAGCGGAGATTCAGCTGGGGGAGGGAGGATGGGGCCGCTTCCCCCAGACCTGCTGGGGTGCCATGGCCGGAGATTACCCCCAACAATGGTTCCCGGGGTGGGCTTCCGCCCCGCTGGGGTATTTGCCGCTCGCTTAGACGCTTGTTTTCTGTTTTTCCAATAAAATGGTGCCAACCTCGAGGGCGTGGGGGTGTCCCGTGGTCTCCCCCATCCTGCCCAGCGAGAGACACGGGGCTCAGCGTGAGCCGTCCCGGGAGATGTGTTCAGGGCTTCACATGCCTGCCCTGCCTTCGGGGAGCAGGGACCGGGCAGGGCGCCCTCGGCTGCTGCTTTGGGGCCCGGGGCAAATCCCTCAGCCCAGGCACTCCTGGGGGGGCACAACAGGGATGGCATCCGACCGGGGCGTCATTGAGGCCAGAGCGAGGTAAAAGGTCGGCGTGAGCCCCGCTGCCTGAGTCTGCAGCCGGCCTGAGCCCCTAGCTCAGAGAGGGGGGGCCCCTTGCATGGAGTGGGGTGCTGGGGGGGACTCTGCCAACCCCCCCAAGGCAGGATTCTGGGTCTAGCTGGAGAGGGGCGCAGCGAACCCCCCCGCTGAATACGGGGCCCCCTGCCAGCGAGAGGGGACCCCAGCTGCTCTCTGGGGCGGGGGCTTTGCTGGGGGGCCTTTCACCCCGCGTTTGGGGGACCCCCCCTCCCCGGTGAGCTCCGCAGCGCCCCCGTGCGGCCCCGGACTTCGCTGCCGGCCCAGCCCCGCCTCCCCGCGGCGGCGTCTGCAGAGAAACGAAACCGAAGCTGCGGCGGGGCGGGGGGAGACAGCCCCCCCCTTGGGGGGGTATGCTAATGAGGGCTATGCTAATGAGGGCTATGCTAATGAGGGCTATGCTAATACAGCCGGCGCGGTGCAGCCGGGCTCAGTCCGAGGATGCTCGCCACGAGCGCTAAGCCCCAGGAGCCGATCGCTCCCCTCCCGGCGCAGCCCGCGGGCCCCCCCGGGCCGGGCCGGGCTGCGGTGCCCGCGGGCGGCAGGAAGGTCTGGCTCGCCGTGGCCACGGCCGAGCTCGCCGTCGTGCTCATCCTGGCGGCCGGGCTGGGCCACTTGGTGGCGGCGGAGCGGGGGCTGGCGGCGCGGTGGCGGGAGTGCGAGCGCGGGGCGCACGGCGACCGGCTGGTCCTGCGCGGGGAGATGGCCAGCGCCAACAGGACCCTGCAGGAGACGCGGCAGGCCTGGGACGAATGCAAGGACCATGCGGTACGTGGTGCGGCTCCCGATGGCCTGGCACGGCATAGCACGGCACTGCATGGCACTGCATGGCACAGTATGACATGGCCTGGCACATACAGCCTGGCATGGCATGGCACAACACAGCATGACATGGCATGGCACAGCCTGGCACGGCACTGCATGGCCTGGCACAGCACTGCCTGGCATGGCATGGCACAACACAGCATGTCATGGCATGGCTCAGCCTGGCACGGCACTGCATGGCCTGGCACAGCACAGCCTGGCATGGCATGGCACCACACAGCATGACATGGCATGGCACAGCCTGGCACGGCACTGCATGGCCTGGCACAGCACAGCCTGGCATGGCATGGCACAACACAGCATGACATGGCATGGCACAGCCTGGCACGGCACTGCATGGCCTAGCACAGCACCGCCTGGCATGGCATGGCACAACACTGCATGACATGGCATGGCACAGCCTGGCACGGCACTGCATGGCCTGGCACAGCACAGCCTGGCATGGCATGGCACAACACAGCATGACATGGCATGGCACAGCCTGGCACGGCACTGCATGGCCTGGCACAGCACCGCCTGGCATGGCATGGCACAACACAGCATGACATGGCATGGCACAGCCTGGCACGGCACTGCATGGCCTGGCACAGCACAGCCTGGCATGTCCTGGGACAGCACATCCTGGCATGGCATGGCCCAGCACAGCATGACACGACACTGCATGGCATTGCATGGCACGGCCTGGCACAGCATTGCCCCTTGCCCGCAGGCCAGATTGCTGAGAGCTGGGTCTGAGCCTGGCATTAGCGCTCCCCTCTGCTTCCCAGACAGTCCTTGGCTAGCCAAGGACCGCTGCCTTCTGCCTACTCCAGGGGCGGGGGTGAGGGCGAGCTGGGGCTTTGCAGCTGTTTCTAGGACCAGAGGCGCGCGTGCATGTGTGTGTGTGTGTGTGTGTGTGTGCGCGCGCTAGGACTGCCCAGCTGCGCTGGTGGTGGGAGCTGGGGCTGCCTGGCACCAGGGAGTGACGGGGGCGGGCACTAGTCTTCAGCAAGGTCCAGCAGTCATGGGGGTGGGGCAGGGGGGGAGGAAGATGCTGGGGTAGGGCCCAGCAGCCAGGTGAGAGCAGAAAAGGAGCCGTTCGCCCCCTGCCAGGATTCCCTCATCCCCTTCCCAATCAATCTCCAGGGAAGCCAGCCCTACCCCAAGTCCGGGGCAAAGAGCAGCGAGAGGCAGGCGGGGCGGGCTGCTGCTGTGCTAAGATTAGCCCTGCCTCCCTCCCCCACCCCTGCTCCTGCCTGCCGCCTCCAGCTCCCAGGAGATGCCAGCTCAGCAGAGCACCCCCATGGAACAGGGTACCATGGGCGCGGGAGGGACTCAGCAAGAAAGAGACCAGGACACGGAATTGTTTGGCAGCCCCCAGCCACATCGGTCTGCCCCTCCCGGCCCCCTCCGCATCCCGTCAAAGGTTCCTTTTCACCAGATCGCTGGCGCCTGCAGCGCCCCGCTGCGTTTCAGTCCTGGGCAGCGACTGAGCACATGGAGAAGAAGGAGACTCAATTGTTCTGTTGGCTGTTGGCCGCGTCCCACCCCAGAGGTGGCTGTGTGAGGGACCAGGCCGGGTCTGGGCACAACTGAGGGTGTCTGCTCAGGGCAAATTGCTCAAATTCAGGGCTCCTTACAGCCCCCAGACTGGAGACCTTCCCAAATAGGCCACAAACCAGTCCCACCGAACGCTCCAGCTGCCTGCCTGAAGCCTTGCGAGCAAAACCCCTCCCACACCCCAGCAATATCCATGCCCCAGATGGCCCTGGGCCTCATAAACAGGTGAGGGGTCTTAGAACCCAATCCCACCTACCCCGAACAAGTTCTGTCCAGTTCCAAGAAACCAGCCACAGATCCCTGGTCAATTTACACTCTGGATCTTACCCACAAATCACGCTGGGCCAATCCTTTCGAACAGGCATGTCCAAAGTCCGGCCCGCGGGCCAATTGCGGCCCGTGTTCCGGTTTAATACGGCCCCACAGGTAATTTGGCAATATCTGTCTTTTATGGCCCCCAACGAATCCATATGTATTGAGATGAATACATTGTAAAATCTCTGTTAATGTCAGTTGGTCTAAATCAGTTATAAATATATTTGGACACAACACATATACTTGGTGTTATGTTCCTGTTCATATTTTTGAACTTAAAAGTTGACAGACAACCTTTATTACCAATAATATGTAATGTACTTTACAATGTTCCTGACATATATTTCAGCTTCCTGGATTTTTTTTTCATCTGGCCTTCAGATATGAAAGGCAGAGTGATTTAACACCTGTTTAGATTTGTCATCCATGTGACGAAATGAAAAGTATGCCGTTTGCAATAAACTTTGCATAAAATAGTTAATTTGCATTTAATTTTAATGGTTCAAAGAATGTCAGGCAAAATGGTCGGCCCTCACGCATGTTCACTTCATCAAATCTGGCCCTCTTTGAGAAAAGTTTGGACACCCCTGCTTTAGAATCTACAATCTAAAGGTTTATTACTACAAGAAAGAAAAGCATGGGAGTGAGGTTGCTAAAATATCATACATTACATACATCGACTCTCCCAGTTTTCGATGCAGGGTTGCAGCAAAGATGTTATAACTACTGGCTTAAAAGTCCTTGTTGCACATCCTAGGATCAGGATGGGTCCACAGTTCTTTCCGGCTCTTCGATCCCTGCACTGCTGCCTCCGGGATGAAGTGCTGAGCTGAGTAGCAAGATGGTCAGCCACATGGCATCTTTATCCCTCCTTCCTGGTCTCTTCTTGGCTGTGGCAGGTCACCTGGCCAGCGGCCCATCCCTGTGCTCCCTGCTGGTAGCCCTTAGGTGTCAGGCCTCATTCCCGAGGTGTGTCCTTGGCCCATTGAGTGCCATTGTCCCACAGGGCCTCGCTACTTAGCATGTCCATAGGCCGGGCTCTGCCCACTGCTCAACCACATGCAGGGAAATATTCAGTATCCATACAAAGTACATGCTTATAACTTCACACACAGACATTACACAATCCCATGACTAGCGTACATAGGATCAGCAGACAGTGAGCTTCTATTCAACACCTCACATGGCCCCCTTTTATACCATTTTTGGGGCCCTCACCCCCACCTATGGGTGCAGCTGTGATCTGGCTGCTTCCCTCAAATCCGGTAACGTGACGGGGGCTGCATCTCGCGGAGGCGTCCCAGGGCAGTTGGGAACATGCTTTGAGGGTGCAGGGCTCTCTGAAAATCAAAGGGGCTTCTCCTCCTTCCTCCTGCAGCAAGGCCTGCAGAAGAACATCACAAACCTGGCCCAGGTGGTCACCCGGTTAAAGGGCAACATCACCCAGCAGGAGGTGGAAAAGGACAAGTTACGAGGTGAGACAGCTGCTGCCAGGGAGAGCCTGTGCCTGGTTCCCATGCCTAGGGGCTCATGGGAAGTTTTCCCAGGGGCTTCACAGAGGGGCTAGGACAGGCAGAGGCCACCCTGGGGTGCCACCTGGTGCCCACATGTCCCAGGATTCCACACACTGGTTCTCTTGCCACTGCTCTATGCCGGTCATGGCCCATACTGCTCAGAGCTCCAGCGCCGCCCTGCAAAACCAGGCCCCTGGCTCTGCCCCTCAGCATCACCCTCTCCTCTTGCAGTCCCGTCATTTCAGAGCTTGGGGAGAGAGTTCTCTTCCCCCTGCAGCCCTGAGCCTTTGCATGGCCACACCGCTTACGGGAAACTTAGCTGGTGACTTCTTGGGAGGGCTCAATTCACGGGCAGCAGGAGAGTAATTCATGGGAGCAATGCAGAAATCGGGCCAGTGGTCTCGGGCAAGCACGCGATGGGGGTCCGAGCCGCACCTTTGCCCCGCACAGCCCCCTCCAGTGCTTGCATTGGGAGGGGTGGGGCGTGGAAGGGGGTAATTTTGGCCCTGATCATTGAGGCGGGGAGGGGATTAGCCTGGTGTCGCTTCTGATCCCAGCGTTGCTTCCCACACCTGTTTTCCAGATGAAATCAGCACCTGGAAAAACACGGTCCAGCATCTCCAGGAGCAAAAGTAAGGCCCAGGTGCACCCCTGGGGCGACCCCCATGCTGCATTCCCCTCCCCCCGGGGCCCTTCTCCTGGGACCAGGCCTCAGGGTTAAACACCTTGTGCTCGTCCCATGAGTCCTGCTACCCATTTCCCTTCTCTGGGAACAAACCAGCTGGGCTTCTCAAGGACAGCATGGTGCAATGGGTGCAAAAGGACAGGATGTGTCACCCTTCCCTGGGGGCTCCTGGAATGGATAAGTGATTCCCCTGACACACACACCCCTAACTCCCCCGGGCAGGGCATGGGCTGTGGGTGAATGCCCAGCTGGGGAAGGCAGCTGGAGCTCCGCCCCTTCTGCCAAAAAGCCACACCCCTTCCCCTTAGACCACACCCCTTTAGATTCTCCTCCCCCCCTTGCTGCTAAGCCCCACCCATCCCTAGCTGAGGACTGGGGCTGCTCTGTGGCACAGCCCCAGCCTTCCTTGGCCGGGCGGCTGAGCAGTGTAGGCAGTTTGGGGAAGGTAACACCTTCCCTTGCCTGCATTACCCACCGTCCATGGGCAAAGGGTAACTCCCTTCCCTTCCCGGGCTGTACTCACTCATCTGCATTTCCCCTCCCGCTCTGGCAGGGACCAGTACCGCCGGGAGGTCAGCTGGCTGCAGGAGCAGCTCCAGAGACACCAGAGCCTTCGCTCCAGTGTGGGCAGCACCAAGCTGCCCGGCCTCCTGACCCTGCTGGCCGCCTCCCTGGCTGGGTTGCTTGTCGGAAGGGAGCCAGGCCTGGGAGCAGAGGCGACGCCCAGGTATGGGAGAAGTGGGGGGAGCTTGGCACCTGCTCCGTGGATCCATCTTTCCTGTCTTCTCCGCTCAGCCCGGCCCTGCGCCCCAGGGGGCTGGGACTGAAGGCCCCAGGGGCTGGCCAGCCTCTTCTCTGGCCCTTCGTCCAGCCTGGGGCGCGCTGGGCAGAGCGGCTGGGGCTGGTTCTGGCCCCTTCCGGGGTGGGAGGAACCCAGAGGTTGCTGCATGTGCACAGCTTAATGCGGGGGAGGGAGTCTGATTCTCCAGTCACACTGGTATCCGGAAGCCCTGGGGCCAGATCTCCCCCTGGTGTAAATGGGCCCAGCTCCACCAGAGCCCGTGGGGCCAGATCCCTCCCAGCATAAATGGGCCCAGCTCTCCACCCCGGTGTAAATGGGCCCATCTCCACCGGAACCCCTGGAGCCAGCTCCCCCTGGTGTAAATGGGCCCAGCTCCAGCAGAACCTGTGGGGCAGCTCCCCAGCTGGTGTAAATGGGCCCAGCTCCACCGGAGCCAGATCCCACTTTGGTTTGTGCCAGGGTGGCCTCGCTGCCCTGCGGGGACTTGGGCCGTGTGTGAGCAAAGGCCCAGAGCCACCCGAAATCAATGGGGACCAGGTACCTACATGCCCGTGTCGATCGGGGCCAGGCAGCATACCCCAGAGCCCCAGGGATCCACTGGCAACACGATCCCAGCCTGACAGCCCTTTGTCTGATTGGTCTGTTTCAGGACGGAGTCGCCCCGCTGGGAGATGAGGAATGGATCCTGGGGCCGTCCTTCACGCCTCCCCCCGGCTCTGTGCTGAGTGATTCGAGGGGCTCCCGGCTGGCAGGCGTGAGGAGGAAGCCTCTTCTGCAGCCAGAGGGCTGTTTACGGAGGGAGAGGGGCTGTGACGGACACGGGGGAGGCAGCGAAGAGGCCTCGGATCGAGGTGGCCTGCTTTGCAGTTCAGGCACACCCCCCGGAAGCCCAGATGAGCCGGTGACGTCCTGCTTGGGGTAGGACCTCGGACAGGTTTTCAGAGGTGGCCACTGGCTTGGGGTGATGGCTTTGGGGGGGCCCCACATGAGTCACACCCCATCTGTGGCCCGGTGGCAGCATCTCCTGCTTCCCCACATGGGAGGGGGGATTTAAAGCCCCTATAACAGACCAACCCTCTGCAGGAAGAACGTTTGCAGAATAAATGGGTTGGACAATCTCCACCGTGCATCCTGCTCCCATTCTGCATAGGGGTCCGTTTGAACCTTGTGGGGTCTGGATTGGCCATCACTGGCCCTGCTGCAGGAGGAAGGTGGAGGCACCGGGGACCAAGCATCAGAGCTACTGAGTGGCAGGGATCAAGGTTCCCTCTAATCTTTTCCATGTGCGGAATAAAATTGTATGTGCACCGAGGCATGTGTGAATGTGCACCACTGGTAGGAACAAAAAAACAAGTGATGGGTGCTCTGCTAATCAGTGAGATGGCATTTGAATCTCTCCTGCGTGGCTGGATGGGGAGCTGTGGTAGGGATGGAAGCTCCTGGTGAGGAATGGGAAATACTCACAGATCTTGGGTGGAGCTGTTCCTCACACAGGCTGGATAAACCGTTGTCCTCTGCCACTCTCTGCAGGCCTGGGGGTTGAAAGGGGGGAGGAGAGATGCCCTGGCACCAGGATCCTTCCCCCGTCAGCTCAGTGCCTTAGGAGAAGGTTTCCCACTAAAGCCCTCGGCCGGGCCAGAGGCAGGATACAGGAATGGCTGGACCAGGATGCTGAGTAGCATCTTGCAGGAGGTGGTGAGGATGTTTCACCAGCTAGCCTGCTGCCCCCCTGCTACGGCTCTCTCAGCCCACTCCCACGCAGGAAAGCCTCTTGATTCTGCCTCTTTCCTGGCTGAGCAGCGGCAATTCAGCCCCCTCCTCGCCTCCCACCGCCAGCCTCACCCAAGCTCTTCTCCCGGCACTGAACAAACCCTCCCCCCCACCATGGACAGTGTTCTGCAGCAGGGGAAGGGACAGGGAAGGCACAGAAAGGGGAGGGACCCCTTGGAAGAGGCCCATGGGTCTGGTGGTTGGGCATTGATGTGACGCAGGAATTTGGGACCCTCAAGGATGGAGCCACCGGAGCCAAATCTCCCCTGGATCACTGCTGGAACTGGTTTCCATTCTGTGTAAGGGTGACGGTTTGGTTTGGCACCCCCACGGCCCAGCTTGTTCCAGCTCCTCTGCAACCTCCACAAACAGCTGATAGTTCAGGAAGGACTCCTCAGGGAGAGGAAGGCTGGTCCAATGGTTAGCGCACCGCGTTGGGAAGAGGCTCTCGTGGTTTCTCTCCCGGCTGTGGTTAGAGCAGGGGGCCTGGGAACCAAGGCTTCTGGGCTCTCTTCCCAGCCCTTCAGTGTGTGGCCTTGGGGGGGGGATCACGTCCCTGCTCCATGCCTCAGTTTCCCCCTCGGTCCCTACAGCGCTGCCTGCCAGGAGAGCTAGTGCCTGCTGCTCTCCACGCCCGAGCTGGCAGAATTTGGGCCTGGGAAGCGCTTACTCCAGGGGATTTTAACTCCTTCCCCGCCCTGCTGGCCACAGGGTCTGCCCCTCCCATTGCAAACTCCGTCTCTGGGGCCTTCTGCAGCCAGTGCTATAATGGTCCCGGGGCTGCGGCCTGCGGAAACCACAGGCAGGAGCGGTTTGGGCAGGGAAGCCCACACATAGTAATTAACGGGCCCCAGGCAAGCGACCCGGCTGCTGGCTCCCAGCACACGGCTGCGGCGGCGGCAGGCGGCAGGTCGCAGCCGGGCCCCATGGACCCCGCGGGGATCAAAGCTACCCTGAAGGTGCTGGGGTTATGCCTGGTCCTGCTGTGCCTGGTCGCCGCGGTGACGGTCTCCGTGGCGGTGATGCTGCGGCACTGGGACGCCGGGCGCCAGCTGCAGGGCTGCCGGGAGCAGGCGGCCAATGAGAGCGCTGCCCTGGGGGGCCGCCTGGCCGAGCTGGAGCAGGCCGTGGCCGAGCTGACCGGGCGGCTGGAGGAGGGGGCCCGGAAGCAGAAGCAGCTCCAGAGGCAGCTGGGCCAGGCCAGGGATGAAGGCAGGATGCTCAATGCCACCCTGCAGTCCTGCCGGGAGCGTGAGGTAGGAGCCGGGCTCGGGGCGGCTCCGGGGAGGGGGTGCAGGGAGCCTGGGATAACACTGGGCTCCCAAACTGGCCCCTTACAGATGTGCCGGGGCATCTGCCAGTTGGAGTGCCCAGCTGTGGCAAAGGGGCCTTAAGAGATGCCCCAGCCTGGGGGTCTGGGTACCACCTCACTGGCAACAGCTGTGTCCTCCCCCGCCCCATGATAACAGCTTTCCCAGCTAGTGGGTCTCAGGCATGTGCATGGGGCTGAGCAGGGGAAAGGGGGGCTCTGGCCTCCCCAGGAGGGATGGCATCCAGCAAGCAAGGCGACCAGCGCGCCACGAAAAAAGTCAGCGAAAAACGTTAACGCGGCTGCAGACCCAGCGCCACTCCCTTGCCCCGTCCCCCCTCGGATTTCACAGCCTGGACTGGCCCCAGGAGAGAAACAGGGTGCTGGGGTGCGCCCACCCGCTAGGAGAGGAGGTAACCCCCCCCAGGGGGTCCCCAGTGCAGCTGATGGGTTTGCCCTAGCTGGGGTCTGACAGACAGCACATGGTGGGGGGGGGGTGCCTGTGGGACGCAGGGAGGGGTACTCTCTCCCCATCTGTCCCTATGCCCAACAGAGGGGAGCCAGGGCAGGGAGCCCCTATCACTGAGAACCCCCAATCTCCCTGAGATCAGTGGGCCCCGGGGCTGCGGAGGGTCTTTCAGGACCCAGCCCCGGCGTGACCTACTCAGGACCAGCCCTTCCCTGGCGTGGGGCTGGGAGCTCCCAGGATGCCGCGAGGCAGAGACGGGCGCCGGAGGCAAGCAGCTATTCCTAGCCGAGACGCAGACCTGAGCCATTCGGGACACGTATAATTAGGTGTCTCACGGAAACCGTGGGGGCTGGATCCTGGTGTCTCGCAGTCTGTGCCCGCTCTCCCTGCTATTCATAGCTCCAGCTCCCAGCTGGGAAAGGGCCTGTCTCAGGGGGCAACCAGCCCCCCCCACCTTGCTCCCAGACCCCGGCCCCCTTGGCCAGAGACCAAGGCTGCTTCCTGGCAAACAATGGCAACGAAAGGGGCTGGAAAAAATCCCATTGTTCTTCCAGCCACTTCCCGTCCAGGTGCCGGAGGCACAGGGGATGCGGCCAGGGTTTGGGGTCGGCTGGTGTTTAGGGAGGTTCCATTTTTGCCAGCCCCCCTGGAGGGGCGAGGAAGCCGCCAGGCTGGGCACTCGACAGTGGCACCCCCCCAGCTCAGTGGCACCTCCTAGCTCAGTCCCTGTCTCTCCCAGTCCCAAACAATCCAGGCTTGGAAAAGAACCCACAAACTCTCACGGGTTCCCCCCAGTGTCCGCGGGGGCTGGCCCTGCTCCCTGAGCCTGGCTGCTGCCCTGTTTCCCAGCCGGGCCCTGATAGACTCTCGCCTGCCTGGAGCACTTGCTTCCTCCCGGCCGTACCCCCAGACCGAGCTGCAATCTCCCCCGCACACTTTACTGCGCTGTCCTATAGCTTGGGAGACCCTGATCCAATCCAGCTGGGCTCATCCTGGCATCGGGCACCCAGCGCCCCAAATGCTTCAGCCAATGGGGCTCCCCTGTAAAAAACCCGTCTGCCTGAAATCATGGGGCAACCTGCCCTGCCACTGGGGAGCGCGGCTCTGCTGGCCCCACGGATCACACCCCTCCCCTGCCCCAGGGCGGCCCAGGAGCGGTTTGGCTCAAGATTCCTCCTAGGGGCCGGCAGCCAGAGGGGAGCTGGGTCACGCCACCCCCTCCAGTTCTCTTGCTGCCTCCGAGGGTTGCACAAACAGCCCCCTGCATCGAGAGCACATGGCAGGGAGGTGGGAGGGGCACAGCAGGGGGGAGGAGATGTGGGGGGGGAAGGGGGAGAGGAGGCTGGAATTAAATCAGAAGATGTGGGGGATGAAGACGCAGGCAGTCTCCAGACTTTGGCTGCAGTATCTAACCGGTCTGCCCGTTCACCCACCTGCCGTGCTCCACTCCAGCGCTACAGGAACCTCAACTTTCCAATCGCACAAAACCAGACACCCTTCTCCTGCACCCTGTCCTGCCCCTTCCCAGAGGCTCCACCCCTTTTCCAAAGCCCCGCCCCCTGCCCATTCCATTCCCCCTCCCTCCCTCCCTTGCACCCTCTCTCCCACCCTCACGTTCATTGGTCTGGGGAAGAGGGTTGGGATGCAGGAGGAGGTTCAGGGCTGGGGAAGGGGGTTCGGATGCGGAAGGGGGTTCAGGGCTGGGGACAGGGGTGGGGGTGCGGGACGGGGTATAGGGCTAAGGCAGGGAGTTGGGATGCAGGAGGGGGTTCAAGGCTGGGGCAGGGGGTTGGGATGCAGGAAGGGAGAGGTCTGCAGATAAGGGCTTGGGATGCAGAAGGGGGTCCAGGGCTGGGGTGCAGGCTCTAGGAGGGAGTTTGGGTGCGGGAGGGTGAAGGGTGCAGGCTCCAGGCAGCACTTTGGGTCTGGGTGGCTCCCGGAAGTGGCCAGTGAACAGCTGACTCCCAACATTCAAGCTCTGGGAAGAAGAGGGGACAGAGCGCAACTCAGTGGATTCGTGGGGCTCCGAAAGTGCTGGGAGGGAGGGGGAGGAGCAGGGAGTGTGGACTCCGGTGCCCCCCTGCACTAGAGTCATGTGGGGGAGGGGAGCAGATGGGGGGGTCCGCAGGCTGCAGGTTGCCCACCACTGGCATGGGGCCTCCTTAGCTGCCCTTGAGCCTAGGAGCTGGCCACTTCCAAGAAGCCGAGACAGGCAGGGAGCCGCTGTGCTGCTGGCGGGACTTTCAGTGACGCCTTTTTGACGTGGCAACCCCATTCCACCCCCGCCCCCACCCCCCCAGCTGTTTCTAAGCCCTGTGCCTGCCCCTGTGTCTGCTGACTGCATCTCCCCACAGAGCACGCTGTCCGCTAACGTGACCGCCCTGCTGCGTGCGCTCGCAGCCACCCAGCTGGAGGGCAGCGAGATGGACACCAGGAACATCGCCTTGCAAGGTGCGGGAGGGCAGGGGTGTCCAGCGTGAGGGATGCATGGGATGGAAGAAATATACCCCCCTCCCCACCCCAGTCAGGCTGTGTTCCACTCTGACCAGTGTTCCCTGTAGGCTGGGCGCTTGGGAGACATGCAGGAGATGTTCAAATGCCACCCAGCTGATGAGCAGAGCACCCACCGCTCGGTTTTTCCTGTGTGCTGGTGGTGCCCATTGGACATTCCTCGGTGCACATAAAATTATTCCGCACATGGATAGAAAAAATCCTGGAAAAGATTAGAGGGAACCTTGCATCAGCCCCATCCTACCCTTAGAGGCTAGGTGCCCCGCATGGGTCCGGCTGCACTGGGAGATCCCGGCGGGGCCCCGGTGGCAGCCCAACCCCCACCTCAAGCATCTTGGAAACTGGCCTCAGTCCATTGTTCACCCTGGGGGAGGCCCCAAGCTGCAGGTGCGGAGGGGAGATGACACATTAAAGGGGGGGAGGGCGACCCCCTCACCCAGCCCCCTGCCTTCCAGTGGGGGTGAGCCCGGCTGTCTGCCTTCCTCCCGCAGTGGAGCTGACCCAGTGGCAGGGAAAAGCCACAGAGCAGGAGCAGCGGCTGGAGGAAGCCCTGCAGCAGCACCAGGCATCGGAGGCATGGAGGGGAGAATGCGAGGCCCGGCAAAGCGAGCTGCAGCACAGCGTGTAAGGAACCGGCACCCCCCCATTCCCAGCCAATCACATCCTGGGGAGATATTAGCTCCCAGCCAATCGGATCATCAGGAAGCCTTCACTGCCTGGCTCCCAGCCAATCATATCCTGGCCAAGCATTAACCCCCATCTCCTAGCCAATCGCATCATCACGGAACCCTGTTCCTATCCCATCATATCATTAGCCCCCAGCTCTCAGCCAATCACAGGCTCCGGAATTGTTCTCTCCCTACTCCCAGCCAATCCCAAGGCTCCTCCCGCTGCAGGGATCTGGAGGCAGAACCCCCCCTTTTCCGCCCCCCTCCCTGGGGGGGATGCAGAGCAGCTGGCTCTTGGGGAGGGACCTGGGGGAGCCAGGGAGTTTGGCCGGAATGCCCTGACCCTCCTGTGCTTTTGCAGGCGGGACTGCAGGGCCGAAATCGACGCCCTCCATCGGCGGCTGAGCTCCCGAGCCACCGGGCGCAGGTGCCCCCCATTCTGGTATTTTGTGTGGGTGATGGCAAGCGCTTCTTGCTTTATTTTCCCGCTTGTAAGTGCCAAGGAAACAAGAGACTTGGAAATAACAGCATGTGTACTGGGGGGAAGGGGGACTGGGTGGAGAGGGTCAGCTGGGATGAGACACCCCCACAAGATCACCATGGGGATTGCTGGTACCCAGCCCCACACTCAGCCCCACTCCTGGGTCCTGAAAACAGCTGGCATCGTACGGCTGGACAACAGCGCTGGGCTTGGGTAGACAAAGCCGGCGCCCGTATGCACACTGACATGTGCACCCACACTCAAATACCCTCACATGGACATGCACACGCTTGCTGGTCCGTGCGCTCACACATACGCACACAGCCACGTGAACGCACGTGCACAAGCTAAAAGTGGGTCCACAGCGTGACACTGTTGCAAAGAAAAGCAAGCATCATTCTGGGCTGCATTCTCATTGTGAGCAAGTCATTCTTCCGCTCTGCTCTGCTGGAGACTTGTGTCCAGGTCTGAGCACCACATTTCAGGGAAGATGTGGAGAAATTGGAGCTGAGGGTCCAGAGAAGAGCAACGAAAATGATTAAAGGTCTAGAAAAAACA
Source organism: Pelodiscus sinensis (assembly GCF_049634645.1). Lineage (NCBI taxonomy): Eukaryota > Metazoa > Chordata > Testudines > Trionychidae > Pelodiscus > Pelodiscus sinensis. The sequence goes on along the minus strand of NC_134729.1, from coordinate 18,368,684 downwards.
ATGATTAAAGAACACAAATGATTAAAGGACTGGAGAACATGAGCTATGAGGGAAGATTGAAAGAACTGGGCTTGTTTAGTTTAGAAAAGAGAAGACTGAGAGGGGACAGGAGAGCAGTTTTCAGGTATCTAAAAGGGTGTTACAAGGAGGAGGGAGAAAAATTGTTCTCCTTGGCCTCTGAGCATAGGACAAGAAGCAATGGGCTTAAACTGCAGCAAGGGAGGTTTAGGTTGGACATTAAGAAAAACTTCCCAACTGTCAGGGGGGTGAAACACTGGAATAAATTGCCCAGGGAGGTTGTGGAATCCCCATCCCTGGAGATAGACTCATAGACTTTAAGGTCAGAAGGGACCATTCTGATCATCTAGTCTGACCCCCTGCACAGCGCAGGCCACAGAATCTCACCCACCCCTCCTAGAATAATCCTCTCACCTAAATCTCAGATATTGAAGCCTTCAAATACTTTGAAGACCCCAAGATGCAGAGAATCCTCTAGCTGTGATCTGTACCCCATGCTACAGAGGAAGGCGAAAAACCTCCAGGGCCTCTGCCAATCTACCCTGGAGGAAAATTCCTTCCCGACCCCAAATATAGCGATCAGCTAAACCCTGAGCATGTGGGCAAGACTCACCAGCCAGACACCCAGAAAGTTCTCTATAGTAACTCCTATCATCCCTCCATTGACCTTAATGAATGGTCAATTAGTTACCAAGATCATGTTATCTCATCAAACCATCCCCTTCATAAACCCATCTAGTTTAATCTTGAAACCAGATAGATCTTTTGCCCCCACTACTTCCCTTGGAAGGCCGTTCCAGAACCTCACTCCTCTAATGGTTAGAAACTTTCGTCTAATCTCAAGTCTAAACTACCTACTAGCCAGCTTATATCCATTTGTTCTTGTGTCCACATTGGTATTAAGCTTAAATAATTCCTCTCCCTCCCTGGTATTTGTCCCTCTAATATATTTAAAAAGTGCAATCATGTCCCCCCTCAGCCTTCTTTTGGTTAAGGTAAACAAGCCAAGCTCCTTGAGTCTCCTTTCATAAGACAGGTTTTCCATTCCTCGGATCATCCTAGTGGCCCTTCTTTGTACCTATTTAAGAGCAGGTTAGACAGACACCTGTCAGGGATGATCTAGACGGCGCTGGGTCCTGCCGTGGGACTGGACTAGACGACCTCTCGAGGTCCCTTCCAGTTGCAATGTTCCATGATTCTATGTATACTCACAGACCCAGGCATGAACATCGGCCCAAATATGGATGCACATGTGCCTTGTGTATACAGCCATGCCTGCACACATGTCCAAACAGTCATGCATGCACCTGACCCACAAGGATTTCAGACACACATGGCAGGAAGGACGCTGCCTTTTTCACTGCTGCCCGTATTAATCCTAAACCCCGCTCCCGAGTGCGCAGAAAGCCTCTGGCTTCTCCCTGCACATCCAGGCCCGTCGCCAAGGCACCAACTGGAAATCGGCCTGGTCGCCATGGCTGGAAGGGCGGATGGGTCTGGCCTCCCAGTTCTATCCTCAGCTGGTTTCACAGGAGGTGAAGCTACGTTGACTGCACCCCGCCAGCGTGCCCCAGCCAAGGACGCGGGCCTGGATGTGCAGACTAGTCTTGCCAGATGCTTTCAACAAAAATCTCAAACATGGCAAACTTGGTCGAGGAAAAAAAAAAAGAGGGGGGGAGGGGGACCAAAGTTATTGAGCAAAAAAAAAAAAGTCACCGTGTCTTTAAATGGCCTCAAGCTCCTCACTCCCCCACCCGCACCACACGCGGCAGGGGAAAACTGTCCCCAATGGGCTTCCATCCAAGGAAAACAGGAAATACTGGACATGTGAAATTTTCTGGGTTTTTTGACTGGATGGGAGAGCCAAATACCGAACAGTCTGGCAACCCTAGAAAAGACCCTTCGCATGGGGCTTTGCATGGAGACTACCTAGAACAACAGGCTTTTGCTGTTGCTTTCACTTTGAGTGATCCATTAACCCTCTGTGTGAATGATACAAGCAGCCTGGGCGCAGCCGTGTACAGCCTGTGTCCTGATGTGAATTACTCACGTGACCATGTATGTTCTCTCTAATGTAGGAAGGGCTGAAATCTTCCACCTGAGGCATCACGGGGAAGCCAGGGCTACCTGAGAAACCGTTTCCAGTCTCCCCTTCTCCAGAGAGGAGCCGCTCCACACCAGAGTCAGCTGCCAGGGCCCGAACACAGCGGCAGCACAGAATTGCCACATCCCTCCCCTGGAGCCAGCGGCTGCCTCCAGCAACGGTAACAGCCATCCATGAACTGAAATGACGCCGAATCCACTGGGTCCTACTAGGTCACAGCACCCCAAGGAATGCTGGGAAATCTGTCATTGTCCCGTTCGGAGTCTGTGGCATGGACTTCTCTGTGTCCCGGCTCCGTTGGCTCCTTGTTCCTGGTCCTCCCTTATGCTTCTGCCTGGCATCTGTGTCTTAGCTGCCTGGTGTATTCACCGTGAGAAAAATCACACCTGATGCTAATTTTCCCTCCGGGACTGGACTCGCCCACGGAATAGCTTGTGTATGCAGATCTGCTTGTTAATATTCAAAAAGTACCTGCCTGCTCTCATTGGTGACACCCGCAACATCCTATTCCCAGCTTCTGGCAAACAGAAGCTGTTGGCTCTGCCCCACACCTCCCTGCACCACTTTGGAAGTCTGGCAGGTTGTACGGGTGTTAACGGGGATTCAGATTTGGCCTCGTCTTCACAGGGATCTTTCCCCTACCACTGAAATCCACCCACCGGTGGGGAAGAACGTCACAATTAACACCAAGCAAGGCAGCAGCGCCACAGCCGGGTTTGGGACAGGAATACACTCTCCAGCACAGGCAGCAGGGAAGCAGAATTCGATGCTCCAGGTCGGAGCGGGGTTGGGATGTCTGGCGGAGGGCCCCACGTGGATTGGAAGTGTTGTTCTGTGGGTACAGCTGCTTTTGAGCTGGAATCCCCTGCTCGTGTGGGCATCCCCCTGCGAGCTGAACGTGCACGCCTAAAAATACAGCACCCGCTGGCATGGGCTCGCTACTGCTGTGAGTGCTAGCCCTGCTCAACCTCGGGCGGGCATGTTCTCGGGCAGCAGTCAAAGCTACCACCCGCTAATTGAGGAGCTAGTGAGATACTGTGTACGTCTAGACGACAGGCTTCTGTCGACAGAGTGTCTAGACAGAGTGTCTAGACTGCATCCAGTTCTGTCAACAAAGCAAGCCGCTTTGTTGACATGACAGTGTAGACGCAAAGGACAGAACTCTGGCGACAAAAGGCGTCGTTCCTCGTAGAACGAGGTTTACAGCCGTCGACAAAACTGCCGAGTTCTGTTGACAGAACTCAGCGGCAGTGTAGACGCAGGTATAGTTTTGTCGACAAAACCCTGTAGTCTAGACACACTCACTGTGCCCCCGTCACAGATGGGCACAGTGACGCCAGCTGGCACGTAGGCGTTCGCTCTGTCTCTGCAAGCAGGTGCTGCTTGATAGGACATTAGTCCAACTCCGACTCGAAGCCCAGCCCTGGGTAACTCCATTCCTCTCTTTTCAAAGTTTCTAAAAGTCATTTCCATCCATATTAAATAACTAGCCAATTAGCCCGTCTTAAGACGGGATTTTCAGGTCTCTCCTCCACGTCGGCCTTCTCTCCTGAGCCTCCCGTCTCTCGCTCCGTCTCTCTCTCTCCTCCACCTCCTGCCTCTCTCTCTGTCTCCTTCTTTCTCTTCTCCTCCCCCTCCTACCTCTCACTTGGGGGACCGCGGAGCTCAAACGACCGTTTGTGCCACTTGCTCCCCTGTGGCAGCCCGGCTGAGAAGTCAGCCGAGTGCCACGACGGGAGGCAACAGCGCCACCCAGAGGGAAGAGCCGGCGGTTCAGCGTTGCAGAATCACAGACATTGGGCTACTATATAGATGATGCTTCTATTTTCACCGCATGGGCCAGCTTTCTCTGCAGGGGCAGGGTAATGAATCGCCCTCGGAAGACTGGTTACTTAGCTAGGTGGGAAACGGAACAAGTCCTAGAACTGCCATTTATCAGCTAAAATGTTAGAAGCAAAGAACTGTGCTGTTCTGTCGCTGGGGACTCTGTCCCGGTGTCCCCTGCATCTGCTTCTCCCCTCACCCCCACCCAATTACTCCTGTGGTTCATACCCGTGAGCATTTAGTGCACTGGTCGGACTTTAGTGCATGGACAGTTTTGTAGTAAAGGCAGGTCAGTTACATAAGACCAACCAGACTGGGTCAGACCAAAGGTCCATCTTGCTTACTATCCTATCTGCCAACAGTAGCCAATGCCAGCTGCCCCAGAACAGCCAAACATCAAATGATCTCTCTTTGGCCATATATTTCCAGCCCCTGACAAACAGAGGCTATCCATTCTGACTAATAAGTATCAATGGACTTAACCTCCATGAATTTATCTAGCTCTGTTTTGGAACCCTATTAAAGTCCCGGTCTTCACAACATCCTCCAGCAAGGAGTTCCACAGGTTGACTGTGCTCTGCATGAAGAAAAACTGCCTTTGGTTTGTTTTAAGCCAGCTTGTTTGTCTTACTCAGAAAGAATGCCTTGATCTGTGAAGCAAATCCCATCTTCTCCCCAAGGTCTGTCCTGTCTGTCATGGTCTTGAGGTCACAAAGTTAAACCTGAGGGGTGGCTGGATTTTAATGTTTGCTCTCTCGGTGTCTAAGCCCCCGTGAATTCTCTTCTGCTGAAGCAAAGGGCTAGCAACTGCACAGATGAAATTCCACAGACTCCCGATTCCACAGATCATTTATGACCCGCAAGGATTTTTCTTATGCCACCTGGGTGCTGCTAATCCAGTCTCATGTTCTCTGCCTCCTAAAGCACTGTGCCACGGGACATCGGCTACCACTTGTGTTGCTGGCAGGATAGGTGCCGTCTCGCCCGCTGGAAGCCGTGGCTCCCATGGGACTAGGAGGGATGGAAATGCAACAGGACAGGCCCCAGAGAGCAGAGATGAGGGATACACAGGCCAGCACTGTTGTCACAGAGTTATTTATTGGCTTCTAGCTGCTCTTCCAACTGAACTCTACAGGTTTCTAGGAAAGCTACAGATTTTTCTGCCACGGCTGTAGCAACTTCCTACGCAGAGGGCAAGCGGTTACTGTTTGCATAAGCGGTTCTGGCCGGCAGCCCGCACAAACCGCCAGTTCCACCCACTACACTGAATTCTGAGAACCACAGTGCAATGGACAGGCAGGGTCCAACTCGGGCAAAAGTATCCCGGCTGGTCAGCCCTCCCGCCCCCCCCCCCGCTCCACGCAGTGTGGCTGTACGTGTACAGACACTCCCCTGTGCATAGGCTGCCCAGATGGGTGAGCAGTCGTAGCATTTCCATGAACGTGCGACGGTGGGGTTTCTCCACTCCCATGCTTCAGGCCCCCAGCTGATCACCGCAAGGGTCAGGAGGGAATTCTTCCCCCACGTGGGCAGAGCTGACGGGATGCGCAGAGGGCGCTTGCACTTGTTCGTGATGCATCGGACATCAGGCCAAGATGGTAAATCCAGAGTCGCTGAACTCATGCATGTAAACTTCTACGCTCAAGCACAACCACGCACGTGTCCGCATAGTTCTCATATACAGCGGGGGTGAGGAACCTTTTTGGGTTCCTGATCCACAAAAAAATAACCAAACCCAAAACACCCGACTGAGGAGAAGGACTCTCCCCACATTCCTCCTTGCACAGCAGAGCCTCGGGGGGGGGACCCCCAAATTTTGTGTGCTCCAGCCCTGCCATGGCGGGGAGGGGCTGCGCCTTGGGGGCCAGATCCTGGCAAGCCGGGGGCCACATCTGGCCCCCAGGCCTAAGTTCCCCACCCCTATATCCAGATACACAATTCTAGATAAACACATCCATGCCCCTGCACACCCCCACGCAGATACACAGCAGGTACACGCTGTTAGAAGTGCTCACGCTCATGCCCCCCACCGACAGATTTTTTTTTAACCCGGCTGATTCGGTCTTTCTCCGTGACGGGACAGTGCACGGAGCTAATATGTCCCTCGCGGCCCTGGCGGGTCCTCCCAGAGACGCAAACGCCCATTGGAGACTCACTTTCACGGCTGGGTTCCAACCTGCGTTTTCCCTCCCCCGGTCGGTAATTACATCTTCTTGGAAGGGTCTTTGCTGGACGTTTCTCTCACTGGTCCACGGAGCAGGTGTTGGGCTGGGGGGGGGTGTTCGGGGGGGAGGGCTCGGGAGAGGGAATTCAGTTCCCAGCTGGGAAATAGATTTGGCCTCTCCGGGCCCCGGCTGTCCTACCTGGAGAGGGATTATTCCCTTCTCTCACCCCCTTTGTGTGGGGAAAGGCATCTCTCCCCCAGTGCCTGGAGTGTCCAGCCGGATGGGCCCTTGGCTCCATGGCATAAGGGCCTGGCCACCACAGGGGGGAGCTGCAAGCTCAGTGAAAAATACAGGCCTGGCGCCCCCAGAGAGGCTGGGGCACCTCCAGGAAGGAGGGGGGTAGCCCATTCGCTCGCAGCAGCCTCGCCGGACCCCAGGGGCAATCGAAGGGTGGGATTCGCTCCCCACCAGCTTTGCAACCCTTGCACCCGATCCCAACGGGGTGGCCCCCCATAAGGAGCCCTCAGCCCCTTCCCCTGCAAAACAGAGCCCCTGGGACCCCACCGGGGCCAGCACTGACCCCTAGGGGGTGCCCCCCATGCGGGGCCCCCAGTGGAACTCCCAGCGTGGGACAGAGCAATCGCCAGCAGGGACCCCTTCTCCTGTCCCCTGGCTGGGGGGCTGGGCGGGAGGTGACTCACAGTGGCTATTCCCAGTTCAGGAAGGAAGCGGCAGTAGCTAGCCGACAGCAGCCGCCGTAATTACTGACACTTAGCAGCCCCCAGCCAGCCCAGCCCAGCCCAGCCGCCTCTGGGAAGACGCAGGAGAGAGGCCAGGGCTGTTGTGGGATCCGTGCCTGGGTGTGTCTGAGCCCCCCCATAGACACATGCTGCTCCGCCAGGGCTTAGGCCCTCTCCATAACCTGCCCCCCTCCCCCCGCCTCCAGCTGGGACCGGGGTGGGAGCATGGGAACTTGGGAGCGCTCTCCTTGTGAATGCCCCCCCCCCAAAAGACCCAGCTACCCACCCCTGCACCTGGGCACCGCCCAGCCCTGCCCCCCAGCGGGTGCCTGGCTCTCTCCGGCTCACAGCCCCACCTCTAGCTCCCTCTCCACCCACTCCCCACGGCGCCAGCTTCCCGGAGCCCGCTGGGAGAAGCAGCCCTTACCCAAACCTGGCTCCCCCCCAGTCTGGGTCATGTGGCGTCACATGCCCGTAGGTCCTCCAAGGTCTCCTTGTGGGAACCTCAGAGACCCACCCGGAGAGGGGCCTCTGGTCTCCTCGGCTCCATCCACGGAGCTGGCAGCCGCCTCTCGGCACGACCTCCCCACTGGGAGCTCTGCATCTCCGGCCACCCCACCGGACACCCCGCTCCCCCCTCCATGCCCCCGCGGGACACGGGCTGGGGAATCCGTCCCTGGGGTGGCTCGCTTGGGGCTGGCTTGCCACCGGCATTGGGACTGGCTTGTTGGGAATCTGCTCCTGGAACGAGAAGCGGCACGCACCGGCTGTTTTCGGCTACCTTGCAGGATGAGCCTCAGCCCTAAACAACCCCCAGGGCTCTCGTAGGCTCTGAAAGCTGTTCCCCAGGCCCGGGAGGGAGCCCACTGGGGCCGCTTGGAGAGGCCAGGCCTTTGTCAGCATTTTGATACATGACCCCCCCCCCCCGTTTCCTCCAGCCTCCTGGGGACTCAGGGGGCCCTACAAGGGGATGTCGGGACAAAAATCCCCCCCGAAGAGCTTCTCCCTGGCCCCGCATTGGGGCTCTGCCCCCCGGCTTTGCCACAGAGCTGTACATTGGACTGTACCTCTCTCCCAGCTCCCTAGTTCGCTGCCGTGTGAGCCGTGTTCATTTTCCAGGTGGGATGTATGGAAGCTCCTCCCCCCGGAGCATCGCTCCCTCTCGGATGCGAGCTGGCATGGGCGCGCAGGAAGAATTTAAGTCCCGCCCACCTCATTAGAGTCCCGCCCACCTCATTAGAGTCCCGCCCACCTCATGGAACACGAGAACTGGAAGGGCCCTCGGGAAGTCGTCGTGTCCTGCCCCCTGCCCTCACAGCAGGCCCAAGCACCATCTAGAGCAGGGTTTTCCAACCGATGGGTCGGGACCCATATATGGGTGGCCATTACATTTCAAAAGGGTGGCCAGGTGTCTCCCCGGGTGGCTCTCCTCCCCTTCCTCCCCCCGTTTTTGAATTGCTCTGGGTCACCAAGTCTCTCTGAATTGTCAAAATGGGTCCCCAGCTGGACACGGTTGGGAACCGCTGTTCTAAACCATCCCTGACCGGTGTCTGTCCAACCTGCTCTTCAATCTCTCCAGGGATGGAGATTCCACAACCCCCCTGGGCAGTTTATTCCAGTGCTTCATCACCCCTGACCGTTGGGAAGTTTTTCCTAATGTCCAACCTAAACCTCCCCTTCTGCAATTTAACCCCATTGCTTCCTGTCCCATCATCAGAGGCCAAGGAGAACAATTTGTCTTCCTCCTGCTTCTAATGCCCCATTAGGTACTTGAAAACCGCCCTGTTCCCTCTCCATCTTCTCCTTTCCAAACGAAACACGCCCAATTCTTTCAGCCTGCCTTCCTCGCCCATGTCTTCTAGGCCTTTCCTCATTGGTATTGTTTTTCTCTGGCCCCTCTCCAATTTCTCCACATCTTTCTTGAAACGTGGCCCCCAGAATGGGATACAAGCCTCCAACTGAGTCTTGTATTTTGATACATGACCCCAGCCGTTTCCTCCAGCCTCCTGGGGAATCGGGGCCCTACAAGGGGATGTTGGGACAACCCCCCCTCCCCGGAGAGCATCTCCCTGGCCCAGCACTGCACACAACCATGCACTAATGGGCTATGTTTTCACCGGCGGCTTCTTGCACCAGAAATATGCAAATGAGGCTAAGCATGGAATATCGCTGAGCCTCATTTGCATACCTAATGAGCTGCCATTTTTGCAGAAGAGGCTCTTGCGCCAGAAGGAGCATCTACACTGCCCCTTCTTGCGCAAGAAAAACCCTCTTGTGCAATGCTGTTATTCCTGAAAATAATCAGTGTCATGGCATTGCACAAGAGGGGTTTTCTTGCACAAGAAGGGGCCGTGTAGATGCTCCTTCTGGCGCAAGAGCCTCTTCTGCAAAAACGGTGGCTCATTAGGTATGTAAATGAGGCTGGGCAATATTCCACGCTTAGCCTCATTGGCATATTTCTGGCGCAAGAAGCCACCAGTGTAGACATAGCCATGAAGTCCTTCTTTGTACCTGGACATGGACAAAGACAAGCTGCTGAGCCATAAAAAAAGGCTCAGTCCAGCCAGGTGGCTCTGTGCTGTCCCCAGGGCTGGAGCTGTGGCCAGGGCCACGACGTGATGGCAACAGCTGCCACGCTGGAACTGGGGTTGTGGGGAGGCTGCTCCTGGGGCCGGAAGTTCTGAATGTTGTATGTTTAGTTCTAATTCTAATGCTCCTCGTTCATTATCGTTAATTATCCCTTGTGTTTAATACGTTGTCTCCCGCACCACTGAAGTGTTTAAAATGGATATTTGTACTGTGAAAGTAGAAAGAATTATACTGTAAGAGAAAGATGAACTGTGCTGTAATAATTGAATAAGTTGAAGGAATACTAATAGAAATGTAGCCGTGTTAGTCTGGGGTAGCTGAAGCAAAATGCAGGACAATGTAGCACTTTAAAGACTAACAAGATGGTTTATTAGATGATGAGCTTTCGTGGGCCAGACCCACTTCCTCAGATCAAATAGTGGAAGAAAATAGTCACAACCATATATACCAAAGGATACAATTAAAAAAATGAACAAATATGAAAAGGACAAATCACATTGCAGAACAGGAGGGGGATGCGGGGGGGGGGGGGGGGGGAGGAAGGAAGGTAAGTGTCTGTGAATTGATGATATTAGAGGTAGGGAGAGTGGGATGTTTGTGAGTTAATGGTATTACAGGTGATAATTGGGGAAACTATCTTGGTAATGGGTGAGATAGTTCAAGTGTTTGTTGAGTCCTTTTTGGAAAGTGTCGAATTTTAACATGAATGACAGTTCAGAGGATTCCCTTTCAAGTGCAGATGTAAAAGGTCTTTGTAGCAGAATGCAGGTGGTTAAGTGATAGAAATGTAGCCGTGTTAGTCTGGGGTAGTTGAAGCAAAATGCAGGACAATGTAGCACTTTAAAGACTAACAAGATGGTTTATAAGATGATGAGCTTTCGTGGGCCAGACCCACTTCCTCAGATCAAATAGTGGAAGAAAGTAGTCACAACCATATATACCAAAGGATACAATTAAAAAAAATGAACAAATATGAAAAGGACAAATCACATTGCAGAACAGAAGGGGGATGCGGGGGGCTGGGAAGGGGGAGGAAGGAAGGTAAGTGTCTGTGAATTGCTGATATTAAAGGTAGGGAGAGTGGGATGTTTGTGAGTTAATGGTATTACAGGTGATAATTGGGGAAACTGTCTTGGTAATGGGTGAGAAAGTTCAAAGACTTGTTAAGTCCTTGTTGGTAAGTGTCGAATTTTAACATGAATGACAGTTCAGAGGATTCCCTTTCAAGTGCAGATGTAAAAGGTCTTTGTAGCAGAATGCAGGTGGCTAAGTCATTTAGAGAGTGTCCTTTCTGGTTAAAGTGACAAGAAACTGTTTTCTCTTTGTGATCTTGTCTGATATCTGTTTTGTGGGCATTAATCCTTTGGCGAAGTGTCTGAGATGTTTGTCCAATGTACATAGCAGACGGACACTTTCGGCACATGATAGCGTAGATTATATTTCTGGATGCGCAGGAATATGTGTTCTTGATCTTATAACTCACTTGGTTAGGTCCAATAATGGTATCAGCAGAATGAATATGTGGACAAAGCTGGCAACGGGGTTTGTTGCAAGGGAAGGTACCAGGGTTGGTATTAGTGTGGTATGTCCTGTGGTGGTTGGTAAGAATCATCTTGAGGTTAGGTGGTTGTCTATAGGAGACTATGGGTCTGTCTCCCAGAGCCTCTTTGAGTATGGTATCCTGTTCCAATATAGGCTGTAGTTTATTGATGATGTGTTGGACAGGTGGTTAAGTCATTGAGGGAGTGTCCTTTCTGGTTAAAATGGCAAGAAACTGTTTTTTCTTTGTGATCTTGTCTGATATCTGTTTTGTGGGCATTAATCCTTTGGCGAAGTGTCTGAGATGAAGGAATACTGTTTGTCTCTGAACAGGAAGACGAAAAGTATGTTAATGTTGTTTGTAGGTATGCAGATCAATGTGCTAGCCAGGTGGGCCTGAGTTAACAGGAAAAGGAACATTGAGGTGTTAAGCAGAAAGCAATTAAAATAATCAGGGAGATATGGACTGGAGATTGCTGTGTGCTTGATGTTGAAATGAAGATACTTGACTAAGTCTCACACTAATCATGTGACGTTTTGGCCCTCCTTTTAATCCTGTTAATTTAGCTTTCTTTTGACTGTATAAATCAAGGGGTTTGAACCTTGTATAGTACTCACATTTTCTGGGTTAATTTAGCAGAGCAGCTTTGCTGAATAAACAGAGTGGTCTGACAAATCTGTGAGTCCTGTCTGACTTTGACAGTACCTAGGGGTTTTTTTTTATCCCTACAGGGACAGGCTGCACCTTCACATCCACTTCAATATGAGTGAGGCACATAAGAAATTTCAGCCTGCCCAAAAGAAAATTCAACCCGCCCCAGGCTGGAGAGGGTTATAGGGAACGCTGCTCAGGAGTTCGACACCATCTCTCGCTGGCCTTTGCTCTTGGCACCTGCTGCAAACACCTGCGCTGAGAAGGCAGCTTAGTGGCGCAAACTAAAAACATCTGCATGGCTGCCTCCCTGCTGGGAACATCTGCCCTGCGTCCTGCCTGCGTGAGCAGACGGGTGCTACACATGGAGACCGTCCGCAGTGCCAGCTCCCTGCTAGAAAGCCCTTTCCTGCCTGGCTGGAGAGCCCCGAAGGGAGCAGCCAGATGTGTGGAGGGCTCAGAGGTTTGCTCAGCCCTCCTGCAGATCTCCAATGGGCTAGGCTGCATCTTGGCATGGAGCTGGCTGAGAGCAGGAGCCTGGTGGGACCCTCCCCACTGCTGGGTCCTTGCAGCCCCTACGTCAACCCTGCAGATTTGTAGCCCTTCAAAACCCAGCTAGCGCATGCAGGCCAGCAGTGTGTGTTTAATCGCAGTGCAGACACACGCCCCCCACTGCTAGCCTATGCAGCGTCTCCTCTCTGGGCACACCTCGACAAACAAGCCAGTTTCTGGTCATTCAACTTTGTGTCAGTTTCAGCCCCCTCAGTTTCTACCTCCTGAGCCATCTGGTTGCAAGCAAAGGGCACAGAGCCCTGCAGCCCCGAGGCCCTGCTGAAACCAGCGCTGTGGGGACGCGGCAGGGCTCCCCGAAGAGGCTAGAAAGCAGGCAGGTAAGCAGAGCCAGGCTCAGGCCCCAGGGACAGGAGGAAGAGGACCCATGGAGCAAGGAAAAAAAACCCCCATGATGTCAAGTCCCAGCTCTGGGCCTCGCACCAGCCTCCCTGCAGCACCTGTCTCACCAGCCTCAGTGCTTCTCCCTTTGGCCAGCAGGGCTGGGGTAAATCTACCCCTATCTGCCCCCCTGAGAAGTCAGTCTTTCCCCAAAGCCCAGCTTTGTCTGTTCCCCCTATGGGGCAGGCACATAGCCACTCTGCTGAGAGCTGCTACCCCCAGTGCCTCCCCCTCACTCTCTCTTTCCTTAGCTCAACAGAGGAGGGGTTTTAAAAGGTCTCAGGTAGGCCTTGATTGGACTCAGCTGGCCCTAACCAGCCCAGGAGTTTCCAGTTTTAATCCTGACCCAGCTGAAGAAAATCATTGGTGCCGTGACATAATGTGACTGGAGCGCAGGTGGTGGGGGGGAGCTGAGGATGAACTTTGGGGTGTAGGAGGGGGCTCTGGCTTTGGGGTGGGGGCAAGGTTTTTGGGGCAGGAGGGGCTGACCTGGAGCAGCTCCTAGGCAGTGATGCAGCTGGGAAGCTAAGGCAGCTTCCTGCCTCTGCAGGCCCTCCTGCACCCCAACAGCAGGTTCCCAGCCAATGCGGGGCTAGTGCTCAGGGCAGGGGCAGTGCACGGAGCCCTGTGAGCTCTCCCCCCACCTAGGAGCTGGGCCTGCTGCAGCCACTTCTGGGGCGCAGCACAAGCTGTGGGGCCAGGACAGGCAGGGAGCTGCCTTAGCCCCCATCCCACTGCTCATCTGATCCCCCTGCAGCCATGAGACCCCAGGCCCAACATTCCACCCTCCACTCCTGGGGCTCGACCCCCTAGGTTGGAAACTGCTGGCCTGGAGCTCACAAACCTGCCTCCCCAGACCCCTTGCAGCGGGCTGCCCGGCATGTCGCTGGTTACATTTCCTCATGAGCTGCTCCCAGCTTTCTCTCCTGCCACTCCCAGGGCCGGTGTGATGACTTGCAGGGCCTCGCCTGAATGGGGCACTGTGGTCTGGGCTGCGGGTGGCCACGCACCGGGCCTGGGGCCCCTGCAGCTGCTCCACCTGCGGCACAAAACGCTCCCAGGCCAGCAGTGCAGGGGGGCTGGGCCTCCCAGGGCACCCTCGCCACTGGCACCTGCAGCAGCCTCCTCCCCTTCTCCCGCAGGCCGAGGGTCCCGCTGGGCGTGGGGGTCGCTGCCGCTATGCACATCCTGCAGCCTCAGGTAGGACACGCTGTAGGCGGGGCCAATAATAAAGTGCGGGGCCATGTGGGGGGGGGGCAAGGTTGGGGCAGGAGGGGCTTACCTGGAGCAGCTTACCCCAGAAGCAGCCACCAGCTGGTTCCCAGCACACGCCCCCCCGCCTAGGAGACATTTAGTGTAAACGTCCCCTCATCGTCCTTCAGATCCCGCCTTCTCCCCCCCTTCCGGCCCCGGCTGCGAGGCCTGTAGGCCACCCGAGGGCCCTGAGATGTACAGACCAGCACTGTCCGGCTGTATCCTTGCTCTGCCTGTGTCCGTCTGCTGGCTTGTGTTCTGCTTGGATGGTAAGAGTCGTGTTTGTACAACCCCTGGCACGGCAGGGTCCCGGTTCCCAGCCTACGTTCACACAGGTAAAAAATGACCAACGACAAGCACCTTTGTTCGGCAGGGAATTCAAGAGGCTGGTTGGAGAAGGGACAATAACAATTTAGGTTGGACATTTTAAAGAGAAGCTAGATAATTTCCTGGAGGTTAGGTCCATAAAAGGCTATTAGCCAGGGGATAGAATTGGTGTCCCTGGTCTCTGTTTGTCAGAGGCTGGAGAAGGATGGCAGGAGACAAATCGCTTGATCATTGTCTTCGGTCCACCCCCTCTGGGGCACCTGGTGCTGGCCACTGTCGGCAGACAGGATACTGGGCTAGATGGACCTTTGGTCTGACCCAGTACGGCCGTTCTTATGTTCCTATGACATTAGGAAAAACCTCCTGTTTTAAACCCTGCAATAAGTTGCCATGGGAGGTTGTGGAATCTCCATCACTGGAGATATTGACAAGCAGGTTGGACAGACACCTCACGGCGCTGGGTCCTGCCGTGAGGGCAGGGGACTGGACTCGATGGCCTCTCGCGGGCCCTTTTAGTTCTAGGATTCTAAAAAGAGGATTTCTGGTCAGGGCCGGCCCACAGCATTTTGACACCCCTCGCTTTGTAAGGTCTCAGTTCTGCCTTCTTCCTGTTCTACTCCTCCAGCTACGTCTAGCCTGGCATGATTTTGCGCAAATGCTTTTCACGGAAAAGTTTTTCCATGAAAAGCATTTGCGGAAAAGAGCGTCTAGATTGGCACGGACGCTTTTCTGCAAAAGCACTTTTTGCAGAAAAGCGTCCGTGCCAATCTAGACGCGGTTTTGCGCAAGAAAGCCCCGATCACCATTTTCGCCATCGGGGCTTTTTTGCACAAAACAGTTTTTAGCTGTCTACACTGGCCCTCTTGTGCAAAAGCATTTGCACAAGAGGGCTTTTTCCCGAGCAGGAGCAGCATAGTATTTGTGCAAGAACACGGACAATCTTACATTAGATCGTCCGTGCTCTTGCACAAATGCAAGCGGCCAGTGTAGACAGCTGGCAACTTGCCAGTCTAGACACAGCCCTCTCTGTGCATCTAGAGCAGAGGGAATACACATGCACCAGCAGTAGACACAATTCTCTACACTCTGGGTCCTAGTAGTACCCCCCCACACACAGTCTGGCACCTGAGGTGACTGCCTCAGTTTACCCCATGGTAAGGCCGGCCTGGCCTCTGGGTCAGACCAAAGGCCCATCTAGCTCAGTGTCCTGTCCGTGACAGTGGCCAACGCCTGGTGCCCCAGGAGTGAAGAGAACAGGAAACCATCACATGACCCCTCCCCTGTCACCCGTTCCCAGCCTCTGAGAAACAGGCTATGTCTTCACTGCGAGTTCTTCCGGCAGAAAATATGCTAACGAGGGACTCATGAGCATAAGTCGCGACATCATTAGCATATTTTCTGCCATTTCTTTTTGTGCAAAAAGAAGCAGTGGGGGGGGGGGGGGGTTTGCACAAAAAACCCATGTTGAACAAGATCCTTACGCCTGTCCGAGGATCGTTTTTGCACCAAAAAAAAGTCCACACTGCTTCTTTTTGCGCAAAAACCCCTTGGGCAAAAAGAAACAGCAGGAAATATGCAAATGATGTTGCGACTTTTGCTAATGAGTCTCTCATTAGCCTATTTTGTGCCGAAAGAACTCACAGTGAAGATGAAGCTACAGAGACTATGGACACTGTTCCTACCCATCCTGGCTAATAGCCATCAATAGACCTAACCTCCATGAATGTGTCAAGCTCCTTTTTGAACCCTAGTAAAGTCCTGGCCTTCACAAACTCCTCTGGCGAGGAGTTCCACAGGTTGACTGTGCGCTCCATGAAGAAATCCTTTGGTTTGTTTTAAACCTGCTGCCTGTTTATGTCTTTTGGTGACCCCTAGGTCTTGTGTTATGGGAACAAGGAAATAACTTGTCCTGATTCACTTTTCCCACACTCGTCATGGCTTTATCTCTGTGCCTATCCCCCCTTAGTTTCCTCTTTTCTGTGCTGAAAAATCCCCATCTTTTGAATCTCTCCTCATAGTGCTGAGCAGTTCCCGCCCCACATCGAGCATACTCAGGCATGCAACTGTGCCAGGGATGGGATGTGGCTTGGCTCTCAGTGACCGTGCCTCAGTGGGCCTCAAGCCCACAGCCTGTGTGCGACCAAAATACCCGGCGTTTGAGGGCCAGGCAGAGTCACTGAGGGGCTGAACCTTCACTGCTGTTCCCACAACTGCAGGAGCTGGGTCTCTCTAGCCCAGCCCCGCCCACCCTGAGAGGCACCAACTTCTGCTGGAACTTCCCCTCTGGGTCTGGCTTGCGGCTGGGAAGCCAATCACCCGCATGCAGGGAGCAGGAAAATGCACCGCCGCTGCCGCCGACCCCAGCCTGCTTTGCTGCAAGATTTTGTGCTGATAGCGCCAGAGCCACAGACTGGCCCCAGGCGGATGTAAAACATCAGCCGGCACCCTGCCCAGCAGAAATCGGGCCTTGGTTTCTCAGAACGAAACGCCAAACCTGGCAAGTTTCCACTGGTGTCCCATCAAAACCCTCAGGGCTGCAGACGACATCCCTGCTGACTTTTTCCAGGGGTATGCGGAATAATAATTGTTTTGTGCACCGAGGCAGGTGCGGATGTGCACCCTCAGTACAAACTCCTGCTGCCAGTGGCGGGCGCTCTGTCAATCCACTAGGGGGTGTTTGAATCTCTCCTGCGCAGCCACTGGAGCACTCTGCTTACAGGGAATGCTGGCTGCAGGTGGGAGACAGGCAGTGCGGCTCCCGGATAAACCGGGTGGGCAATCAGAGACGTCCCTTATGGTCAGGTCTACAGTTACCACCTGGCTCAGGGAGCCCTGGTTCCACCACTGGCCGGCTCAGCACTTAGGGCTGGGTTTACACCCCCTCTGATCCGCTGCAGGGCTAGGTGGAGAAGGGTCCCCTTTCGCGTCCCATCCCGGTCCCTGGCCAGAGCACAGAGCAGGCTGGCAGGACAGGGCACAAGGAGAGCCCTGTACCCGTGTGGTTAACCAACCAGCTCCGAGCCATCCCTCTGAAAAATAACATGCCGTCCACCCTATGTGCCGGTCACTTTGGCTGGATAATTGAGTCACGGGGTAGAGAAAGTTTGCCATGTAGATCATAGGGAAGAAGACGCCATTCTGCAGGGCCTGGGCCTCATTCTATTCCTGGCTCTGTAACTTCCCCCTTGCCGCCTCAGTTTCTCCTCCTGCCCTTTGTCTTGTAAATATGGAAGCTTCCTGGGACAAGGGCTGTATCTCCCTGTGCGGCAGCCGCACGAGGCAGCGTAGGACTCCTGATCTCAGTCGAGGCCTCTAGTCGCTGGGGGTATGTCTACACTACCCCGCTAGTTCGAACTAGCGGGGTAATGTATGCATACCGCACTTGCTAATGAAGCCCGGGATTTGAATTTCCCGGGCTTCATTAGCATAAGCGGGGAGCCGCCATTTTTAAATCCCCGCTGCTTCGAACCCCGTGTAGCGCGGCTACACGGGGCTCGAACTAGGTAGTTCGGACTAGGGTCCTATTCCGAACTACCGTTACTCCTCGTGAAACGAGGAGTACCGGTAGTTCGGAATAGGCACCCTAGTCCGAACTACCTAGTTCGAGCCCCGTGTAGCCGCGCTACACGGGGTTCGAAGCAGCGGGGATTTAAAAATGGCGGCTCCCCGCTTATGCTAATGAAGCCCGGGAAATTCAAATCCCGGGCTTCATTAGCAAGTGCGGTATGCATACATTACCCTCCTAGTTCGAACTAGGAGGGTAGTGTAGACATACCCTGGCGTAATAACAAGGAAAGCTCCTTAGCGTCTTGTCGACAGGTGCAACAAGCCAGCGTGAGAAGCTGCAGCTTTTGGGGCCTGTCGCTGCGCTGTAGCCGCATCCACATGAGAGGTGACTGTGCAGCCAACAGGTAGGTTCAGTGACTCACCGTGGAGACAGGCCCTAGGAAGAGACCATAGAAAACCCCATTGTGATGTGGTGGGCAGGCCATACCCTCTGGGTATCCATTGGTGGCTGTGTGTGGGCTGGGGCTGACCCCTACTGGCCAGTACCTGTAGCACTGCCCAGCAGGACGGCTACCTTAAAAAGATCCAACCGGTCTGACCGGTTGAGGGCAGGCAGGGAACAAAGGAAGGGAGGTTTCGGGGGAAGGGTCAGTTGCTGGCTGGGGAACATGAAGGAAGCAGCCTTAGCTGAGGGTCTAGTGATGACAATGGACCCCCTAATCCAAGGGGCCCGAGGCACCCTGGCCCTGACTCCTGAAACCACATCACGTCTATGCGGTATCCTGGAGGAGCAATAAACCCTTTCTTTACTACTGCTTGGCGGAGTCTCATCTTGCTGCAGATGTGGCCGACGTGCCGCCACACCTATACAATAAGGACACTGGGCTGTAATATTATTGCACCGTGAAAGTGAAAAGCAGCAGATTTAAAATAACCCAGAAGCAACTCGGGCGTGATTGTCCTGTGGAACTCCCTGCCACTAGGTAGCACCGAGAGAAAATCAGCTGAGCTGATTTCTATTCATCATTAGAGCAACCCTAACAACATTCCAGAGGCTAAAAACCATTAGCAGGACTAAAAATCCACCTGCATCAGGGCATAAACAACGCGAGGCGAGTAGAGTCAGGAACTCTGTTCCCTCTACTTTTTTCTGCCCCATGTGCAGAATACATTTTGTTGCATGCGCCAAAGCATATGCAGCTGTGCACCACCACTAGAAAAACACATGCTGCCAAGTGCATCGGTGGGCGCTCTGCTAATCAGCTAGGTGACCTTTGGATCTCTCCCGGCTGGCTGCCAAAGTGCTCAGCTTACAGGGAACGCTGGTTAGGACAAGAGAGAATTTCCCCCAAGGGGAGATTATTCCACAATTCTCCACTAGGGGCTTTCTTGGCCCTGCCTTTGAAGCAAACGGTAGAGACAGGATATGGGACCGGCTGGCCCATCCCAGTATGGGAGTTTCAGGCTCCTTGTTGACACTGATCCTTCGGTACGTGCGTAACTAGTCACACGAGGAGCTCCAGCGAGGCCAAGGCGATGAGTCACCTACGGACAGTCACACGTCAGCTGGCAGGGCCGCATTATGACCTTCGTGGGCCCCTTCCTCCATAAAAAAAAATATTAAAAATTATTTTTGCTATAACTTTAAATACTTCAACATTTTATTTTTTTTCTGTTTTGGGCAAAATGTAATAGATTTTCGTGGGCCCTAAAAGTTTCATTTTTTTCCGATGTGAGAAAAAAATGAACACATTTTCTTCGACCCTGAAAGTTCATTTTTTTCTTCTGATTTTAAAAGAAATTAAAACATTTTCGTGGACCCCTAAAAGTGTCATGGACCCTAGGCACTGGTCCTAGCTCTGCCTTGCACCACTTGCGTAGGATCCATTGCTTATGTATCCAACCCACTTACTGGGAGGCTCTTTCCCATCTAATGACACAGCACAATGAACGAGTCTACTCGACAGCCAGTGGGGGGGCTCGTGCACTAAGCGCTAGGGGGCACAGGGTTGGTTCTGCCCCCCGACGACTGGGATCTGCTGGTGTTATGTTCAGTCCGGTGCAGGTGACTTGGGGAAAACGCCCGTTGAGCCTAAAGCAGATTTTTCCTACTACCTGCGGCACAGGTATAATCCTCCCTTAATTCCATTCTATTGGGGAACATTTTAACTCGCCCGGGGACTCATTTGTGGATCTCAAAGTCACCCGGGTGTTTCTGGCCAATTCCACAAGCCAACGACACATTCATTTACAGCAGTGGACCCTTTTTAAGCATGAGATCACTTTTTAAATTGAAGCACAATCCAAGATCTACCTCAAACCTGAATACCTGTAGAAGGCGAATGGCATATTAGGATGCATTAGGAGGAGCATTGCCAGCAGATCCAGAGATGTCATTATTCCCCTTTATTTGGCTTTGGGGAGGCCACATCTGGAGTATTATGTCCAGTTCTGGGCCCCCCACTACAAAAAGGATGTGGACGCATTGGAGAGGGTCCAGCGGAGGGCGACCAAAATGATGAGGGGGCTGGAGCACATGACTTATGAGGAGAGGCTGAGGGACTTGGGTCTGTTTAGTCTGCAGAAGTGAAGAGTGAGGGGGGACTTAATAGCAGCCTTCAACTTCCTGAAGGGAGGTTCCAAAGAGGATGGAGAGAGGCTGTTCTCAGTAGTGACAGATGCAGAACAAGGAGCAACGGCCTCAAGTTGTGGTGGGAGAGGTCCAGGTTGGACATTAGGAAAAACTATTTCCCTAGGAGGGTGGTGAAGCACTGGAATGGGTTCCCTAGGGTAGTAGTGGAGTCTCCATCCCTAGAGGTGTTTAAGTCTCGGCTTGACAAAGCCCTGGCCGGGTTGATTTAGTTGGGATTGGTCCTGCCTAGAGCAGGGGGCTGGACTTGACCTTCTGGGGTCTCTTCCAGTTCTATGATTCTATGACCTTTGCCCCGCCTCCTTTGTGCCCCTTCTCTGAGACCCCACCCCCTGCTCGCTCCATCTTCCCTCCCTCCCCCCATCCTTCCTCACTTTCACCAGGCGGGGCAGCAGGTTGGGGGGCAGGCTCTGGTCTTGGATTAAGGGATCTGGAGCGTGAGAGGGGCTCTGAGCTGCGCTTGCAGCAGGCAGTTGGGATGCCCAAGGGGGTTCTAGGTGCAGGCTTTGGGGGGATGTTTGGATGCAGGGGTGCTTGGGGCTAGGGCAGGGACTTGGGCTGCAGGAGGGGGTTCATGACTGGGGTAGGGCTGCAGGACGTGGGCTCTGACTGGACACGGCTGACCTCAGGTGGCTCCTGGGTTGTGGTTTAGTGGGGCTAAGGCCGGCTCACCCCAGCCCTGGCCCTGCACTGCTCCCAAAGGCAGCCAGCGAACTCCCGCCTAAGTCCTGTTGTGCCCCCCATTCTGTTCTGCAGAGATAGAATACAGCAGTGGTCCCCAAAGTGGTGCCCGCGGGCGCCATGACGCCCACCGGGCCATTTCTGTGTGCCCGCCGAATGATCGGGGCCAGCCCCGCCCCCGGGTGCACAGCGCAAGGGCTGTGCCAGCCCCGGGCGCGTGACGTATGGATGGCACCAGCCTCAGGTGTCTGGCACAGGAGCGACGCTGGCCCCGGGCGCGTGGCACATGGGCGTTCCCACCCCTGGGCATGCAGCACAGGAGCAGCGCTGGCCCCAGGTGTGCGGCACATGGGCACTGCCAGCTCCTGGGCACACAGTGTATGGGTAGCCCCACCCCTGGGAGTGCGGCGCATGGGTAGCGCCAGCGCTGGGCACGCGGTGTATAGGTGGTCCCATCCCCGGGCATGATCCCGCCCCCAGGCACGGGCGTGGCCCTGCCCCCGGGTGCCCGGCATCCCCTAAAGGTTGGGGACCACTGGAATACAGAGTGGAAGGGGACACCTTGACATCAGCAACCCCTCCTCTTCTTCCCCTGCCCTGCACAGCAAGCAGGAGACTCCCATGGGTGGGGTGAGGCAGCTCAAAGACAAAGGGCAGGAGATATGCAGGGGGGGGGGGGCAGCTGAGAGCCTCTTGGCCAAACCAGTCAGGATCCCCTGTCAGAGGCTCCAAGATCTCCCGGTAGATCCCGATCGACTGGTTGGTGACCACCGATTTACAGGGTTGATGCCTATCACAGAGGTATGAATAAAGGACATTATCTAGATGGCCCCGGTACATTCCACATCCTAATGACATAAAAACCAAACAATGGGTACTTAAGAACGCGATGCAACTTCTCTACCAGCTTCATGTAGCACGGAGACTCGCATGCAGTGATTCTCAACCTTTTAAATAAGGTCCCCCATTAAAAATATATATATATATACTTACCCCGAGCACCTACAGTTTTCAGACACACACCATTTTTTTCTGCCATTGCAACACATTTGTTTAAACGACTTAATTGTAGCCAGGCAGGCAATGAAATTCCTGGGTGTAAAAAGTACAGAAATAATCAAGCGCTGTAAAACGTAAAACAAAAATTCCGTTTTCTCCACATTTCAGTTGTGTGGACGTGCCCCCAGACTCCTCTCAAGTACCCCTAAGGGTACTCGTACCACTGGTTGAGAAACACAGCTCTAATTGACTGGTTTTTTCCTTTTTTCCCCCTCCCGCCATCCCCACCCCTGCTTTAAGCCAACCCAGAGAATGTAAAAAACAACAGAGTCTTGCAGCCCCTTAAAGGCGAACGACACACGTCGATGGTATCATGAGCTTTCGTGGGCACAGCCCACTTCAAAATTTGTATTTCAAAAGTTTTTATTTACTTCAAAACTTATTTATTTCAAAACTGGCCCTTTAATCACTCCGGTCATCTGAAGAAGTGGGTTGTGCCCACGAAAGCTCACGATACCATCAACGTGTGTTGTTCGTCTTTAAGGTGCTGCAAGACTATTTGTTGTTTTTTACGATTTTACGTTCTTTGGGTTGGCTTAAAGCAGGGGTGGGGAATCTAAGGCCTGGGGGCCGGATGCAGTCCCCGGCTTTCCTGGATCCAGCCCCTGTAGTTTGGGGCTCTCCAGCATTGGGCAGCCCATGCTGGTGAGAGGTGATTTTTGTTTGTTTCTCACTCGTCTGCAGACCCGGACTGATTGTTCTGTGGGTCAGTGACCCCCGACCCAACAAAGGTTCCCCACCTCTGGCGTAAAGTTTCCGCAGAGAGGTCTCGCTCTCCAGTGAGTCTGATGGGACCCAGTGGCCTTCCCTCCAGGCATCCCCCTCTTGGATCAGACAGTTCCCGTAAGAAGTGCCGTGGGCTGTAATAAGAACCAGGCCGTTTCCTGAGAGACAGATCCGGAGGGGAGATTTTTCCAGCCTTGGGCCAAGCCGGGAGAGCCCACCCCAGGGAGCACCCCTCACCCACCCACCCACCCAACTCTGCTTCGAAGCAGCAGCCGGGATGTCAGAGCAAATAAAGCTGGGGGAGGAGGAGGGTTGTCCCATGTTTTGCCCCTGCCCATGACAGGCTGGGAACAATAGCACATGTGGGAACGGCAGCAGGGTCGTGATAACTCAGAGCCCAGCGTGTCCGGAGAGGCAGGAAGGAGCCAGGCAGGAGGAAATATTAAATAGAGCAATATAAACACTCCGCTCAGGGGAGAAGGGGCGGGTGGCCCAGCTGGCGGACCCCGCCTAGCCGCCCTTGCTGATGTAAAGGGGAGCCAGTGAGCCGGGAGGCAGTAGCCGAGCCGGCAGCATGGACAAGAACGCCTACGCCATGGCCAAGTTCGGCTTGGAGTCCAGGGACAACCTGATCTCCAAGAAGGACTGCGGCTTCTACGTCAAGTACATCTTCCTCTTCACCTCGGTCATCCAGTTCCTGATCATCCTGGGACTGGTGCTCTTCATGATCTACGGCAACGCCCACGCCGGCACCGACACCCACCTGCGGCACCTGGAGGAGCAGGTGCAGGAGCTGTACGGCAAGGTAATGGAGCTGAACATGAAGAACCGCAACCTGACCCTGCAGCTCAACGCTACCACCAAGGAGAAGCTCACCTGCTTCCAGATGAAGGTGGCGACGCAGAAGGAGCTGGAGAAATGCAACAACAGCCTCCGGGCCTGCAGCAGCAAAGAGGTAAGCCTGCTTCGGAGGACCAACTAAAAGGGCAGCTAAAATGATGAGGGGTTTGGAACGGGTCCCAGATGGGGAGAGGTTAAAGCGACTGGGACTTTTCAGTTTAGAAAAGAGGAGACTCGGGGGATAGGATAGAGGTCTATAAAATCATGAGTGGTGTGGAGAGGGCGGATAAAGAAAAGTTATTTATTAGTTCCCATAATAGAAGAACTAGAGGACACCAAATGAAGTTAATGAGTAGCAGGTTTAAAACTAATAAAAGAAAGTTCGTCTTCACTCAGCGTGTAGTCAACCTGTGGAACTCCTTGCCAGAGGAGGCTGTGAAGGCTAGGACTATAATAGAGTTTAAAGAGAAGCTAGATAATTTCATGGAGGTTACAACCATAAAAGGCCAGGAGATAAAATGGTGTCCCTGGTGTCCCTGGCCTCTGTTTGTCAGAGGCTGGAGAGGGATGGCAGGAGACAAATCGCTTGATCATTGTCTCCAGTCCACCTTCTCTGGGGCACCTGGTGCTGGCCACTGTCGGCAGACAGGCTACTGGGCTAGATGGACCTTTGGCCTGACCCAATATGGCCCTTCTTATGTTCTTATGACCATCCCCTAGGGGGCACGTGCCCGCTCCGTCCTTCCAACCCTCCATCCTCATGGGCGTCTCTCACCCTTCCTAGAGCCTGGTGTAGCAACCCCGCCATCCCTTGATCCTAGGCTGGTGGGCTGTCTATCCCATAGCCCCCACCAGGACCTCTTCTTGGTCGCAGCCAAGAAAGAACAAATGCAATGCACATTTCAGAGCCAAATTCACCCTCGGGTACAGGGCTGGATTACCCAATAGGCAGACTAAGCACGTGCTTAGGGCACCAGCAAAGCAGGGGCACAAAAAAAAAAAAAGAGAGATTTTACGCTATAGTATTGTTTTTATTTTGAATTACATAATCTTTTCAGTGCTTAGGGCCTCTAAAGGTCTTAATCCAGCCCAGGGGGTAATCCATGGAGTCCCACCATGTCTGGCCAATCCATCCGGCCCTTCAGGGACAGATGAAAATGATATGATTCACTGTGGCATGGAGGTATTTTTCCAAGCAGGAAAGTGACCAATTCAGATTTCATCTCGAAATAGCTTCATCTGCTGATGAGCGCTGTAAATGTTGGGACCGTGCTATTGAGCATTCAATCCATGGGGCTTGGCTGTAATGTACGTAGACATGGTAACACTAGACAAGAGAAATTTGGAATGAAATTTTAAAAAAAATCTCTTCTTGAGGGCGTTCTATGCTGTTAAAACCCTGCCATGTTCCACCCCAGAAATGGCAGCATTTCAATGGTGGTGAGCGAAATTATTCCTTTATTGTCTCTCCATTCGGGTCATGCTCATTGGTGGCATTTTTTAAAGCTTATCTCTTGCTCATGAGCTAGCTAGAGACAGGGGCGGCCCTAGACTAGCTGCCAGCAACGGGAGCCCTAGGCAAACCATGCAATTGGCACCCCCACCTCCAAGCCCCTCAATGATTTGGCTCCCTAGGCGACTGCCCAGTTCACCTATATGGACGGGCCGCCCCTGGCTAGAGAACTGGGAAAGGGATTTTTTTTTGTTAAAAAAAAAAGCCAAGGGGATTTTCATTCAGCCACATTTTCATTCACCCATTTCCAGACAAACAGAGGCCGGGGACACCGTTCCTACCCATCCTGGCTAATAGCCAATGATGGACCCAACCGCCACGCATTTATCTAGCTCTTTTTTAAAGTCCTAGTCTTCACCACATCCTCTAGCAAGGAGTTCCACAGGTTGACTGTGCACTACATGAAAAAAAAACTTCCTTTTGTTTGTTTGCAACCTGCTACCTATTCATTTCATTTGGTGATCCCTAGTTCTTATATTATGGGAACAAGTACAGAACTTTTCCTTATTCTCTTTTTCCACACCACTCATGATTTTATAGACCTCTAGCATCTCCCCCTTTAGTCTCCTCTTCTCTAAGATGAAAAGTCCAAGTCTTTTTAATCTTTCTTCCTATGGGACCTGTTCCAGACCCCTCATCATTTGTGTTGCCCTTCTCTGAACCTTTTCCAATGCCAATGTATCTTTCTTGAGATGAGGCGATCACATCTGTAGCAGTATTCACGCTGTGGGGGCACCATGGATTTATAGAGGCAATACGATATTTTCTGTCTTATCCTCCATCACTTTTGTAATGATTCCTAACATTCTGTTTGCTTTTTGGTTGCCACTGCGCACTGAGTGGATGTTTTCAGAGAACTATCCACAATGATTCCAAGATCTCTCTCCGGAGTAGTTGTAGCTAAATTAGGTCCCCATCATATTGTACGTATAGTGCGGATTATTTTTTTCTAATGTGCATTACTTTACATTTATCAACATGAAATTTCATTTGCCGTTTTGTTGCCCAATCACTTAGTTTGGTGAGATCTTTTTGAAACTCCTCACAGTCTGGTTTGGTTTCAGCTATGTTGAGCAGTTGAGTATGCTCATGTTTTGTTTTCGGGTTTCGGTTGAAAATGTTTGTTTTCTAAGAAAGGCTGATTTGGGAGCAAAGAAAAAAACAAGTTTTCTTGGGAAAATATCAGCTACTTTGGGGTGGAGAGCTAATCCGCACTTGTAATCACTCTACTCACGGTGACTCAGCTGTTATGAGGCCCAGATGGTAATAACCACAATGATAAAGCAGGGGCAAGGAACCTTTTTTGGGTCAGAGGCTGCCGACAAGTGAGAAGCTGGTACGGCAGTGAGGGGGTGGGGGGGCCTGGAGCACCGAGGCGGGCTCCCCGATGCTGGGATAATTTTACGTCCTGTAAAAATCAGCACCAAGATTGGCTTTGAACAGCGACTCAGACTCTCCTCTCTCTAGCTCCGGATCACCCCTAGCCCAGCCCTGCACCAGTCCCGCGGCACCCTGAAGACGGACCCGTTTCTTTGGGCATCAGCTTTCGTGGGCGGGAATCTTTCAGCGGCCTCAAGGCTCCTGGCTGATTCTGCTAAGGCAGACTGACCCGGCGGCCCCTCCTGAAGCTTGTGGAGAGGGGGATTAATGCAGAGAGGGCCTGTTCCTACTGCAATCAGGCGCCCGCCACGAGCAGGGGCTGGGACACAGGACTTAGGAGGAGAGGCTGAGGGACCTGGGTGCATTTAGTCTGCAGAGGAGAAGAGGGGGGGGGATTTGAGAGCAGCCTTCCACTCCCTGCAGGGGGGTTCCAAAGAGGCTGGAGAGAGGCTGGTCTCAGTGGGCACAGACGGCAGAACGAGGAGCAACCGGCTCAAGTTGCAGTGGGGGAGGATATTAGGAAAAACGATTTCCCAGCAGGGCGAGGAAGCGCTGGGCTGGGTTCCCTAGGGAGGGGTGGAATCTCCATCCCTAGAGGTTAAGTCCTGGCTGGACAAAGCCCTGGCCGGGATGATTGAATTGGGGCTGATCCTGCTTTGGGCAGGGGGCCAGATGCGATGGCTCCTGAGGTCTCTGCCAGCTCTGGGATTCTGTGACCCTGGCTCTTTATTTGCAGGGCAGATGTACGCAGAGGTGACAGTGCATGGGGGGGGGCGCCCTGGTGCGCCGCTCCGGCAGAGACTGGCTGAGCTGCGGCAAAAGCCAAGAGGGAGCTATTGAAAGAGCAGGCAGGGACCCGGGTTGCAGTCGGACAGGACCTGTAAGCGGGGGTGTCCCTAGATTGGCGCCCTAAGCGACCCATGCAATCGGCACCCCACCGCCAAACCCCTCAATGATATTGCGCCACCATTTGGCGCCCCATTTAACTTGGCGCCCTAGACGACTATATGGACGGGCCGCCCCTGCCTGTAAGAAATTGGAAGTTACTTTCACCCTGGGATGTACCCAAAATGACTCAGCCAGAGCAGGGAAGGTGAACACTCGAATCGCTGGACCATCCTTCCGAGGCCTATAGTCTCCCCTCCCCGAGGATGGTCCCTGCAGGTCCAGGTGAAGCGGCACCCACCTTTGCTGTAGCTGTTTGGGGCAAACGAACGCCCAGAGTCAATCGGGAGCGAGTCCAGTGCTGCCCAGCTGATGAGCCGAACGCCCACAGCGTGTGCTTCTAGCGGTGGTGCACATCCACCCTGCCTTGGTGCACAGAACAAAATTTAGTCTGCACATGGGAGGGGAAAAAATCTGCTCATGGATGAAAAAGAGGGGAGGGAACATTGGAGGGAGGTGTTCACAACACACAGTATCATCTTGCAAGTCCGACCAGTGCAAAAATCTCCCAGGTTCTGCAGTCCGAGACCCCCCCCCCCCGTCTCATTCCCGTGAGCCATTCTGAAGAGAACAAAGAGT
Source organism: Pelodiscus sinensis (assembly GCF_049634645.1). NCBI lineage: Eukaryota > Metazoa > Chordata > Testudines > Trionychidae > Pelodiscus > Pelodiscus sinensis. The sequence continues at coordinate 18,340,641 of NC_134729.1, read as the reverse complement.
CCTTACCTTCTAAGCTCCCCATGGGGATCACGGTGCTGAGCAAACTATTCTGAGCCATAACGAATGCCAGGGAATCCCTGCTTCCCAGAGAAGGGGCTCTGGAACAAAGGACTGCACCAGATCTGGTTTCAAGTTCGCTGTGGGGCTTGGATCTGGGAATTTGGTTCAGGTCTTCTTATAAAGACACATTGTACCGGGACCATGTCCCAAGCACCCCACAGCTCCCAGAGGGATGCATGAGACCTATGGGTCAGCACTTTCTGAACATCAGAAAGGAGCCAGCGGGGTTTTATAGTTACCGAGTAAGAACATAAGAACATAAGAGCGGCCGTACTGGGTCAGACCAAAGGTCCATCTAGCCCAGTATCCTGTCTGTCCACAGTGGCCAGCACCAGGTGCCCCAGAGAGGGTGGACTGAAGACAATGATCAAGCGATTTGTCTCCTGCCATCCTTCTCCAGCCTCTGACAAATAGAGACCAGGGTCACCATTTCAATCCCCTTGCTAATAGCCTTTTATGGACCTAACCTCCATGAAATTATCTAGCTTCTCTTTAAACTCTGTTCTAGTCCTAGCCTTCACAGCCTCCTCTGGCAAGGAGTTCCACAGGTTGACTACACGCTGCGTGAAGAAGAACTTTCTTTTATTAGTTTTAAACCTGCTACCCATTAACTTCATTTGGTGTCCTCTAGTTCTTCTATTTAGGGAACTAATAAATAACTTTTCTTTATTTGCCCTATCACACCACTTACGATTTTATAGACCTCTATCCTATCCCCCCTCAGTCTCCTCTTTTCTAAACTGAAAAGTCCCAGTCGCTTTAACCTCTCTTCATATTAAAATTATGGAGATATACCAATCTCCTAAAACTGGAAGGGACCTTGAGAGGTCACGGAGTCCAGTCCCCTGCCTTCACAGCTTAGTCTGATATGTTGCAACATCTGTTTCATCCACAAATGTTTCTCTCCTTTTCTCCTCCCATCTGCCTCCACTCCCCTGCTCCCTGTTTCCCAGACAAACAGACTCACAGGGACTCCCTGCAAAGTTCCCCTGGGGTTTAGACAGATGCCCCAAAAGCACATTACGGATTTCCCGGTCAACGGGGAAAAGGGGTTTCTGGGGCAGTGTTCCCTGTAAGCTGGGTGCTTGTGCGGCCATGCTGGGGAAATTCGAATGCCGCCCCGCAGATGAGCAGAGCTTGGTATTGTGTTTTGATGGGTGGTGCACATCCACACATGCCTCGGCGTGCATAAAATTATTCCACACGTGGATGGAAAAGATTAGAGGGATCATTGCTCTGGGGAGACACTGCCTGTCTCATTGCAGGAAAGAACCGTGCTAAGAGGGTGCAGAGACCGGCCCCAAGCGCTTTCCTGCGGCTGCCGGGAACTCGGCACTTTGCCGGGGCGAGCACTCGAGGAAAGCAAACGCACACAAGGCGCCACCCTTTGGCCATTGTCTCTCGGCAGCTCCTCCAGCTGCGGAACGCGCCGTTCACGGCTGGCTGCCAGGCCGGCGGCGGGAGGGAAATCGGCCGGAGATCTAGGAGGCCGGGGATTTGTGGGACCTCTCTTCTGATCACTTTGCACCGGACTCTTCTTCCTTTGAGCTCACAAGACTTGGCCTTTCGCTGGCTCCTTCTGCCTGTTTCACCTCCCCCGGGCTCTGTTCCAGGGTGGTCTGGGGAGCTGGGCTGCACAAAACGGCACCCGTGGGCATGGGCCCAGGCCACACAGCAGCAGCGGGGCAAAGCTGGGCATGCCTCCCCTCGGGAATGGAATCGGGATGGGGGATGCAAACCAGGACTGAGGGGCACGAGGGCTGTGTATGTGGGGAGCCCAGGGCAGGGCTAGCAGGGGCTGTGGGTCGGGCACTGGTGGAGCTGGGTGTGTGGGGAGCCCAGGGTGGGACTGGAAGGGGGCTGTGGGTTGGGGATGAGGGGCCCTGAGGGGCTGAGCTATGTGTGTGGGGAGGCCAGGGCAGGGCTAGCAGGGGCCAGCGGGGTGGGAAGGTTTCCAAGGGAGCAGCTTCCGGACGATGGCTTCCCTTCCCGAGGGCCCAGGTTCCTCCTCATGCTGCAGAGGGAGGCCGGTCAATTCTCTGCCTCCATCTCTGCCCTTCCCCCGGTGCCGTGGCCACGCTGACGCCCCGTCTCCCCTTCTCTCCCCAGCTCCAGTACCAGGGCGTCATTGACTACGCCGTGGTGCTCCGCATGACGGCAGACGAGTGCCTCCGGAACATGAACTTACTGAACGTCACCTGCTACGGTGGGTGAGATCGGCAGCGTCTCTCCCTCCCTGCCCGGACGAGCCCCAAATCCCAGCTGTCCTCCCTCCCCGTGCGCTGAGAGACCCTTTGCCCCCCCCCAGTTGGGGGGAGCTGGAAGAGGTGGCCCAGGGGGATTGGGTGCAGGGGAGGGGGGAGCTGGAAGAGGTGGCCCAGGGGGATTGGGTGCAGGGCAGGAGGGAGCTGGAAGAGGAGGTCGAGAGGGACTGGGTACAGGAGTGGGGGGAGCTGGAAGAGGAGGCCCAGGGGAGTTGGGAACAGGGGATGGGTGAGCCAGAGGAGCAGAGGCCAGGCGAGCGGGTTCCTAACTCCCCCAGTCGGCCTCACCCCGCCTTGTCCTCTCCCTGCCCAGCGGAGAAGCTGAGCCTGCGGGAGGCGCGGGACCGGCTGCTGCGGGAGGCCCAGCAGCAGCGGGAGAACTGCTCGCAGATGACTGAGACGCTGAAGCAGGCGGCCAGCGCCGCGGGCAGGGAGCGGGAGCAGTGCCGGCTGCAGACCATCGACCTGCGGGCGCAGTACAACGGGCTAGTGCAAAGCCAGGAGGAATGCTGCAACCTGGGCATGAAGGTGACAGCTGAGATCGAGGCCGCCCGGAAGGGCATCCAGGCCAGCTTGGACAAGACAATGGCGAGCTACCAGCCCAGCGACTGCGCCACCCTGCCCCAGCTGGTGAACACCAAGCTGCAGTCACTGGGGGACACGCTGCAGCGGGAGATGAAGGACGAGACGCAGGCCCGCACCCGGCTGCACGGCGAGAAGATGAGCTGCGATATGAAGCTGCAGGATTCCAGGCAGCAGAGCAACATGGAGATCCAGGGCCTCCGGCAGCAGCTGCAAGCCCTGCAGACCTCCTGCGACGCTGAGGTCAAGCGCAGCTTCCAGGAGAAGCAGGCGCTGGCGGAGGAGAAGGGGCGCCTGAGCCAGCAGCTGCAGGAGTGGAGCAAGGTGCTGGCCCAGGCTGAGGACATGAAGGCCCAGCTGGAGAGCTGCAGGAAGGTGAGAGCACCCGTGCGGGCGCTGGGAGGGGGAGCACGCCCTTGTGGGTCCTCATAGGTTGGGGGCACAGTTCCCTGTCATCAGGGTGCTCGCCCTGCTACCCCACCCCGCCGCCAGCTGATAAGCACAGCGCCCGCAGCGTATGTTTTGATTGGTGGTGCACATCTGCACATGCTGCGGCGCACCAAACAAAATTTATTCAACGCACGGCTGGAAAAAACCAGAAAGGGAACTTTGGCTGGGGGAGCTCCACTCCCCTCCCACGCTCCCTTGGAGGAGATCCCTCAAGCTGAACCACTCCCCCAAGGCCTCCTGCAGGTGCGTGGGCTCTCCAGGGCTGGGCCAACACACAGTAGGCACAGAGGCCTTCCCCCCACATCCTTGCCCTGTGTCAGCGGGGGCGGGGGAGGGTCTCCCCAGTTTCTTCCACACACGGCCCTGTCTGGTGCCCGCTGGCCAGAGCGAAGGGTTCCAGGCTGCACGCATGGGGGGCTCCGGGCCCCCGGGTATGGGATCTAGGGGTCTGGGGGTACTGACTTGGGGCTCTGCTGCCCGATTGCCTGCCCCTCTGTGACTCCCAGCCAGACAGGGATGAGGACTGGCTTGCAGCCCTCTCCCCACCCCCGTAAAATTTTTCCTGCGTGTGACTCTCCTCTCGTCCACAGAGCATCGTCTTCCCCGGGAACCCCGCCCTGAGAATTCCCGCCAACCCTGGCGTCCCCGGCAACCCTCCGTTCCTCCGGAACCCCGGCATCGTCCGGAACCCCAGCATCCTTGGCAATCCCGGGACGTTCGGGAACCTCGGTGAGTGCCCGGGCGAGGAAGGGCCAAAGGCAGCTGCCCGGGGGCGTTCCCGTGGGGGGGGGTCGCTTGCTTTGGCAGGGGGCACCTGCCCCTAGAGCCAGCTTGTGGGCACAGCCCCCCACCAACCCACGCGTCCCTGCTCCTGCTCTAAGCACCCAGCCCCGCTCCCGACTTCGTTATTACAGCGGCTCCAGACTCGGGCAGCTGGGGCACGAGGCGCCCGCCTTGCCCCGAGTTCCTCCAGGAGCAGCCAGGCCAGCCCAGGAGTGTGAGGGGGCAGGGAGGTCCCGCCCCCCCCCCCCCATAGTGGCAGGTGATTCCAGCCACGTGATCTCTGGTGCGTCTCGCCCTGTTAGACCGAACCAGCCTGGAGGCCTGGAGACAGCGCATCCTGGAGGAGGCCAAGCAGCCCAACCAGGTCCCCCGCAAACCCCTGGAGCAGCCCAGGTAAGGCGTGAAGGGCCTGAGCAGCCGTTCAGAGTCGCTGCCCCCCCAGCATCCCCTCCCCTCGCCCCCCTCTGGCATGGGCGGCAGCGTCCCCATCCCACTGGTACGCCCGGTGGACCCCACAGCACAGCGCGTGTCTCGCTCCAGACCCCTTCCTGACCCTTCTGACCCTGAAGCATGAGCGTGGAGGGCAGGCAGCCTCTGGGCTCTCCCCCCGGCTCTGGTCAGGAGCCCCAGGCGCTGACGCCACGGCAGCGCAAAGCGGTGACAGTGCGGGCGGCGCGGGGGCCGGACCGAACCGCTCTTGCCCCCCTGCCACGCTGAGTATGTTTCCCGGGGGTTGGGGGGCAGAGCTCCTGTTTCAGACACGCCCCAGGCCTGCCGGCGTGGGGGGGTTGTTAGCGTTGGTGTTCTGAGGGCAAAGCCCCCACGGCAGGCGCAGTTACTGCCGGGGTGTCGTGAGGGGACCCCCCCTCCCCAAACGTTTCCTGCGCGGCTGGGGGTGGACGTTGCTGGGACACGTTACTAATGCTCAGCGCCGGACAATACCGGGTGGCCAGTGACTCCCGGATCAGGCCTCTGGAGCCAGGGGCCGGCCGGGGGGCATGAGAATCAGCCAGGAGGCCTGCAGCGGCTGCCCCAGACTGTGACGGGGGGGAGAGGGCAGGGGCCACGGGAAATCCTGGGCCGGCAGGATGCCCCAGCAGCCGGCGACTTCCTGGCAGGGCGGGAACCCGGGCGCGGGCCCTGGGGCGGTGCACGAGCCCCGGCCTTTCTGCCTGTTTTCTTTCCCACTCCAGCGGCTAACCCGAGCGCGCGGCGGCGGGGCGCGGCGCTGGAGCAAAGGAGAGGAGGCGCGATTCGACCGGCGAGGCACGCGGGGGCCCGGCCTGGAATCTCGCTCCACCTCACCGACAGACACGGGCCTGGCTGGAGCCTCGCAGACCGACGCGGGCATCGGCACGTGAACGACCCGGCCCCCCCCGTGCCGCGGAGCCGAAATCCATCTCACACGCCTGACGTCTCTCACACTCACTCACACTCACCCCCAGCGGCACCCTCTCGTGCACACGCACACTCGTGGCCAGACCCTCTGACTCCCAGCTCACGCTCGCCCCCAGCGCCTGCTCTCTGGATCTCTCCCTGCCCCCCCTTACTACCCCAGCTCACCAGCCCCCCTCCCCCAGCAGCTGGGCATGGGGCAGGAAGGGGGGCTCATCCTGACCTAGTTTCCCTGCCCTTTGGCAGCCCCACCCCCACAACTTGTACCCCTGGGGGGTGGGGCGCTGCTGCACTGACCAAGCCGGGGCGGGGGGATGGGGACTGGGACTCCCTCTTGTCTGACCCCGCTAACACCCTGGGCTTCCGTCACCCTCACGGCCCTGCTGAGATCCCTCCGTCCTGCCACCCCTGGGCCTGCACCAGCCTCACCCCCGCCCTCCTCCAGTCTCTCAGGCAGCCCTACCCGGACCTCCCTTCCCGGGTCCCCCAGCCGCTGCTCCGCTCCGCCGCCCTGACCCCCCTCCAGCTCCTTTCCCCAGGCCTCCGGGGCCTCGCCCCATCCCAGGCAGCTGCAGGGGCCAGGGGTGGGAACAACATAGGGGCTGCGGGGTAGGGCTGCCAGGTGGACACACACGACGTGACATCACAATCGACATTCCGTCTGATTGGCAACACGCCGGACAGTTCTATTGTCTCCGTTCTATTGTCTCCATTGGTTTCCTGAACAGAAAGCTCAAATACTGGACGGCCCGGTCCAAAACCGGACACCTGGCCACCCTACTGCCGGGGTGGGGTGGGGGTGGGGTGTTCTGTGGGGCTGGATCAGCCAGGAACGTGAACGCATGGGGAGGCCCGGGGAGCCGCCGCAGTGGGTGCAGCTGCTCCCCCGGATTAACCCCCCCCGCAGGCAAAGCCCCCCCCCCCTTGCTTTGCTGTAACTTCACCCTCCCTGTGCTGAATACACGCCTGAGGGCAGCCCGGCCTGGCTGTTGCCTGCTTTGTTCTCGCCCCCTGGCAAGCTGGGCCCTGTGGAGGGACACGCTGGCGGGTCTGGTTCTGCTCTCGCGGACCCTGGCCCACCTCGGAGTTCCCATGAGCCCCCAGAGATCCCTGCCTTGAGCCAAAGGTGGGGCCGCTGAAGGTCCGGCAAAGCCCCTTGCACTGGGGGGAGGGGGGTGAAGACCCTGTAGGTGTGGGGGGTGGGGGACACACCTGCCACGTCTTTTCCCCCAGCCTCGTGGCCATCCACCAAGGTCATTGGCCGGCTCTCCCTGCCTTGGGCCCAGCCACGCCATCAGCCCCCCCCCCGAGCCCCCCTGGCCGAGCGGTGCGGCGGATGGCGGCTCAGCGCAGGGCCAAGCTATTGAGCAAACGGGGGAACGTCCCGGAGGAAGGGCCGGCCTGCGTCGCAGGAAGAGCCAGGCCAAGCTGGGACCCAAACCAACAAAAGCTGAAGCACGTTCCCAGAAGTGCGGGGATCGGGCTCCATGCCCGGCCCGGCGGCCTCCGGTCAGGAACTCCCCGTGCTTGGCCTTTGGCCTCCTTCCGGCTCCCTTACCGCTCCGGCCCCGACCCGGCTGCCAGCTCCAGCCGGGCTGAAGAGGGGTGAGATCCGGAGCCGGCTGTCAGCCCAGGGGGGCAGGTAGAGGAGGGGGGACATGGGCCTGGCTGCAGGAGGGGGAACCGCTCCCCTGCCTGCCCCGGCAAGGGAACACCCCTCTGCTGCTCTACATGCCGGTGACCCAAGGGGGCCAACGATCCAGGGACTGGTGGCAAACCCATGGGCCTTTTGCTGGCTTAACTGATGGTACCTGGCAGCAACTGGCTTTACCTGCCCCCAGGTAGGTCCCCCCAGAAGCCTACACAGTGACACCCCCTCCAGCCCCACAGCCGTGGCTCGTTGGACAAAGAAAGGGGCCTGAGTCTGTCCCATGCCTGGACTTGCCCTGAAGACCTCATGGCTGGTGCCCCCCTCCCCCCCGAGAGGAAACGTGCCCCGGCTGGAGAGGTTTGGCCCTCCGAAGCCCCTTCCCCCTCAGCTGGGGCTCAGCGTGCTCTGTGAAAGCCAGTTACGTCCCAGAGCAGCCCCGCGAGGGAGTCATGGGAACCGCTTACAGAGGGGGAAACTGAGGCACGTAGCCGCAGAGCTGGAGGTAAAACCCAGGGCTATGTCTACACTGGCGTGATCTTGTGGCAGAAATATGCAAATGAGGCTAAGCGTGGAATATCGCCGAGCCTCATTTGCATACCTAATAAGCCGCCATTTTGCGGAAGAGCCTCTTGGGCCAGAAGGAGCATCTACCCGGCCCCTTCTTGCGCAAGAAAAACCCTCTTGTGCAACGCCGTTATTCTGGAAAATAATCGCACCAGTGTAGACAGAGCCCAGGAGTCTTTTGACGCCTGTGCCTCTCTACCTGCTAGGCCTCACTGTCCCTCCCCAAGCCAGGCCCAGAGTCCTGCTCCCCAGCGCCACACGATACTACCAGCGTGGCAGGAGGACACCGCGCGAGGGGCACAGCGACTCCCGTTGACTGCGTTAGCCCTGCCGCGCGGCTGGGTCGCTTCGGGACGCCAGCGGGAGGTTCATTTCGAGACCCGCAGGACAGCAGAGCTGGCAGCCAGCGGGCTGTCGCCGGGCCATGATTTACGGCGGGACTTTATCGCCCCGTGCGAGCGTGTACTCGGCGTTTCCTCGCTGGGCTGACTTGCAAACACCTTGGGGAAGGCCTTGCATCCGCCTCGGGCTTAGATTCCATCCAGCCGCCGTGGCCACCGGAATCGCTCGCTTCCCTCGGCCACCGCAAGGCTCCAGCACAGAGCAGGACTCACGGGTAATTATGGATCCAACTGCCCTTTGGAATCGGGGAGCAGGATTTGGGGGGGTAAAAGGACCCCCCCAGCGGTGGTATTGGAGCAGGACATGCTGGGGGGGGGGGGCATTAAAATGAACCAATGGTTTCATGAGGGGAGAACCACCCCCCTCTTTGAACCCCCGTAACATGGTGCAGGGACGAGGCCAGCATGGGCTGCGAGGGGAGAGCCCCCCCTTCCTAACCCCCCCTTCTTTCCCACCTACAGGCTCATGGGACTGAACCCCAATTAGCAGATAAGGTTGCAGGGAGCAGGAACGGTTCTCCCCCCCGTCATTGATTGGCTCTGGTTGCACAAGGCCACAGGGTAGGCGCTTGCCAGAGCGGGGGCCTGTAGGTGTCCCCCCCCCCCAGCTGAGACAAACAATTGTCCCCTTGTGGAGGCGGCGGGTACCCCCCGATCCTGCACCCCCGTCTGCAGCAAGACGAGACTCCGCCAGGCAGTAGAATAAAGGGGGTTTAGTGCTTCTCCAGGACACAGCTCAGCACAGACGTGATGTGGTTACAGGAGTCAGGGCCGGGCAGCCTCAGACCCCTTGGGTTAGGGGACCACAAGCCCCTCAACCCCCCAGTACTCAGCTGAGTCTCCTCTCCATGTTTTCCCAGCACTGTCCAGCTCCCAGTCCCTGCCCCCCAGCCAGGTGGCCGTCTCCAGCTTCCTTCCTGTGTCTCTTCCCTCCCCTCCACCCCCCAAGAGCCTTGTTATCTGCTCCAGCTGGACCTAGGTGTCTGGGCCATACCCATGTGGGTGGGTCACTGGGAATCACATCACAACGCAGGCGAACCCCAGAGGACAGAGCAGACAGCCCCCCCACTACGTCACAGCCCTCGCTTGCAGCATTCGGAAACCATGACCCCCCCCTCCTTCCTCGCTCTAGGTGCAGCTACACCCTCCCCTGGGGAGGCAGCACGGCTGGCCTAGCAGAGCCTGGGGGTAGCACCCAAGGGTGCTGGCTACCAGCAGCCTCGCTGCCCCCTGGGAAACTCAGCTGCGTGGCTGCAGCCGTGTGCACCGGGGCTGGAGCTATCGGGAGCAGAGCGCACGTCCGAGCCGCCCCCAGGCTGCTGTGGCTGGCACCAGGCAGGGCCCTGCCCGCGGCCAGCGGGTGCACAAAGGTGGCGTAGCGCCAGGCAGACGCGCCCTCCCCTCGGCACGAGGAGGGAACAGACAATCAGGCCTCCGCCGCGGTTTGCCAGCTCTGCCGCTGCTGGGTCTGGTAGCGCTCACCTAGCTGCTGCCAGGTCCCAGGGCAGCCGCCCTGCAGGGGATGGGCCCGAGGGGGGAGAGGGAGACGACTTGGCTCTGGGTTCTGCCCCCGCCGCACTTCATGGAAGAGCAGGGGAAAAGCTCGGTACTGGCAGGAGAGTCAGGAAATCCTCTATAAATAACCCGTCAAAACAAGGGCTTCCTCAGCAGGAGGCCGGGAGCCCCACCGTAACGAGCCCCAGGGGAGGGCCCGGGGCCAAGGAGGCAGAGGAGCCAAAGGCCAGGGACGGGAAACTGAGCCCAGCTGCCAAGGCGGGAGGGGGCACAGCCCCTAGAAAGGGCTTGCAGGAAGCAGGCTGCGTCACGGAGCAGGGGCCCAGCCCCCCACGCTCAGCTCCGACCCCGCCACAGTGGGTCGGGGAGACAGGAATCCTGGCTTCCCTTCCTAGCCGGGACAGGGGGGAGAAGAGGGGAATTCCAGGAGACACACCCTCCGCCACCAGAGAGTGGGTGCAACCAGAGAGTGGGTGCACCTTTGCTGGCTGGATGCTGAACTGCTCAGTCGTGTGTCATAGGCCCCACACAGCTAACAGGGATTCTCCTTCAGCCCCAGCGCTCATAGCACAGAGGCCTGGGGCAGCTGCTTTTGCCCAGCCTGCCTGGAGAGACCTGGGCTCACCCTGAGGCGCAGCGCCCCCCGCTGGTTAGTCTAGGAAGGGCAGCACCAGCTCCTGCCTGGGCACCCACCCCCCTGCTGCCCCTGGAGGCTGGAGGCCAGAGCAGGTGGCCCCCAGAGCCGGCCGCCTGGGTTCCATTCTTGGCTCTGCCCCCACCAGGGCCCGGCAGCTCCAGTTCCCCACCGCAACCGCAGCACAAGGGGGAACCTGTCCCCGCGCCTCCTGCCCCACCACACCCTGCCTGCTCTATCCCCTCCTGCAGCAGCCAGGCCTAAGCACACAGTTGGCTCAAAGGGGAGACGCCCTCCCCCCTGCCTCAGTTTCCCCCGTCAAGTGGGGCCTTCAGGGCTGAATTCATTCACGCGAGAAAAGCTCTTGGACCCTGCTCTGGCAAAGTATCGTTAACCCTCCTTGTTAAAGGGAGCACCGCCCCCCCCCAAAGCCCTCAGCCAGCCTCCCCCTCGGCTCCTCAGGGCGGTACAGAACAGAGGCCCAGCCGTTTCCCTCCGCACACACGGCTTCCCCGAGGGCCAGGTGTTCCGCCGCCCCTGGAAAGAAGGAAAATAGTCCATGGACAATCTCCCCTGGGCCTCTTCCCCCACCCAGTGCTGCTGGTCACGGCCTAATACCATGAGGTCCGTGGAGGGGCCCTACCCTCTGGTGGGAGGAAAGAACAGATCGCAGGGCAGGGCAGGGAAAGGGACCCGAGGGGGTTTAATAAACATAACGGGGAGCAAACAGCCTCGAGAGCGGGGCGGGGGGGAGGGAGCTGTCCTCTGAGCCCCCAGCTGCAGCTGCCCCTCAGTCCTAGCCTGCAAGCCTCCCCCCTCCCCCCCCCACACTCCCAGCCCTGGGGTCCCCACACTCAGACCCCTGGTCCCTCCAGTTCTCCCACCTCCCGAGCTCACTGCACTCCTGCCCTGGGGACAGCTGCTGCCGGAGTGTTGCTGAGACCCGCAAACTCATCACAGCCACAGCGGCTCAGACCCGGCTCCTCCTGGGCTGCCAGGGCTCAGCTGACACAGCCCCCCGCTCGTCCCACAATGCCATGCACGTGCTCTGACCGGAGCCCCGCCGCCCCTCACTTCCCGACACAGAAGTCCCTGAAGATGATATCCAGGATCTCCTCGGCGCTGACCCGGCCCGTGATCTTCCCCAGGTGCCTGCGAGCCAGCCGCAGCTCCTCAGCAGCCAGCACCAGATCCAGGGCCTTGTAGCTGTGGTACCCGCCCAGCGAGGCCAGGCAGCTGGTGAGGTGGAGGCGGTGCCGTGCCTGCGTGAGGCTCGGGGAGCCGGCCAGAGGGTCGCCGCACCTGGCGGACAAAAAGAGGGGTCACACCCATTTCCCGGCTCACTTAGGAAACCAAACAGAAGCTTCGGGCAGCTGGTGGCATTGCTGCCTTCTGCACTGCTGTGTGTCATAAGCCCTGTACTGCTTGCAGCTGATGGCGATTCTCCTCTAGCTCCAGGGGCGAGTCCTAGTCCCACTGCCACCAGAGTGGAGCCCGAAGGGGGCACAGACCTGAGACACTACGGGCAGGGAGCCAGTTGCCGGCTTTGCCAGCGGGAACAGCTGGAAATCAGAGGCCTCTCAAAGCTCTTGCCCATTCTCGTGGCTCTGGTTTTCCTGCGGAGCAGTGTTTGTGCTTTGAAGGAGGCGGGGTTGCCTAGTGGTCAGAGCACCAGGCTGGGGCTCGGAGAGCTGGACTCTACTCCCAGCTCTGCCACGTCCTGCGGAGTGAGGTTGGGTGAGGACACGTTGCTTCGCCTCAGTTTCCCCTCCCACCATTTATCGATTCAGGCTGCGAGCTCCATGAGGCAAGGCCAGTTATCGGTGCAGCGCCTGGCCCAGCGGGGCCCTGATCTCGCCTGCCCCAGCATGCATGGGGATCAAGGCCCTGCTGGGCTGGGCGCTGTGTGGACACGGAGGGGACGGAGCTCACCAGCGGGCCGGAAGAGGCTCCATTGTTTAGAGCCAAGCCGGCAGCGGAGTTAACTCCCCACAGAGTTTGCAGCATCTTCCCTGATTTCCAACAGCTCCTACCAGCCCTGTTCCGAGCCCCGTACAGCGCCCCCCTGCCAGGGGTCCCACAGCACCCTCCGGCAGAGAACAGCCCCCCAGGGCCCAGCTCCCAAGACCCCACCCCTGCCTCCAAAGCCAGGCTTAGCTTATCCCACCCACCCCACCCCTCCCCTGTTAATCCCGGGAACTCACAGCTGCTCCAGCTGCATCCCCAGCCGGCCCAGGAGGCTGTCAACGCCCTCCCCGGTCTTGCAGGAGAGCAGGCAGGCGGGAGGCAGCGCCCCCTCCCCGCAGGCTCCCAGCAGGGCCCCCCGGTGCCCCTCCTCCAGCAGGTCGGCCTTGTTCAGGACCAGGATGCAGGGCGCCGGCCGGGCTGGGGTGCCGGGGGGCAGGACGGCTCGCAGGGCGTCGGCGAGGCAGCCGGGCTCCGGGGTGAGATCCACGGCGGCCAGCACGGCCAAAACCATGTCCGCTCGCTGCAGCCTGGAGAGGAAAAGGGCCGTGTCGCTGGCTACGGAGGCAGCCCCAGGCCCAGCGGGACCCCTGCCCCACAGGAGCGGGGCCCGCTGCAGAGATGGCGCTCGCTCCCAACGGGTGGCAAACGTGGGGTTCCTGGTACCATGAGGGCATGGCTCCGCCCTGCTCGGGTGCTGTGTCCCCCCCAAAGGAGCACAACCCCCCCCTCACAGCCAGGGGGAGCGGGTCTGGGGACCTGCCCCACACTCAGTGCCTCACTCCCCCACCGGGAGCCCGAATGGACGGGACAGAGAGAGGCAGCCTGCCCCCCCCCCCCATGATTCCCCCAGCCTAACTCGCAGACTTGCAATTCCCTCTCGCCTTAGCCAAGTGCCCCCCGCCTCACAGCCCCCCCCCATTATCCTTATCCTGCTGGCACCCCTCAATCCTGACCCACAGCCCCCCCGTTATCCCACCCTCGCAGCCCCTGCTATCCCCACCCTGCCAACACCCCTCAACTCTGACCCACAGCCCCCCGTTTTCCCAGCCTGGTTGCCCCCCCTAAATCCCCTCCCCGCAATTCCTATTTCCCCAAACAAAGCCCGTGGGGGGCACACAACAGGCCCTCCCCCCATCTCACCTCTCCCGAGCTCGGCTCACACCCTCCCGCTCGACAGGGTCCTGGGTCTCCCGCAGCCCGGCCGTGTCGCTCAGCACCACCGGGTAGCCGCCGATGTTCAGCGCCGACTCCACCACGTCCCGCGTCGTCCCGGCAACGGGAGACACGATGGCCGCCGGCCTCTGGCCTGGACGGGGAGAGCGGGGCGGTTAGGGGGGAGTCCGGGGGCCAGGCTGGGAACAATCGGTGGTGAGGCCTGGCACTGGGGGGGAGACACAGGGGAGACAGGATGGAGGAGCCCTCAGCATGGGGGTGCTGCCCCCCACCACACCTCCCTTGGCCCCGAGACCTAGCAAGCCCTGGCCCCCACCTCCTTGCCAGAGGCGTCCTGCAGTCATCAGACCCTGAACCTGGCGAGGCCAGTGGGGGACAGAGACAAAAGGGGGGGCTGGACCCAACAGCTCCCCCCAGTCCAACCCATACAGAGGGGGCCCCTCCACACTAGTCCAAGACCCCTAATCCATCATGTGGTAGCTGGGGCGGGGGGGGGGGGGGAGGGAGGGGAAGGCGGCTGTATCACCCCCCTGCATCCTTCCAAGGCCCTGTCCTGCTGCTGATATCAACCACCCACCCGGCCCAGGACAGCCCGTGGGTACGGAGCCAGGGACTCAGCGCCCACCCTGCACCCGGCAGAGTCCCATGCTGCCCTCTAGCGGGAACTGGGAGCTTCCCAGCACGTCTCCTCCCGAGCCGGTTTCTCCTTAGCAATAACCATCGTCAGCCCAGCCCCTCTCAAACCCAAATAAGCAAATGGAGGCCCCCCCCCCCGGGGAGGGGGTGCCCCGATCCAGAGCCTCACCCCCACCCCGCCCAACCGCAGCACAAACACACAAAACCCAAACAGCAGGGGCTGAAGACTTTGGCTCCGGGGGCCAATTCTGCAGGCGCATGGGGAGAGTGGCAGGATGGTGTCTGGGGTGCCGAGGAAGGGGGCACCATGGTAACCCACTGGCCGGAGCACCCTGCCTGATCCACGGAGCACCCCAGCCCCCTGTACCGATCCGGGCTGTCGGGTGCAAGCTACGTAGCCCAGCGCTTTGGGGTCTGGAGGCCCCGGTCCAATCCCCGGGGTCGGCCAAGACGCTAAGGCACTGGGGGGGGGGGGTCCTGAGAGCTGCGGATGGAGCCCCCCCCGCCCCCGACTCACACAGGAGGTTGAGCAGGCTGCTTTTGCCGGCGTTGGTGGGGCCGGCGATCACCACGTGGACTCCCCCGCGCAGCCGCTCCCCGCGCCGCCCGTCCTGCAGGTGTCCCCTCACCTCCTCCTCCAGCCGCCGCACGGCCGCGTCCACTGAGACCGGGTCACGAGTCGGCATCCCGGAGCGCAGGGAGGGAAGCAGCAAAGTGACACGGGGACACGGTGCGAATGGAGGGACACAAGCAAACCCGAAGCAGCCCCGAGCCTGCAGCGATCGGGCACAGCTGCCTGGGCAGGCTGTTAGGGTTCATGCCGTATGGGAACCCCTCAAAGACAGAAGTGCACAGTGTGGACCCTGCTCAAGGTGGGGCCCCCTTCCTGCAGGCAGTCTCTGCCCCACAGAGCACTCAGTCTGCAAGATAAAGGGAGGACCGGTCACCCCTCCTGCACCACAGAGAGAAATGGAGTCCCAGACTAGATTAAGTGACATGCCCGGGGCCACACAGTGAGTCTGTGGCAGAGCTAGGAATTAACTCAGGCCAGTCCGAAGCCCGTACCACAGGCAGGTCAGCACCTCTATCGGCCACCAGTTTGAGGGCTCAGAGTTTAGATTCCGGTATGAAATCAAGGGGAGTTTGCCCAACAAAAGAGTCATTCTATTTTTCAAAGGCGCTGACCCAGAATTGCTCGGATCCGTCATTGGAGCTATTGAAGAGCAGGTTGGACAGGCAACTATCAGGTGCGTGGTCCTGCCGTGAGGGCAGGGGGTGGGACCGGGTGACCTCGAGTGCCCTTCCAGTTCTACTGTTCTAGGATTTTAATAAAAGAAACCAACACAAAAGCCTCTTCCCTCTGCCACTATGGGAATTCGGCCCTAGCAGCCTCGTGCCCCTGCGTCACCCTCGTGCAAGGCACAGATGGCCTCGGCCCGGGGGATGCTGCCAGCACCGCTCACCTTCAGCCAGCATGCCCTCCTCTAGGTTGTCCTCTTCGCTGAAGTCGATAAAGGCTTCTAGGTGGGCCAGGGCCTGAGGGGCAGACAAGGGGAAGGCCCGTCACGAAGGACGGCCCCGATCCTGCTGTCCGGTCAGACTCCCGCACCCAGGCTCCGACTGCAGGATTCGGGCTCAACCTTTGCTCCCCTCCCTGATCAGCAGCGACGGGCAGACCCGAGCTCCTGGGAGGCCAGGTCTCTTACACGACCCTCTGACGTCCCCCCTCGGCCTGCGGAGTTCAGTCCCTCCAGCTCGGGGTGGGCCTGGTCGGATTCTAACTCCGTCTGGGGAGGGAGTGGGGTGCAGCCAAAGGCAGAGCTTGGGGACGGGGTAATACCAGGCGGGGCAAAACTATTTAACCCCTCGGCCCCCCAAGGAGCTCCAAGCACGTGGCAAAGGAGGGCTGGTACCGGCACCCCGGTTACCATGGGAACCAAGGCCCACAGGGATGGAGCGACTCAGTCGGAGTCAGGATGAGAGGCCGGGGTCCCCCCCTTCCCTCCCTCTGCTCCCAGCCCAGGCGTTCGGGGCCGGGGACACGGGGCGCTTGCCTTGGTGAGTGCGTCGCTCCAGAGCTGGTACAGCTGCTCCAGCTCCCCCTCCATCTGCCGCAGGGCCTGCCGCCTCTGGGCCTCCGTCTCGGCGTGGATGAGGTCGCCCAGCCCCTCCACCTCGGTCAGGCCCAGCTTGCCGTTCTGGAACGCCCGCTTGGTGAACTCACCGGGGTCGGCCGGGCGCAGGCCGGGCAGGCGCCCTGGAAAAGACACATGCAGCAAACCTCAGCGGGGCCCCCGGGGCACCCCTCCTCGCGCAGTTCTGGGGGGAGAGAGCTCCCCCCCAGGAGAAGGGGCCACAGGGGACCCCAGAGGACCCCCCACTCAGGCCCTGCTGCCTGGCGAGCCTCCAGGCTGCTCTAAGAACATAAGAACGACCAGACTGGGTCAGACCAACAGTCCATCCACCCCAGTGTCCTGTCTGCCCACAGTGGCCAGCGCCAGGTGCCCCAGAGGCAGGGAACACAACAGGGAACCCTCACATGATCCCTCCCGTCACCCCATTTCCAGAGAAACAGAGGCTGGGGACACCATTCCTACCCATCCTGGCTAATAGCCATCGATGGAACGAAACTCCAGAAATATCTAGCTCTTTTTGGTTAAGTTCTAGCCTTCACCACATCCTCTGGCAAGGAGTTCCACAGGTTGACTCTAGCATACACTCAGCTCCTCTTGCACTAGCGAGACACAAAAACAAGCTCTGGTAAGCTCTGGCCACTCCTCAGCATGGCCTGTCGCCTGGGCAGTGCCCTGATGCCTGCTCCACCCCAGCCAGGGAGTCATCCCGTTGTCTGGGCCATACTTCCCCCTCCAAGCCCAGAGCGCAGCAGGGACAGAGCGACCGAGAACCCGGCTCGCTGATTTGCAGAGGGAGGGAAGGAGACGCTCACCCAAGGCCTGGAGCACGCCGCTCACCACCGCCGGCCCGCCATGGACGTGCAGTTCAGCGCAGTCCTCGCCGGTGAAGCTGTAGGGCCCTGCAAAGCACAGGACCCGTCAGACACTAGGGCACGTGGCCCCCGGGGGGAGCCGCCCACTCGGGGCTGGCACAGGATTAACCATCAAAGCAGCTCCGTCTGTCTCCGCGCTGGCGCCGTCAGGATCGGACACGGGCCCGTCAGTTAGAGTAAGGACCAAGGTGCTGCCGGGATGGGACAGGCAGCGGAGACGAAGGACGGCCGGGAAGGAATTAAAAGCCCCATCTGCAGATCAGAACCCGACGGGGATGGAGGCGGGGCAAGGGGAGTGGCTCCCCGACAGGTGCCTTCACGCAGAGCCCCGTCCACAAATCGCTTCCCCCGCCACTCAAAGGCAGCCACCTCTGGCTGCAGCTGGTTTGACAGCCCCCATGGCGAGCTCGGCAGGGAGCAAAGGCGAATCCGACGGCCGGGGTGCAGAACAGAGTTAACAGCCCTGCTTTTGAGAAAGGCACCAGGAACTCCTAGTGCTTCAGCTCCGACCTGGGGAGGGGGGTCAGAGAGCCAAGGCCTGGGGGTGGGTTTCTGGGAAATCCCAGCACCCAGTAAGTAGAACGGTCCAGCTATCCGGTCCCTCAGTCCCTTACATGGGACCCTGGCCCTGCTGGGAGCCCAGCCCACGTTCCCGAAATCCCGGCCTGCAATCCAGCCACGATTGAGCCCCACACGCCATTCCTGGGTCCCATCTCTATGACACGCGACCCGCCCTGCTCGGCTTCCTAGAGCAGAGATGATCCCAGACTCTGAAATCCAGTCATGGGTGTCACGCACACTCCACGGCCTGGCTCTGTCCCCCACTGGAGGGCGCTCGAGGCACAGCTGTCTATGGCTGCAGAGCTGCAGGAGTCACTAGCTCAGACAAGAGAGACGGGGGCTTGCTCAGCTCCACGAATCCCGGGGTCAGACCCAGCTAGGGATGCGAATGGTTAGCCAGTTGGCATCATCCTACCATAAGAACAGAACGGCCATACTGGTCAGACTAAAGGGCCATCTAGCCCAGTGTCCCATCTGCCGACAGTGGCCTGTGCCAGGTGCCCCAGAAGAAGTGAACAGAACAGGGAATCATCAAGTGATCCCTCCCAGCCTCTGACAAACAGAGGCCAGGGACACCATTCCTGTCCAGCTTGGCTAATAAGTATTGATGGACCTAACCTCCATGGATTTATCGCCCTCTTTTTTGAGCCCCGTCATAAGTCCTGGCCTTCACAGCATCCTCTGGCAAGGAGTTCCACAGGTTGACTGTGCGTTGTGCAAAGAAATACTGCCTTTGGTTTGTTTAAAACCTGCTGCCTATTCATTTCATTTGGTGACCCTAGTTCTTATGTGATGGGAACAAGTCACTAACTTTTCCTTATTCACTTTCTCCACATCGGGCCTGATTTTATAGATCGTTGGCAGGAGGGGCTGCTCCAGCCCCGCCACCCCCGTTTAGTTAATTAATTAATCCGTTAAACGTAATGTTTAACCGGTTAAGTGGGATTTTACTCCCTAGTCCCCACAGCTTCTGCCCCCAGAGGGGCATGTGGTATCACAGGAGAGAGCCGCTGCTGAAAGCAAATCCAATCCCAACTCCGCATAGATTAGCTCATTAGTAATTAGGGTATGGCTGGCAGCCGGCCCCATCCCCTCCCATCACCAGGGATGCCAAACCCTGCTCTGACTATCCCCCGATTTAGCCACAGGAAAGCGACTGGGAAAAGCATGTGGGAACCTCTCAGCCCTTCAGCGTCTGCTGAAGAGCCACTCGCCCTCAGACAACATCCTCATTGGAATTCTGCCCGGGCACCGGGCGCTTTCTGGGAGGCTCCCCTCTGTGCCCGTAGGTGCCACTTGCAGCGAGTGTTTACTTTGCCCAGGGCCACGATATCACAGCCGCTCGCTGGCAGCCTTGTGGGACTAGGCGGGGAACAGAGAAGGAAGCAAAGATCCTGTTTTTAGGCCAGAGTACTCAACCACAGAAAAGGAGGGGGAGGTACAGAGAATAGACCACGGCACGCAATGCTGTTGGTTAAGGCCGTAAGAAACCCATGACCTCTTTGGAGCCTTGTGGACGCACCACGGACAGAGCTGGGATCTTCCTGCCCCAAAAGCTCTGGAGTTAAAGGAAAACTCCTCCTAAGTGGTTCACAGTACGGGGCTTATGACCCACGGAGCTATGCAGTTCTGCTTCCCTTGCACACAAAGGGCAAGACACCACCAGTGTGGAGAGAGAGGTGGCAGATTTATCAGACAAGTGGAAAACCCAACTCGCCTGCCTCATGCCACATGCAAGTGAAGGGTCCGGGCACTGCAAGGAGGACAGACCCGCCCCGGCCTGGCCCAGACATGGTCATAATGACGTAGCATCATTGAGTCATAGCACTCATCATGTCTAGTCCCCTGCACTCATGGCAGGACCAAGCACCATCTAGATCATCCCTGACAGGCGTCTGTCCAACCTGCTCTTAAATCTCTCCAGGGATAAAGATTCCACAACCCCCCCACACAATTTATTCCAGCATTTCACTACCCTGACCGCTAGGAAGTGTTTCCTAATGTCCAACTTCAACCTCCCTTGCTGCAATTCAAGCCCATTGCTTCTTGTCCTGTCCTCAGAGGCCAAGGAGAACAATTTGTCTCCCTCCTCCTTGTGACACCCTTTTAGGTACTTGAAAACTGCTCTCCTGTCCCCTCTCCGTCTTCTCTTTTCCAAACTAAACAAGCCCAGTTCTTTCAGCTTTCCCTCCCAGCTCATGTTCTCATCATTTTTGTTGCTCTTCTCTGGACCTTCTCCAATTTCTCCCCATCTTTCCTGAAATGTGGTGCCCGGAACTGGACACAATCCTCCAACTGAGGCCTAATCAGCACAGAGCAGAGCGGCAGAATGACTTCCCGTGTCTTGCTCACCACACTCCTATTCATGCAGCCTAGAATCACGTGTGGTTTTTTTTGCAACAGTGTCCCACGGTTGACTCCTATTTAGCTTGTGGTGCACTCACCCCTAGCTCCCTTTCTGCAGGACTCCTTCCTCGACAGTCGCTTCCCGTTCTGTACGGGTGAAACGGATTGTTCCTTCCGAAGTGGAGCACTTTGCATTCGTCCTTATTGAACTTCATCCTATTGACCTCAGACCATTTCTCCAGTTTGTGCGACCGGCCTCCATTTTGGACCCAATTCTGCAGACGCTGCCGAGAGCACCCCAGATGAGGTCAGCGCAGTGAGAGCAAAGATGGGTCTTTAATGACCAGGAGGATGCAACTGAGAACCCCATCTATGTAGTGGGGGTGGAGGGATCCCTATGGGAGAGAGGGGCTGTAAATAAGCACGTGCCTATAGAAGGCTAGACTGGACACCTCGCTGCAGGTACCCCCGCAGTGCAGTGTCAGCGTTGGGAACTGCAGACAGGAACGAGAGATCAAGCCGCTCTAGAAGGGGCTGCGGGAGCAAACGCAGCCTGGGCGGACAAAGCTGATCGGGCCAGGGGTTTATTAGGGGGCAGCTCCCCCCATCCAGCTAGTGAGGGCCACCAGAGAGCACACATCACCGTGTGCGACAGATTCAATATCTCCCGGTAGCTCATTGCTTGTCAGTCCCCATGTGAATCCCAGGTGGGAGCTGCCTGTAACAATGTGGCTTTTCTGTTGGAAGGCCTGTGCTAGGCCTGAACCAAAGCCACCTTCTGCAGCCAGACTGAAGAGCAGCAGCCATTAGCTTTAAGGCCTGGAGTCTCCTACTCACAGTTCCGTCTAAATTGTATTAAAAAGTGTGTGGGGAGGGGACTGCGAGGAGGGGACTTTGAGGAGGGGTCCAGGCTGTGAGGAGGGGACTTTGCTCTGATCACTCCCCCACTATCACCAGATAAAGAAACAGATCCCAAGATGGGTAAAGAAAACTTAAGTCCCACCATTCTGTCTGGCAAGAAACTGCTTATCAATAGAGAAGGTTGTGGAATCCTCATCCTATGATGAAACGAAAAACAGGACTATGCAGCACTTTAAAGACTAACAAGATGGTTTATTAGGTGATGAGCTTTCGTGGGCCAGACCCACTTCTGGCCCACGAAAGCTCATCACTTAAAGACTAACAAGATGGTTTATTAAAGTGCTACATCGTCCTGTTTTTTGTTTCAGCTAGACCAGACTAACACGGCTACATCTCTATTATCATTCTATGTTCATTGTCATTACTCTTTCCTATTGTTTGACTGTGTGATCTCTGTCTGGTTTGTAACTGTTTCTGTCTGTTGTCTAATTAATTTTGCTAGGTGTAAGTCCATTAAGGTGGCGGGGTGTGATTGGTTAGGTAATTTTGTTATGATTGATTAGTAAAATTATACTAAAATAATTGGTTAAGGTCTAGCTAAGCAAGACTCAGGTTTCATTATATAACTGGAGTCCAAGAAGGAGATCAGAAAGCAGATCAGAAGTAACAGAAGGAAGAAAAGGCTGGAAGAAGACCAGGAGGAGGGGGAAGACCTGGAAAGAAGAACTCACCAACGAGAGACAGCCTAAGACCAGAGAGGCTGATATTGCCTGGCCAACAGGGGAAGTCTGCCTGCACCCGCATTGGTGAGCATGATGCTGCGTGCTTAGCATGTGTATTCTGCTTGTTTGAGAATTGTCAATAAATAGAGGATAAGGATATTACTGTGTGAGGCTCTTTCAGTGGCTAAAGATCCAGCAAAACCCACAGGAAGATGCCCCCTGAGCCCTAGGAATTGGGTACGGGTGGATGTATAAATTAACAGGGTTGCACCTTGAGTCCTAGGAACTGGGTAAAGGTGTGTGTCCCTACAGTGTGGAAGGGATAGAGAAATTTGTGCGGGTAACGTGCCCAAAAGGCCCTGTGTACAAGGGTGGATGCTGCAGGTATCAGTTCTAACCTGGGAACCAGATGACCAGGCCCCTGTCCAGGGTCTCCGCAGAGCTGGGGTCGCGGATCCTCCGCAAGGTGACGGCTCTAGGCCGCGGCAGTTCCTGCTGCCCGGTTAGACGCCGCAGGGCCGTCCCGCTGGCAGGGCCGCTGGTCCGGATCACGGCCACTCCGCATTTCCCGTGGCCCGAAGACAGAGCGAAGATGGTGTCTCTCTTCCCGGCGGGGCAATAGAGCCGCTTGGCCAGCCTGAAAGCAACCGGAGACAAAACCCAGAGGTGACACTGCCCCGAGCGATGGGCACGGGGCAAGAGATTCCCAGCCCTGTGGCTAATCCGTGACCCATGGCCGGGCACAGCAGCAAAGAGACTCTCCTACCCATGAGCAGCATCATGCTGTAGGCCAGGTACATTGGGTGGCCAGTTTAGCATCTTCTACCGAGGCTACCAAGCACTGCCACTAGACACGGCCAGACCCAGTGCCCTCATGCCAATACTACCCACCCCTGCCCGGCTGGGCAAGAGGCTGGAATCTTCACTCTGGGTCCCAGCTCTGGAAGGAGCCTCGTGCCAGGCACCTTCCCATCATCCCATCCAATCCGCCCAGGCCGCAGGGCTCCTGCCCAGCAGGGGAGATCCTCACGGGTGCACAGACTGCCCCACCCGGGCAAACAGATGCTCTCTCATGAGCAAAGGGGCTGCTGCTGCACCCACAGAGGGCTGCAGGCCTGTGCATCCACCCCCACCTGGGATTGCACAGACAATACCCCCCACCCCCAATCACAGACAGCAGCAGGACGGTCCCTGCCGCTGCAGCATTTGCCACCTGGGGCCTCTGCCAGCTCAGAGCCCATCCTGGGGCTCCTGGCAGCCCCTTGCCCAGCACCCCGTGAGCTACGGTCGCACAGCGCCCCCCAGCCCATTACACCTGGGACCCCAGCAAGGGGGGGGGGGGGAAGCCACTGGCTCCGGGTTATGCAGCCACATGCCCTGAGCTGGGGGCTAGGAGCCAGCCCAAGCAAACAGCCCATGCCCTCTGCTGCTGCTGCCCCCGGCGCCCCCCCAGCTTAGGGGACCCCCCCCACACACACACCTGACAGCAGCGCTGGGCAGGGGGCTGCTCCCTGCAAGCACCTTCCTCCACGTGCCCGGCCACATGGCCCCCACCCCCGCGGGGCGCAGCTGCAAGGGGGTGGGGCGCGAGCCAGGCCCCGCCCCCAGCAGCACCCCTCTCGCGCAGTCCCCCGCGCGCGCGCCCGGGGCTCCTGCGCCCGCAGCCCCGGCTCCCGGCCTGCCTCTGCCAGCACCAGCTGACGCGCGCGGCGGCCTCAAGTGAGGGCGAAAGCGGCCCCGCCCCCGCTGCACGCTGATTGGGTCGCGAAGCCAGGGAAAGGGGGCGGGGCTTCTGTCTGCGGATCAGCTGGCGGGCTGCGCGCGTCCTCACGCAACCCCTGGGCTGGGTTGGGGGGGGGCTGCTGCCCGCTGGCCCCCACGCCCGTCCCTGGCCAGGGCAGCTGGCTCCCCACCCTGGGGGCGTCTCTCCATTGCTTCCCTCTTGCGGTTGGGGGGCTGGCATTTCTGGGGGGCAATTTAGCCGCTGCACCCCCCCCGATCTCAGCTCTGTGCCCCAGCGTGGGGGGCTGCGCCCCGGGTGGGCATTGGCACCTGCCCTCTGCATGAGGGACTCCCCACTCTCCCGTGCATGGAACCGCTTCGGGGTGCTGTTTGGAAGCATTGGCTTGTCCCTGCCCTGCAATAAAAGCACGTTTCTGGCCTCCTCCTAAAAACAAGCAGACCCTCTGGCTGGAGGGAGAATGCGATTTGCCTTTGATCTCGTGTGTTTCGCTGGTGGGGGAGGGGATTCCCTGGGGCGAGAAGAGAGTGAATTATTAATTGCAGTGAACTGATAGATCCAGGAAGCTTTCTGGCTCCTAGGCTGCAAAACAAGATAACCTCACGCCTGCTTGGGGCAGCCCCACCCTCCTGGATGACTCCACCTCATCCCGTGGCGCTACCTCAGGATGTAAATACAACTGCCCGGTCAGGGAAAAGGACCTGGGACACAGGGGCAGGTTGGGGCATGAACTCTGGGGCCAGGTCCTGCCACGGCCTCCTCTCTCTTGGGGCGTTTTCTAAGCTGAGATAAAATATTGGGAACTGCTTGACCTGGAAAACATCTCCCCCTGACTCCCTAGCTAGGTCCCATCCTCACCCCACTAACTGTCCTGCATCCTCCTAGTGACCTCGCTGCTCTCCTTTTTCGAACTTCTCTTTCCTTCTTCCTGGGATGCAGGGCAGGAGGTTTATGGAGCATGATCGCTGGGTTCTCATTCACCTCTTCTGGCCTCTTCTGCTCCCCTATCCAGCCTGCTGCCCCATTGGCTGTTCCCGGGTGCTATTCAAATTGCAGCAGGGTTTAGGGGGCCCCCACCTGTTCCCCAGACCAGGTGAGTGTGGCTGGGGCCCACCAGGAGCTGGTCAATTTCTAGGCCAATCAGACTGATGAGTGAGACAAGATTCCTGATGAAAGAGGGAAAGCTGGGGAAACTCCCCACGGGGGCCAAGCATACTGGAGCCTGGTGGCCTGACAGTGCCCAGACAGCTCTTGACAAAGGAGGCTCCAGGACGACATCACCAGGGCTCCCAGATTGGCCGTCCTGGATCTCTCAAGTACAGGAAGTTTCCACAACCAGCCAGGGCTGCAAGTGCCTCTCAGGAGTCCAAGTGGCCCCTCCCCACCACTCATGTCCCTAAAGAAAATAAAGATGGTGGAGTCAGGAAGAAGCCGGGAGCTCCCCGACCACGTGCACGGCACAGCAGGGCCTGGCAGGACAGAGGACAACAGGAGTCAGAGTCGTGTCTGAGAAAGACCGAAAATAGCTGGGACTCCAAAGGTGTCTGGGCTCAGGAGGCTGGTAACAGGGCCTCAAGAGCCCAGAGTCTCAGGGAAGCCCTGTGGGAGGGTGTCGGTGCAGACACAGATTATGCACCAAAAGGGCTTTTTCCCTCGCTGACGAACTCCTCCTGCCTAAGCAGCTGGGATTAGGTCCGTGCAGCGACCTCTGACTGGCAGGGAGCAGCTGGTGGGGGCTGCTAGTTTAGGTGCACAGGGCCCATACAATTTACACAGCCCTGGAAGGCTCCCAGGATTGTCACAGCCTGAAACACATCACAGCGCCTGTGATTTTCCCATCGGCTTGCGACTTTGTTCCGTGTCCCTGACCCCCTCCAGGGTAACTCCCGTGTCCTGCCAGGCTGGCCTGCATCCTGCCCCAGTCATTGCAACCTGGCACCTGAGGTTACCAAACCAGAGTGGGACTGTAACCCCGCACGCCTGACTGCAACAGCTGGAGCAGAGGGGCTGAGCTCAGCCCGGTGGGTGCTGGGGGGGAGGGTGAATGTAAGGTTGCCTTGCTCTCCTGACCCCTATTCCCCTGGTCTCCCCTCCAAATGGTGCCAATCAAGGGCGGGGGCGGGTGCTGCCATGGGATGGAGCCACAATAAAACATGCCTGTTGGGCCTCTTTTCCTTTGCCCCTGCCACAGCTCGCGGGGTGGGACTTAGTGCACACCAGGCCGTTACCATCCTGAGCCTCCAGCAGTGCTACAAGGACAGATCTGCTAAGGCAGGGGTGGGGAACCTAAGGGCCATGCGGCCCCTGGGTTGCCTGCATCTGGCCCCTAAGGCCTCCCCCAGCATTGCAGAGCCGGGGCTGGCCCTCCAGCTCCCCCTCCCTCCCGCCTCCCCACATCCCCTGGCCTCCGACTGATTTTTCTGAGGATCCGCGGCCCCCGGACCCAAAAAAGATTCCCCGCCCCTGCGTCAAGGGGTGCAAACCGCTGGTGTGTGACAGAGATGAGACCCAGAGGGGATGGCGAAAGGGCCATTTCCACAGCCTTTGTTTTCTGCCCTCCACATGGACATGAGATGGGAGCTTCCGGGGTTCCTCTGCTATTCCCCTGCGCAGCACCCATTCGCCTGGCTTTCAAGGGCTGCCTCTTGGCCGCAGGGGGACCTACCAGCCTGGCTCACCCTGGACCCACCGCTCGCTGCTCCCTAACACCTGGGCCTGCTGCGGGGCCCCCCTCTCGAAGGCCCCGTCATTTGCCCACTTGGAAAACGCAGCCTCCTGAGGCAAGCGTGAACCACAGAATTTATCCTCCCAGTGGCAGTGTGCGGCTGGCAGGACCAGCGCTCCGGCTCTGTGCTGCCTGCCTGGCCTATGCCAGCCTGGGGCAGCTGCAAGCGCTGCTCCCCACCCAAGGGGAACCCCGAAGCTCTGCGGGAGCCTCTCACCCAACACAGCGAGGGAGCACAAACTAGGGGAGGGTCTAGTGGTGAGTCCAGAGGGTTGGGAGCCAATTCAAACCCTGCCTCCCGCTGGACCTGGAGGTGAGTCCGTGCTCCGTGCCTCAGTTTCCCCCTTAATACAAGGTTACGTCCTACCCCCTGCAGGATCTATTGAGTCACCCTTTACCCCCCCCCCCCACCACCAGAGGAGGCCCTGAATGGGGATGGCCGGCCCAGATGAGCGTTGTTGAGATCAGGGGGAGGTAAGGCAAAGATTGTGCGGATGCAAACTCGGTTCCCAGGGAGAGCCCCCCCCCCCCCAGCAGGACTTCCTAGCACTGCTCCTAGCAGGACTTAATAGGGCAGCCCATCCCCATAGTGAACACACCCATGATATGTTCCCCACGCTCACCTCCCCCACATCCCCCCACACCCCAAAACAGCCTAACCTCATCAGAGCGGCGCAAGAATGGAGCCGTTCTAAAGGAACTTCATACATCCCCTCCCCGCCCCAACACAAACACCCTGCAGTTCCTGGGAAAGCTTTCCTGGCACCGATCCCTCCCAGAAAGGGTCTGAAGAACCCAGGGAGGCCTGGGAAAGGTTGCCCCCAGGGAGGGGCGAAAGGAAGCCTGAATCACAGCTTACAGGGTATTTGCCAACACTTGGGGCAGAGCCCTGCCGGAACCCTGGCTCCTCCTCCCTACCCTCAGCAACCGGCCTGATCTAGCCCCATGGAGAAAAGAACACCCTAGGGATGTTATAGTGTAGTCGATTAACCGATAAGCAGGTGAATGCTATAGACGACACACATTGCTCTCCCCCTCCTTGCCCGTACATTTTTTAGCAGGCTGGCCAGCAGCCCAGCTCAGTCTGGGACCTACCCCACTGCCGGCAGAGAAATTTCGGTCTTTGATCAATACCTGCTTGATCCGTCTGTCTAACCGCGCCTGCCACACTCAGGCACCCATATCCCCGAGAGGCCAGGAGCTCAAGAGTGAGAGAGATTAGACAGACTGGCATCCTAGAGGGAAAAGGTCCTATATCCACTCCCTGATCCCCCGGAGTCAGCTGGTTCCCCCAACCTCGGGTGGGTTTAGGACTGGCACCCCCTAGCAGTGAAATACTCCATATCCCATTTCTGTACTCACACTGGGATCAGCTAGGTGTATTCTGTATTTTCCAGAGATGTCAGGCCCTGTACCCTGTTCCCAATGCCCCCCATCCAAAGAGCCAACCCCCCCAAAAGTATGAAAGCGCACAAGGAAAAAAGAGTCCCCTTGGTGGGGCCGTACATCCTCTCAGTCAGATCTGGCGCCAAATGTGCCCCATTAGACGAGTTGCCCACAGCTTGCGTAAAGCACGGAGGAAATTGGGCAAGATTTGCATTTGAAACCAGCTGTAGCAGCTCTGCTCTCATATGTCGTGGTGCTGGCAGAGTGCAGGTCGTTTGGCACACGCTGGGTAACTGTGTAGCAGGAAAAAAAAAGTTCAGAAAAGGGCAACAAAAATGATGAGGGGATTGGAACGAATCCCGTATGAAGAGAGATTAACAAGACTGGGACTTTTTCAGTTTAGAAAAGAGGAGACTAAGGGGGGAGATGCTAGAGGTCTATAAAATCATGACTGGTGTGGAGAAAGTGAATAAGGAAAAGTTATTTACTTGTTCCCATAACACAAGAACGAGGGGTCACCAAAAGAAATGAATAGGTAGCAGGTTTAAAACAAAAGGAATTTTTTCTTCATGCAATGCACAGTCAACCTGTGGAACTCCTTGCCAGAGGAAGTTGTGAAGATTAGGACTTTAACAGGGTTCAAAAAAGAGCTAGATAAATGCATGGAGGTGAGGCCCATCAATAGCTATTAGCCAGGATGGGTAGGGAGGGTGTCCCTAGACTCTGTCAGAAGCTGGGAATGAGTGACAGGGGAGAGATCACTTGATGATTCCCTGTTTTGTTCATTCCCTCTGGGGCATCTGGCATCGGCCACTGTGGGCAGACAGGACACGGGGCTGGATGGGTCTTTGGTCTGACCCAGTGTGGCTGTTCTGATGTTGTTAGCAAAACCAGGCACCTGCTGGTGAAGTGAGACCCTCCAGGCGGGCAAGTGCAATGTGGGGTTTTTAGCTGCATCCCAGGGCCTGAGGGCAGGGGGCTGCCTTCAAGCAAGAAACAGAGGTAAGGGTGTGAGAGTTTGGCTGGTCATTACTGATGGCCGCAAAAGGAATTACACAGCATGTCCCCCCGAAATCTCCCCAAGGAGACACCCTACACCAGGCGATCCGAGAAGATTTATAAATGGATCACTGAAGATTAGCAAGGCACGCTGTAGCCCAGGTCAGGTTACCTGCCTGTATTTCTACCCGGGCTCGGCTCTAGAAATAACAGCATGACCTCCAGGGCCATACCGGGCCAAGGCGGGAATACCAAGCAGGAAGATTTGTGAGGGGAGCATTGCCTGGTGGCTAGAGCAGGAGGACTTGGCTTCTGGGTCCTGTCCCCAGATTTGGGAGGAAAGTGGAGTCCAGGGGCTAGCGAAGGCTGGGCTGCAAATCAGGATCTTTGCTCTGCCCCTGGTGTTCTGCTGCTGACAGTGGGCAAGAAAGAGGGACCATTGTCTGATGCTCGGGGGGGGGGGGGGGGGGGAGCATCCTGGGGTTTGACTTCATCTCGGTTGATGCCCTGCACGGTTAGACAGGCTGAACCTCTCTAGTCTGGCGCCCGCGGGACCCGGCTGGTACCGGACCAGAGCATTTGCTGAACCACCGGAGGTCAATATTGTCCAGCAGCATGGCCAGCGCTGCCCCTGCTTCCTGGGCTCTGCGACGACATTAAGGGGTCAGCCGGAGCTAAAATACAGCCCAGAGCCCCGGAGCTAGGCCTGGGGGCTGTAAGCAAACTGTGTGGGGCCGCAGGAAACTTGGGCACCCCCATGCTAAGTGGGCATCCAGCTGACTAAACTCATGTCGGACCACTGAGGTTGCTGGACCAGAGAGGTTCAACCTGTACTGGGAAAATCATTTTCCCGTCCCTCCCCCTCCATCCACCCACCTACTGCTCTGTCCATCCCACCCCTCCCCCTCCCCCTCCCCCTCCATCCAGCCACCTACTGCTCTGTCCATCCCTCCCCTCTCCCTCCCCTTCCCCTCCCCCTCCCCCTCCATCCACCCACCTACTGCTCTGTCCATCCCACCCCTCCCCCCCTCCCCCCTCCATCCATCCACCTACTGCTCTGTCCATCCCACCCCTCCCCCCTCCCCCCTCCATCCATCCACCTACTGCTCTGTCCATCCCACCCCTCCCCCTCCCCCTCCCCCTCTATCCATCCACCTACTGCTCTGTCCATCCCCCCCTCCCCCCCTCCATCCATCCACCTACTGCTCTGTCCATCCCACCCCTCCCCCTCCCCCTCCATCCACCCACCTACTGCTCCATCTCTCCCTTCCCTCCCCTCCTCCTATCAGACCCCTACCCCAGATCTACCCCCCCATCCATCCCTCTACATCCCTACTGCTCTGTCCATCCCCCCTCCCCGCACACCTCCCCTTCCATCCAGCCTCCTCCCTAATGCTGTTTATCCATCCAGCCCTCCATCCCTTCTCCCATCCCTGCCCTTCCCCCCACCAGCCCCACATTGACTGCCCTGGCCGCCCCTCCCCGCTCACGTCCATCCCCCCACCTAACCCTCCCTCCGTCTACCCCGTACAAACTCCTCCACCCCCACCCCGACTCTCCCCTCCCCTCGCACCCCGCCCCCTCTCGGCCCCTCCCCCGGAGCTGCGGAGAGCGCTGGGGCGGCCGAGGCCAACCAAACTATCGAGGCCGCCGCTCGCCGCGCCGCGCCGCGCCTCCTTTGTGCCCTCCCCGGGCTCGGGGAGCCGCGCGAGGAGCAGCGGGGCCGGAGCGCAGCCCCATGGCGCGGCCGCTGCCCGGGCCGGGCCCCCCCGCGCACCCGCGCTGAGCCCTCGGGCCGCGCTGAGCCAGGATGCCCGAGGCGGGCGCGCCGGCCCCGGGCGCGCAGGAGGGCGAGCGGCCGCGGCGAGCCCCGGCGGACGCGGAGCCGGCACCGGCCGGGGTCTTGGGTAGGCTCGTGCGCGCGGCCCCGGAGCCGGTCTCCCTGCAGCGCTGCGGTAAAACCTCGCTGGCCTGGGCTTGGACCCTGCCCCCTGCAAGATCTGCGCCCCCCTGCAGCCCCCCCTGCAAGAGCTGCGCCCCCCCTGCAGCCCCCCTGCAAGAGCTGCGCCCCCCCTGCAGTCCCCCCTGCAAGATCTGTGCCCCCCCTGCAGCCCCCCTGCAAGAGCTACCCCCCTGCAAGAGCTGCCCCGCTGCAAGAGCTACCCCCCTGCAAGAGCTGTGCCCCCCTGCAGCCCCCCCTGCAAGAGCTGCGCCCCCCCTGCAGCCCCCCCTGCAAGAGCTGCGTCCCCTGCATGCGCCTTGGCGGGGACCCCCCCCCCCCCCGCGCACAGGAGGGGATACTGGGGGGTGCTTTGCAGATGCGCCCTGCTGCTGTCAGTGCGGCCAGCTGGACTTTGGAGGGGGGGGGCAAAGTGTGGGGGGGATTCTCCTTCCAGGCAGCAGGATGGGAATGAATGGGGGGGGGGGTTCTAAAACGTTCTGGGGCACGTGGCTTCCCCTGACTCCATGAGGGCCTGGCCCCGACGTGTGGGGGTCCCCCGGCGTTTGGGGTCCGCTCTAGTCCAAAGGGGTCGGTGCAGGGGAAGCGGTGCCAAGGGGCAGGCAGAGCCCAGAATTCCCACGGTCCCCAGCAGCCGCAGGGTGGGTGACCGGGGAAAACGGTGGGGAAAACCCAGCCCGACATTCCCGGACGGCCCAGAACGTGACCTCTCTGAGGCCCTCCAAGTAAAAGGGCACCTAGGGGTGCAGAAGGAGCCGTGGCATCCGAGTAAACAGCAGCGCCCGGGGTTTCCCTCGGCGCCCGGGGCTGGGCGGGATGGTACCGAAGAGCTCTGCGGCTCCCGTGACCTTACTCGGGTGAGCCCAAGGTTAGCTGCCGGGGAGCCGGCCCCGGGGCGCTGCTTTGAATGGGAAAGAGAAATGATTCGAAAGCCCCAGCCTGCCCCAGGGTATGGACAGAAGGTTTCCAGCCCCCCAAGGGTCCCTTGATTCCAAGGGAGTCACCCGCATGGCCGGGACCGTTCTTTCTAGTAGGCCAGGCTTTGTTCCCATTTACACTAGGGTGAGCCTGGAGTCGCGTCCCTCACACCGCGTCCCGATGGCGTAAACGAGGCTCCAATTCTCGGGCGGGTTCTGCCGGGTCTGTTCTTGCCTGGAGACTGATCCGGACTCCGGGGTTCTGTGGCCCGGCTCCGGGAAGGGAATGTGGTTGTGCTGCTAGAACGGGGGGAGGCGTGAAAACAGCGATGTCTGGATTCTCTTATAGTGGCTGGAGCCGGGGTAGAGCGGTGGGGGGAAGAGGGGCTGGCAGCCAGGACTCCTGGGTTCTCCTGCCTTAGCCACTCGCCCGTTCTGTGACCTTGGCCAAAATCATTTCACCCTCGGGTGCTGTTGGTGGCGTGGGGAGAATGTTTCCCGGCCCCGCATCCCGAGGGATGCTACAGCCCTTTCAGCGCCTCCGGGGAGCAGCGCCAGAGCTGGGCTCTGCATCAGGGTTCAGCCTCGGGCGCCAGGCAGCTGCTGAATCAGCGCGGAGGGCAGCTGGGCTCTGGCAGGACTTTCCTGCACTAGAATGTTTGGTCTCAGTGGGAGCTGCAGAGGAAGGAACCGGGGGGGGGGGGGGGGGGGGGGGGGGGGGCGCTTTGGAGGTCCCATTGCACCAGCAGGGTCCAGCTCCCAGCCGTAGGTGTGATGCTGACGTTGGGGGAATGTAAGGACCAGGCCTCTCCCCAGCAGGGTGGTTGCAGGGATGGCGGCGGGGGAGGTTTGGCTCATGCATCCCTGGAGCGTGGAGCGTGGAGCTCTGCCCAGCCTGCGTGGCTAATGCAGCCAGCCCGATGCCTGCTCCCGGGGGCTCTCCCCTCCTCATCGCAGACGTGCTCCCTTTCCACGTGGGCACGGGTCGTGTGCTCGCATCCGTTCCCGTGCCGACTTGGCGTGTGTGTCTGTGCACGAGGACAGGCTTGCAGGCCGGGGGCAGTGCAGGGGCCTGAGTGCTAGCGGGTGCCTGTCGGTGAGTGCGTGGGAGTGTGCACGCGTGGGAGTGTGCCTGCGTGTGAGTGGCGTGTGCCTCTGGGTGGGTGGCCCCCGTCCACCCCACCTTCCCCGAGCGGCGCCGCCTGCTGGCTCACTTGAGTCCTTTGTTCCCCGGCCTAGAATCGTAACTCTGGGAACGAGACTTAAATAATTCATGATCGGCAGGAGTATGAGCTCATCCTGCCCCAGGCGAGGAATTTGCTCCCTGGATTCGCCGCTTGAGGGGGGGGACCCCTGGCGGGCCCAACTCCTTTGAACCCTGGCACATCCTGGCCCCGTGCTGGTCTTAGGCACAAGCAGCGTGTGCGCCGTGCGCTAAGGGGACCCAGCACAGACCTCCTCCAGCAGTGAGTCTGGAAGGCAGGCAGCACTAGATCTGCCCTTGGGGCAGGAGAACCCTAGCGTCCTTTCCCCGTGCTGGCCCTTGGAGGCTGGATTCTATTGGGCGTCAAGTGTGATCCCAGCCTGGGGGCTCGGAGTCCGGACTCCTGGCTTCTCTTCCGGATTACGGGCGGGGGTGCTGCCTCGTGATTTCTGCTGCGGTGGGGACTGAGAATGTACAGTAGATGAGCCCGGGGGAGACCCTGTCCTGCTCTGTGCCTCAGTTTCCCCTGCCCTTCAGGGCCGCTCGCCCGGAAGGGGCTACGTCCAGTCAGTGCAAAGCAGCGCCCTCCCGACACCTGGCAGAGTCGTTACCCAGCCGTGGCGTTTGCCTGCGAAGGAAGAGCCCTTGGGCCTGACTTTCTTCTCGCCCTGGTTTGCCGCAGGCAGGCAGGCGTCGATTTCTCCGTTTCCGAGCTGCCGCGAGCAGGCTCTTGTTAACCGTAAATGTCGGGAAGATGCTCGAGACAACAGATGTACTTTGGCGCCGGGCAAAGCTGAGACGTGAGTTGGGAACGGGCTGCCTTTGGAGACGAGGCAGGTGGAAAGAGAGAGAACCAGGGTGGGGACTGTTTCCTTCCTCGGCAGGCGTTCTTTCAGCGAAACCTGTTCTCCGGCAGGGCGGCGGGGCTGGGCCGTGGCTCTGGGCGGGTAAATAAATACACGGCAGGGCTGGGAAATGCTGAGAGCGCTCCCGGGGGCTGACGCCTCTTTGCCGCGCTGATCTCCGTGTGGCTGGGAGCACGGTGTCCCCAGGCCCAAGAAACACGCTGCGGGGGGGGGGGGGGGGGGGGTTTCCCACCTGCTGGAGCCGTTGCTGTTTGAGGCTTCTTCGTGAATTCCAGCCCGTTGGGTGGGCTGTAGCTCATTATAAAGCGGTGCTGCGGCAGCCGCTGGTAGGTCTTGGAGGCTCCTGGCTTTGTCAGGCGGGGGAGGGAGGCTCTGGGGAGGGTCTGCCCCAGGGCAGGGGTTCGGGGCTCCCCTGGAGCTGAGTCAGTGCTGCAGCAGGGGACTACCAGGAGCAGCTCTCCCCTCACAAGCTGCACCGAGCTGGTACCAGCCGGGGTGCTGCTGCACTCGGTGGCAGTGGGCGAGGGTCAATTCCATTGCAGGGCGGTGCTGATTGGGTGCAGGCGTTTCCTTCACGTCCTGTCCTAAATTCCTGGGCTGTGACTGTTTAGAAGGCTCCGTGGATCTTGCAGGCTAAGTAAAGTGATGAGGACAGTGCAGCGAGTTGAATGGGAGGTGTGTGCGTGCCGTCATCCATGTGTCATAGACCCTCTATGACTAACTGGGAGTGGCGATTCTCCTGGGATCTTGGGCTTTTGGAGCACCAAGATCGGCATTCACGGTCAGGACGGTATCACTGAGCAGGGAGCCCTTTGCTTCTGAATGGTCCTGCCGTAACTTGGACTCTAAGGACTGCTGGGTCCCTGCATCCGACCCTGTGGTCCCGGGACATTCTGTGTCCACAGCCCAGCGTGACCGTCACCATGGGCTGGGCTCACTCCCGTCCCAGGGGGGCGAGTTGCCCTGGAGCTGCCACCCGAAGCTGCTTTTCTGCTGCCAGAAAGGAGAGGGCTCTGTCTTCCCAAGTGGGATGTGCTTCCCCCACCCCTCCGGTGTGTGGAGGTGTGAACAAGATGGAGCCCTGTTTCCCAGGGCTGGGGACAGGCCGATGCTGGCTCATCGCTCCGGCAAGGGGGCCCGAAGCAGAATGCAAGTTGGGTGGCTGAGCAGGAGACCGACTGGGGGCCAGGCCAGGTTCTGTCAGAGCCCCATCTGCTGGGCAGGGTCCCGGGCAGGGACAGTCGCTCTCTTGATTGCGCTTGGCGCTGGTGACAGGAGCTGGATCAGCCCCTTGGTGGCAGGAGGCCTCTGCCCTGCGTCAGGTGTGATCACGGGGGTCCGGTGGCTGAGGCAGGGGAAGGCGTTGCCTTTCCAACCCGCCAGCCTGGCCCCGCCCCCACAACGCCTGCAGGGGGCGGAGTGTTGCTGCCCCGGAGTGCCCGCCCTCCCCATGCTTTGGGGTGGCTCGGGCCACGCCGGCGTCTCCCAGCAGAGCCCGTCGCCACGACCCCCAGCAGCAGGGCGTGGGAGCCCACAAAGGGACCCCGCTCTGTCACGTGGCGCACGAGCCTCAACGTCGAACTCCCACGTTTAGGGGGCTCCGCAGCCTCCTGGCTTCTCCCTGCCACTGGGCAGATGGCAGAGCACAGAAGGAAGGGTCAGTACGCAGGCTGCGAGTGGCGGGACCTGCCACCGGTCACGGGAGCCAGGGACGGGATGAGACAAACTCACCGACACGGGGAGAGTGACGAACAGTGCCCCGAATCAACCACGCAGCAGAGAAACCGCCAGGCAAGCCGGCCTCGGGGTCATGGACGTCCCAAGGAGCCCACCATTTCGTTATAACCCTGCTAGCGCTGGAGTCTTCCTCCCGTCCTACTCGGCTGCCACGGCCCACCCCAGAGGTGGCTGCATTTTGGCCCGGCAGCCTGCTTTCTCGCATGCAGGTTCCCTCGGCGCCAAAGATAGGGTTTTATTCAGCTCAGTGTCATTGTGGGCAACAGCAGCGCTAGGGCGGTCAGTCCTCATGCTCCAGGGTACAAACAGGATGCTGGCTGGGGTCAGGAAGACATGTCTCCTGTGGTCTGAGATACCAGGGTGTATTGACCCACGCCGGGTTTGACACAACATGTCAGCATGGGCTGTTCTTATGTGCTGGTCCGTAAGCCATGAATTTGAATGCCCAGAGCAAGATGGAAGGGGGCCGGAGCAGCTGCTGCTGCATCCGTCTCTCCGCCGTCTCCCCTGGACATCTGTGCTGGAGGAATCCCCCGGGTTGTTTTTTGTTTTTTTTAATACTGTCACCCGGTTCATCCAGACATCGCTCACACGTCCCGTCTCATCAGAGGAGCTGTCAGCCACGTCCTCACCCCCCCATTCTGGCGGCCTCTCGGCTGGCGATCCAGAGACTCCACTCCGAACAATGCTCTTTGTGACGTTCCCTGGGGCGGGGACGGAGCCTCAGCTGGCGCGAGGTGGCCGGTGGGAGCAGCGCTACTGGAGTCAGGCGGCTGTGCCCACAGACACCCCCGGGAGCTGGCCTGCAAGTTGTGACAAGCAAAACCAAGCCAGGAATGAAGACGAGTCCTTGTGTTTTTCATCGCAAAGCGCTGTACGAAGGACAATCATTTAACCCCATTTTGCAGATCAAACGGGCAAAGTGACTTTCCAATGTCACCCAGCAGTTCCCAGGTCTGCCACTGGCTTGAGCCCATGTCTCCTTAGGCCAGTCCAACGTTCTGTCCACTAGGCAAACTGCATCTATTGACATGCCGTCTCTGGAACGGAGGCAGAGGCAGGGAGGTGTCTTGTGTCCAGCATATCTCTCTGTCTTTTCAAACTACCCCGATTTCTGTGCTACATGGAATCACAGATGTTACACAGGTGTTGTTTGCATCTTTAGTTTACAAAAGAATACCAAGAGGCTTCCACCCAGCTTGAGTTCCGGCTTTGTCTCTCTTGTTTATCAGAGGCCGCACCCTTGTCTTGAACTCTGTATTAACATGGAGGATATTACTCAGCTAATCTTACTGAAGCTAAATGTATTAATTTATTGGGGTCTTGTTTACCGACAGGGTACGTGTTTACCGACCGCCACAGTGGCGTCTCCTGCCTGTAAAATGGCACTCCTTTGGCCAGTGATCAGACCCGCTGCAGGCTTACTTGCTGCCCCAAACTCTTGTACAGAATTGCTGTGCAGCTGTTAAAAAGCTGCCACACGTTCCAGCCTAGAGGTGGCTGCATTTTAGGGACAGCAGCCCTGCCTATAGGGACTGCATTTTAGGGACAGCAGCATTTTAGGTGGCTGCATTTTAGGGACAGCAGGTCAGCCCACCAAGCACAGAGAGAGTGAGGGTCACTACAAGGTTACGCCCCATTTAAACTCTGGGCTTAAATGGGGCTGACGTGGTGGAAACATGGAGGGTGTGACATGCATCCGGAGATGCAGCAGTGTCTAGTGCTTGCGCTGCCGCACGGGGTGAATGTCTCCCCTAGGGATGAAATGAGCCGTTGGGAGGTCCGCCTTGACTCACCCTCCATCAGCAGTGTCTCTAGGACGACTGAAAAGCAAGAGGCTGCTGGTGGAGGGAAGCAAAGGGGGGGGGGGGGGCGCAGCTGCGTGGCACCTGTATGCTGCAGGGCTGGCCTGGCTTCCCGCCTCGTCCCCGAGTAGGGTTACCAGGTAGCTTCAGAAAAAATACCAGACACACTTGATCGGGGGGACCAGCCAGGAGGGGAGCGGGGCTAGCCGGGAGGGGCGGGGGGAAAGAAAACTGGTGGGGAGGGGTTAGGAGCAGCAGGGCTGGCTGGGAGAGATCAGGGGGAGGAGAACCGGTCGGCAGGAAGCAGGGCTGGCCGGGAGAGGGTCAGGGAGAGCGGGGCTGGCCGGGGAGGGAGCGGGGGGGGGGAGAGAATTGGCCGGCGGGGAGCAGGACTGACCCGGGCACATGCAGATCCCAGGGTGCTGCCCGTCCCGTGCACGATTCCAGGAGCACGGACGGGGCGTTTCCTCCACCCCAAGGCGTCACTCCTACGTCAGACGCAACGAAAGGCTCCCAGCGCCGATCGCGCCCCCCTCCCCGCCACTCCCCCTGCGCCCGCCAGGCTTCCGTCGGGCGCCCAGCCGGAGAACCAGAAAATACCGGACATTGCAGACGTCCGGTATTTTCTGATTTTTTTTTTCTGGACAGAAGGCCCCAAATCGGGTCTGTCCGGTTGAATACCAGACACCTGGCAACCCGAGGGCCGTGGCGGATGAACGGGAGAGCGAAAGGCCGAGGTTTTCCAGAAACAGCCGCCTCCGGTTTTTGTGGGTGGGTGTCACATCAGCGCCGGAGCTTTAAGGGCTGGAAATGAAATGGGGCGGGTGGGGAGAAGGCCTTGCAACAGAGGCAAACACCCTCCGCGGATCCGGAGAGGAGCCCTGGGATGGCCGGCTGGCTCCCTGGGTCTCGTGAGGCATCGCCAGCAGCACGTGCTGAGCCCAAGCGCCCGCGGAGGGACGGGAGGGAGGCAGACGGGAAGGTGGCCGTGGGGGAGGAGCAGGTGATGGGTATGGGGGTGCAGGGCAGGGGGCAGCGCTAAGGGCCTGGGCTAATCGACAGCCCTGGGAAACTCTCCGGGGCCGGAGGCCAGCAGCAGGAATTCTCCAGGCCCCTCCCCGCTGCAGCTGTGCCCACAAATCCACAATGCCAGGCCTTTGTTCTGTGCCTAGCCGGCAATGCCAGGGCGGCTCCTGGCCCGGACAGGCAGGGGGCTTGGGAAGTTGTGGGGCCCAGCCTGGACTGCGCCGCGCACGCCCGGGGAGATGATGGGTTGCTGCCCCTAGGACATGGTGCCTGCCTGCCTCTCCTCTCCCCTCCCCATTTCCCCCCACAGCAAGGGGAGGGGGATCAGTTCCCAGACACACGCCCAGGACCCGTGGCCACCCCTCCCGTGCCTACAGCCGGGGCAAAGGGCGGCCAAACTGTTTGTGCTCCTGGCACGGAGGGGGCTGCCCCCAGAACCGCAGCGCCCGAGGGGTTAACCGAGGCCTTCGCCCACGCCCAGCCAGAACAGGGCCTCCCTTCAGCGCGCTCCCCAGCCTGGAGACGCCTCGGGCCTGTTCTCCCTCCCTTCTCCCACCCACGCCCGGGGCTGCATCCCGGGACAGGGACTGCAGGGCCAGGCCCACAGCCCGAGGCGGGCAGAGGGCAGGAGGAGGGAGGCAAAGGGTTAATGCTCCCGGGGACTAGCCCCCGCTGCGTCACGTGAAATGAGTTTGGCAGGTCTCGGCCTAGGTGCTCGTTTTGCACCGAGTCGGAGCCCGGTGGGGCCTCGTCCGTGGGGTTTGCACAAGAGAGACCACGGCGGACGGGGGTGGGGGGGGGGCTCGAGGGGCACTAGCAGAGCTGGGGGGCGGGGGAGGGAAGCTCCCCCCTCTTATGCCTGCTCTGCTTGGGTCTAGCGGGTCTCTGCAAAACCTTCGCTCCCCCAAGGGGTGAGATCCGCTCCCAGGCCGGGGCCTGCTGGAGCCATCCAGCGAGAGGAATCCGGGGCCTCTCGGGGAAGGTCCCGCTGGCCACAGAGGTGGGGTTCAGGGTCTGCGGATGGACAGGGAGCCAGGAGGCAGCTGCCCCGCCAGGTCCCCGTAGGGAGCTCAGGCAGGACCTATCCAGGGTGCAGGGGACCTGGCCGAGAGTCCCTGGCTAGCCCCGGGGCCGGGATCAGTCCCTCTGTCTCCTAGGCCCCCTCCCTGGATTAGGGGTGTAGCTCTCCAGTGGGGTTCCGGCCCCAGGCTCAGGCCCTGGGAGCCCCCCCGGCTCTGCTGCCCCATTCGCACTGGGAGCGGAGGGGCAGGTGCGTCCTGTTTACCCCTGGGCCTGAGCCGGGCTCTCTGGGGCTGCTCCCCGCTGGCCCAGCAGGCCCGGCCCCAGTTCCAGCCAGGGGCAGCTTCCCCTGCTTTGCAAAGCTCCTGGTCCATGGGCCCGATCCTGCAAGGTGCCGGGAGCCGAGGGAACTCCGGCTCGTGCGGGATGCGGCCTGGGTGCGCGTCCGGAGCCCCACCCTGGACGGACGCAGGCGAGGGGCGCTCCCCCAGTGCCCCTCGGGGGATCTCCGCCTTGGGGGGCAGCCCGGGGACACCAGGGTCACTTCTCCCAGCCCAGCAGGGAGCCAGGACCCCAGGGGGAGCCGGGCAGGAGCCAGAGGCCTCGCGAGGCAGTGGGAGGGAATTAAGGGAGGGATTTTTGCCGGGCGGCTGGGAGCAGCGCGGGGAAAGGCTGCTGGACTCCTGGAGGTCGGGTTCCTGGCTGAGCGAACCGGGGCGGGGAGGAGGAACCGAACCCGCCGGGAGGGAAGAGGGACCAGCCCCCTTGCTCCCAGGGGGGCTGCAGCGTGGGGCCTGCTGCGGGTTGCCATGGAGACAGGTTGCTTTTTATCCTAGCTCCCCTCGCTTCCCGGCAGCGGGTTTCCAGGCAGGGGCTGCGGCTGGGGGGGCCCCGGTGCCGGGGGGGACGCAGGTAAGAGGATGCTCCATGCCAGGAGGGTGGCAAGGGGGCGGCCTTGGACCGGGGGAGGCGAGGGGGGGTGGAGGGGAGGAGAAATCGTGCCCCGGCGCTGTGCCAGGCTGAATGGCCGAGGCGGCTCCTGGCTCAGCCCTGGCGACCTGGCACGCGGGCTGGGGCACTTGCGCCAGGCTGGCACTGGAGGGCGTGGAGGCGGGGGGAGGGGACACGGAGTCACTGTCCTGCCTGGCTCCTTGCACCCCCCTCGCTCCCCGAGCCGAAGCCCTTCCAGCTCTCGGGGTGCTCGGGGTCTGCAGCCCCTTTGCTGGTTGCCTGGTCAGAGCTTTTGACCCCTCCGGAGTGGCCGGGTCCAGCCCCACGGGCGCCGATCCGGGAAGGGGACCCAGCCGGGCCAGTGCCGGATGGCCTGGCCCAGCCACCGGCCGGCTGGCACGGGGACCATTGTCCTGCGGTCTGCACCGGCTCCTTTTCACACAACAGGGCTCCCCGCTGCCCCTCCGATCCGGAACAGCTGGGGAAACGCAGAAGCCTCTGGGACCTGCAGCTGAGAAAGGAAGGAGCTGCCTGCCCGGGAGAGGCTGCCCCATAGCCTGCGGCAAAGGGGCGAGCTAGTGGGGCACAGAGACGGGATTGCAGCAGAGACCTAGGTTCTAGCAGCCACTGGGCAAAGAGACTTGAGCGTCGCTGGGGGCGGCTCCATGGAGGCCCCGGCTCAGCACATGCCGAATGGGACAAGAGAATATATAGTCCATGACCCTCCTTCCCAGCATGCCTTGCGGCAATGGCCCTTTGGGAACTACATCTCCCACAATTCCCGTGTTCCATACATGGGGGCCTATAGCTGCCCTGAAGGACCCCACCCCATTACATATAAGATAACGTGCAGCCTAGAGAAAGGAGATGTATTTCTCCTTAGCCTCTTCTAACAACGCAGGGCCGGGGCATTTGGTGACAGGGAAAGGAGGCATTTTAAACACTGAAAAGGAAATGCTTTTTTAAACCGGCACAAAGGGCCTGTGGAACTCCTGGCCACATGATATCCCTGAGGCCAAGAGCTGTATTGGGTAGTTGGTGATAGCTCCTGAGCCAAATCCTGATCTAAGCCCCTCTGGATTTGCCTTCCGGACACGCCACTGGCTTCGGAGGGGTTACTCCATATTTGCACCAGGATAACTGACCTCAGGATCTTGGCCCCCAGGCTTGGTCCTACCACATCCTTCCAAACAGGCCAAGGTTTCGTTTCCAAACAAGGCATGCGGGGACAGTCCCCATGTGTCTTCACGTATGGATGGCTCTGCTAGGGTTAGGGGAACCTGGTGCAAGCCTGTTTGGAGGGGTGCATTGTGAGTGCATTGTGAGTGCGTTGTGTGTGTGTGTGTCATGTCTGCGATGTGATTTGTGTTGCATCTGGGGGGGTTGTGCTATAGAGTGTGTGCCAGGCTTACCCGGGGACAGCAACTGGCCCCCCTTCCACACCCTTGTGTAGCCCCCATCCGGCCACGTCTCCTTGGCTCGAAGTCAGGGGCAGGGAACCTTTTTGGGGTGGGAGGCTGCCGAACCACAGAAAAATCAGTTGGGGGCTGCACAAAAGCGAGAAGCCAAAAACCCCAAACAAACCTTCACGGACGTGGCCCCCGACTGAGGAAAAAGACCATCACATGGCAGCACCCAGGGCCCCCCGGGCTATAGATTTTGTGGGCCACAGGCTCTGGAGTGGGGGCAAAATCGGGGTTCAGTGTGTGGAAAGGGGCTGCCGGGAAGCAGGCTTGGGGTGTAGGGTCTGGGCGAGAGGAAGAGCACAGGAGCAGGCTGGGAGGGGAGTCCCAAGCCTCAGGGGCCGGATCCAGGCAAGCCGGGGGCCGCATGGGCTGTAGGTTCCCCACCCCTGCGCTAAGCCATTCTGGTCATGTGCCCTGGGGGTCAGGCGCGGTTCCAGCCCTGTCTCTGCTTTGACAAGTCTCTTCTGGCCTCCCCGCCCGTCGGCCACTCCTCTTGGGACAGCCCCGCCTTTCCCCCCTCTCCTGGAGGGCTGGAGCCCCGGGATCTATGTCCCCTGCGTCTGTTTCCAGCCCAGCTCCGTCCCCCACTTACCCTCGTGTCTTGGCTCCTTTGGCAGACAAGCTCTTTGGGAAGCGGCTGCTGCAGGCCGGGCGCTACATCATGTCCCACAAATCTTGGATGAAGACGGTGCCCACGGAGAACTGCGACGTGCTGATGACCTTCGCCGGTAAGGGGCCGCTCGGCCTGGCGGGCAGCCACCTCTGGGGTGGGACGTGGCCGCTGCTTAGCACAGTGCCATGGGACTGGAAGAGGCCCGGACGGGCAGGAGGCAGCTGGGATGGGGCAGGACGCCGGGGCTCACGCCCTACCGCCGGGGCGGGTGACGGATCCCAGATGCTCTTTCGGTTCATTGGCCGTTGCTGCCTGGCACAGCGCCCCCTAGAGAGCATTGGGGGTCAGCGCTGACTCCTTTTCCTCCCCCTCCCTACGTCCTGCACCAGCTGGAAACTGCCCCTGCCCCGGAATAATCTTTTGGCCCAAGTCCTGGAGCCCTGCGGGGAGGGGGCTGTGGATCAGGTTCGAGGGGCGTCGGCAGGGCAGGAACAGCAGAGCTGGGTCAGGAAGACAGCAGCCCCCCAGACTCCCCTGGGAAGCAGCCTCGTCACGCCCCCCCGAAAGCTCAGCGCGGGACGTCCCGGATGGGGGGGTGCCCGAGCGGCTGCCCACCCGCCTCTCCCGGCGCCTCTTCCCCCCCAGACACGACGGACGACCACACGCTGCTCTGGCTGCTGAACCACATCCGGCTGGGCATCCCGGAGCTCATCATCCAGATCCGGCACCACCGGCACACCAAGGTGTACGCCTTCTTCGTCACCGCCACCTACGAGAGGTAGGGCCCCGGGGGCTCCCTCCAGCTCGCTCCCACCCCGGCGTCCTTGGGGGGGGCGGTTCGTCCGACTCTCACGGCTCCCCCTCTCTCTCTGGGGCAGCTTGCTGCGCGGGGCGGACGAGATCGGGCTGCGGAAGCCGGTGAAGGCGGAGTTCGGGGGGGGCACGCGCAGCTTCTCCTGCGAGGAGGATTACATCTACGAGAACATCGAGAACGAGCTCTTCTTCTTCAGCTCCCAGGTGGGCCGGCCCCGGGGCTCTGGGCTGGGGGGGATCCGGGCAGTGGAGGGAGGACAGCCCCCCCCAGCTCTTCTCGCCGGCATGGACGCTGTGGGGCAGGGAGTCCATCGGGAGGGGGGCGGCTTTGGAGCTCGCGTCCTGGGTCCTGGCGGGAGTTCTGGCTCCATGCACAGCCGCCCGGTGGGTGCAGACGATGCTGTCGGGGGGGAGCCAAGGGGGGGCTCTCGGTGCCGGGCCTGGGGCTCCTGCCGGCCGGCCCCACCGCTCACCCCGCCTCTGCCTGCAGGAGCGGCAGAGCATCATCCGGTACTGGCTGGAGAACCTGCGGGCCAAGCACGGGGAGTCGCTGCACAACATCCACTTCTTGGAGGGGCAGCCCATCAGTGAGTGTGGGGCCCACCCAGCCGACCGGCCCGGGGAGCGGAACGACCAGCGGCTCTGGGGCTAGCGGCAGAGCATGGGGGGTGGCGGGGGAGGGAGGGGAGCAGGCGTGCCATGGGCCGGGGAAGGGGGGGGGCAGGCTGCTGGGAGCATGCGCCTTAGTGAGAAAGAGGAGGTTCAGATGGGGGAGACCAGTTACCCCCTTTGAGCGATGCCTGGCAGCCCGTGCGTGTGCGTGTGCGTGTGCACACATGTGTGCGTGTGCGTGTGCCTGTGGCAGCAGGAGCCTCACAGCTGTTGGGAGTCAGGAGCTGCTCATCCCGAGGGGACTGACCAGTAGATTTTGCCAACCCTATATCATCCCCTGGCACCGGTCTCCAGCTTGCACCCCTGGCCACAGCCCAGGGGAGGGGAGAGACCCCTGGATCTTGGGCCCGGCTGGGGCCTAGGGTAGGGGAGAGACCCCTGCGTCTTGGGGCCAGGGAGGGGCCGGCTGGGGCCTGGGGGAGGGGAGAGACCCCTGTGTCTTGGGGCCGGCTGGGGCCTGGGGGAGGGGAGAGACCCCTGCATCTTGGGGCCAGGGAGGGGCCGGCTGGGGCCTGGGGGAGGGGAGAGACCCCTGTGTCTTGGGGCCGGCTGGGGCCTGGGGGAGGGGAGAGACCCCTATGCCTTGGGGCCAGGGAGGGGCCAGCTTGGGCCGGGGGAGGGGAGAGACCCCTGGGCCTTGGGGCCAGGGAGGGGCCGGCTGGGGCCAGGGGAGGGGAGAGACCCCTATGCCTTGGGGCCAGGGAGGGGCCGGCTGGGGCCAGGGGAGGGGAGAGACCCCTGGGCCTTGGGGCCAGGGAGGGGCCGGCTGGGGCCAGGGGAGGGGAGAGACCCCTGGATCTTGGGGACAGGGAGGGGCCGGCTGGGGCCGGGGAGGGGAGAGA
The DNA here is from genome assembly GCF_049634645.1 of Pelodiscus sinensis. NCBI lineage: Eukaryota > Metazoa > Chordata > Testudines > Trionychidae > Pelodiscus > Pelodiscus sinensis. The sequence continues at coordinate 18,296,325 of NC_134729.1, read as the reverse complement.
CCCCTGGGCCTTGGGGCCAGGGAGGGGCCGGCTGGGGCCGGGGGAGGGGAGAGACCCCTATGCCTTGGGGCCAGGGAGGGGCCGGCTGGGCCCCTGGCCGCTCACTGCTCTCCCTCCCTCCCGCAGTCCCTGAGCTGGTGGCCCGCGGCGTCATCCAGCAGGTGTTCCCCGTCCACGAGCAGCGAATCCTCAACCGGCTCATGAAGTCCTGGGTGCAGGCGATCTGCGAGGCCCAGCCCTTGGGTACGTAGCTGCTGCCTCCGCCCCACCCGCTGGGGAGCAGCGTTACCCCTCCCGGGCGGGGCCGGCGCTCCAGTGCCGGGGGTCAGGAGAAGGTCCAAAAGGGGGGATTCCCCCCGAGGTGCTGATAGCCGGGCCACACTGGCTCCCCGCCAGCCCCGCCCGCGTCTCTCCCCCGCTGCACACGTGTCCCCGGACAGGCGTGAGCACCCAGAGACCAAGGCCGGAAACGCAGCCGGCAGGGAGGTTGGGGCCCCACTTCCCAGTGGCTGGACTCAGAGCCCAGCCCAAGGCAGAGTCCTGCCCCCTCCATCTGCCCCCCACCCCCATCCACGGCCCAGCCCTGGCTGCTGACTCCTGCTCTCCCCTCCGCAGACGAGATCTGCGATTACTTCGGGGTGAAGATCGCCATGTACTTTGCCTGGCTCGGCTTCTACACCTCGGCCATGGTGTACCCCGCCGTCTTCGGCGCCATCCTCTACACCTTCACTGAGAACGACCAGGTGAGGGGGCCGGGCCGAGGGCAGGGGGAGACCTGGGGCGGGGGTGCAGTGGGGCAGGGAACTGCAGTACTCCCTAGGGCTGACCCTCGGCGCGGTGTCCCTCTCCCCCAGGCAGGGATTTCCCTACACCCCCCAATGGGGGTATATACCCCCCTACATTTCCCCAATACCCCCCCAGTTTTGTGAACTATGGTGCCATACAGCCCACCGTCACCCTCACGGTCTCACCCCTCATCGGCCCTGACACCCCCGTTGTAAATTCGAACACCCCCCCCTAATTTCAATTCCTGGGGAGGCTACTGCTCCCAGGCATGCAAGGCGGGTCACATCGGTACGGAGAGGAGAGTAGAGCCGAGCCTGGTAGATCACGGGGAGCAAGGACAGGACTCCTGGGTTGTATTCTCAGCCCTGGGATTGAGGAGGGGAGTGGAGTCTAGTGGTCAGAGCAGCAGTGACCGGGTGTCTGGACTCCTGGGTTGTATTCTCAGCCCTGGGATTGTGGAGGGGAGAGGAGTCTAGTGGTCAGAGCAGTGGGGACCCGGTGTCCCGACTCCTGGGTTGTATTCTCAGCCCTGGGATTGTGGAGGGGAGAGGAGTCTAGTGGTCAGAGCAGTGGGGACCCGGTGTCCCGACTCCTGGGTTGTATTCTCAGCCCTGGGATTGAGGAGGGGAGTGGAGTCTAGTGGTCAGAGCAGTGGGGACCCGGTGTCCCGACTCCTGGGTTGTATTCTCAGCCCTGGGATTGTGGAGGGGAGAGGAGTCTAGTGGTGAGAGCAGTGGGGACCCGGTGTCCCGACTCCTGGGTTGTATTCTCAGCCCTGGGATTGAGGAGGGGAGTGGAGTCTAGTGGTCAGAGCAGTGGGGACCGGGTGTCTGGACTCCTGGGTTGTATTCTCAGCCCTGGGATTGAGGAGGGGAGGGGAGTCTAGTGGTCAGAGCAGCAGTGACCGGGTGTCCGGACTCCTGGGTTGTATTCTCAGCCCTGGGATTGAGGAGGGGAGGGGAGTCTAGTGGTGAGAGCAGCGGGGACCGGGTGTCAGGCCCCCTGGGTTCGATTCCTGGCTTTGCTACTCACCGCTTGTTGTTCGTAACCCATCCTCCCTCCCAGACCAGCCGTGACATCTGCTGCGTGGTCTTCGCCATCTTCAACGTCGTCTGGGCCACGCTCTTCCTGGAGGAGTGGAAGCGGCGGGGAGCCGAGTTCGCCTACAAGTGGGGGACGCTGGACACGCCCGCCGAGTCCATCGAGGAGCCCCGCCCCCAGTTCCGGGTGAGCGGCGGGGGAGGGGGGCAGCCCAGGGGGCTGGGGTGACCCAAAAGCCCCTGACCGGAAGTGAAGCCCCTCCTGATTGGCACCAGGCTACGCCAGGTGCAGGGCTGCAGAGCACTGGGGGCTCCCGGGAGCTGTGGGGGGGGGAGGTGGATCCCTGCCTCGGTTTCCCCAGAGCTGTGGGCGGGCCGGCTCACGGGCTCCTCTCCTGCGCCAGGGCATCAAGAGGATCAGCCCGGTGACCAACGCGGAGGAGTTCTACTACCCGCCGTGGAAGCGGCTGCTCTTCCAGTGCTTGGTCAGCCTGCCCGTCTGCCTCGTCTGCCTCTCCTTCGTCTTCCTTGTCATGCTGGGCTGCTTCGAGCTGCAGGTGGGTGACGCTGCCCCCTGCCCCGGCCCAGCCCCTCTGGCCGCAGCCAGGCACCTCTCCTCCCGCCAGCAGGGGGCGCTGAATCCCATTCTCCCCCCTCTGCCCCCCGCCAGGGGGATGCACCAAGCCCTGGTTCCATCCTGGGGTGGCCCGTGGCAGGAGGCCGACATTCCTGGAGTGGGGCAGGGCGAGAGGAGACAGGAAGCTGTTTGCACGCCTGTGTGCGTGTGTGCACGGGTGTGTGCGTGCGGCTGGGAGTAGTTTCCTGGGCGTGGGAGTGTGTCTGCCCACCTGCACGTGTAGGAAGGCTTGCACACGCGGGTGCAAGTTAAATCCCATCGTGCCGGAGGGGCGGTGGGGGGAGACGGGGGCGCTCTGTGGCTGAGCCTCCCCTTCCTCTGCGTCCGCCGTTGCGCCAGCCCCACGCCCTGCTTGGGAGCAGCTGTTCCGGGTCCCCGCTCCTCACACTTGGGCTGGGCAGAGCCAGGGGCCGGCGCCATCTGGGCAGGCTAGTTACCACCCGCTCTGGGGCTCCCTCCGCGCCCTTCTGACTCCCTAGCTCCTGGGACGACAGCACAGAGAATCTGTGGAACTCCTTGCCACATGAAACCATGGAGGCCAGGAGCTGGATTCTAAAGAGGCTGGGGCAGTTGCCAAGCAGTGGCCACTCCTGAAAACAGGCTCCTGCCCCAGGTGGACCCTGGTGGCTGAGCCGTGGGGTGTCTGCTCAGGGGCGGAGGTGGGCACAGCAACCCGTACAACCCTGCCCCTCGTGTCCCTGCAGGAGCTTGTGTTGAGTATTAAGGAGCTGCCCCGGCTCATCCGCTTCCTGCCCAAGATCGCCTTGGCCCTCATCGTCACCGCCTGCGACGACGTCTACAGGAAGATCGCCTACTGGCTGAACGACATGGGTGAGTCACGGGGTGCTGGGGACTTCTCCAAACCCTCTGGGGTCAGATCCCTGGGCCCGGCGGCTCCTAGTGCGAGGGCTTGGCCCCTGCAGGAGCCGGGAACCCAGCCAGGGGTGGGGCACGGCCCTCGTTTCCCATCGGACCTCGGCCACTCACAACCCGCTGCACGGCCAGACGCGCTGGCTCCTCCCCGGGCTAATCCGGTCTTGGGGATGCCGGTTCGCCCCGGGGGGCAAGCGCATCCTGGGGTCAGTGCATGGGCCCCATGGAGCGGCGGGAGCCGGGCACTGAGCATCCTCCTCCAGCCCCCGACTCACCCCGCCCGCCCCCCCGCTCTGGCTTGAGTCTCCGTTCTCTTTCCAGAAAACTACCGGCTACAGAGTGCCTACGAGAAACACCTCATCATTAAAATGGTCCTGGTGAGCAAGCCGGGGTGGGTGCCGAGGAGGGGGCAGATGGGCCCTGCCTGGTGTTGCCTTTAATTTTTTCCATCTATGTGTGGAATAAATTTTGTTATTTGCACTGAGGAATGTGTACCACCAATAGAAACACATGCTGCTGGCGGGGGGGGGGGGGGCAGTGCTGCTAATCAGCTGGGTGGTACTGCCCTGGCTGGGAGCGGCCACAGTGGTGCAGGGCGGCTCGGGGAGGGAGCCCATCAGCAGCCGTGCCCGAGAGAATCCTTCCGCCCAGGGGACGCCAGCTCTGCGCAGGGAGCACGTCGCCCCCTGCTGCTTGGTGGCCGTGACTGCACCAGCCTTGACCGCGAAGGGAGTCCCGCTGACCTGGCTGCCCACTGCTGTGTCCCAGAACCCCCGCGCCAGGGCCCCAGCGTGCAGGGGAAGCCCCTGTGGTCACGGCCGCCCCGGCAGCTGTAGGGTTGCCCCGTGCCCGCTGGGGCTGAGTCAGACGGGGGTGGTCTGGAGTGCCCGGATCCCGAGGGCGGGGGGCTGGCTTGTTCCAGGCTGACTCTCCCTCTTTCTCCCCGGCAGTTTCAGTTTGTAAATTCCTACCTAAGTCTTTTCTACATCGGTTTCTACCTCAAAGACATGGAGCGGCTGAAGGAGGTAAGGGGGGGGGGGGGGCGCTCCTGCCCCGGGCCCGGTGTGTGAGCCGGGGGAGAGGGCGGCAGGGTCCCTGCCGAGCTAAATCCAGCTGGGATCTTCGCTTGGCCCCGCGCCCCCTGTTCTGGTGGGGACGGACGCCTCCGTTCCGGGTCTGCCTGCGCCCAGCTCCATCGCCTTCGGCTGGGGCACAGGGGCGCCCCGAGGCAGGCTCCCTGCCCCCAAACCCCTCCCTTGACTTGGGGTCTGGCTGGCGCTCTCCTCTTCATTGTCTGTCTCTCTCTCTCTCTGTCTGTCCGTCTCTCCCCTCCGCAGCTCCTGCTCATCTTCTCTCTCTCCCAAAGCCTCCTGCGTCAGCTCAAAGACGCTCTCCTCCCATTCCTCCTCCTCCAGCTCCACCTCTTTCTCATCTCCTTTAAGGGGCTCTTGAGCTTTGCCTGCAGCCTGGCAGGAGCCAAAGTAGGAGCAGGGGGGTGGGGGGGAGGCGGGGTAGCCCCGCTGGCCGGACCGCCCTGGGGAACAGCCACGGGGCGGGTCAGGTCCCTTTGGGCGCTCGGGAGCAATAGCCCAGGGCTGGGGTGGGGAATGAAACCTGGGCCTTACCCCCCTGGGGGGGCGGGGTCAGCTCTGGTCTGGCCCCAGGGCAGAGGGGCTGGCTGGGGGGGGTGGGGGCCTTTCCCTCTTGGCGCAGGGAAGGAGGCGAGGCGCCTTTGGCCTGGTGGGCCCCAGTTCCAATCAGCCCCACGGCGTTGGACTGGATTTGCCAACCTGTGCCGGCTGGTTTGGGGCCCGGGGGTGCTGAGGGTGCCCCTCTCCCCACCCCGACTCCCTCAGCAGGGTGGCCGGAGTCGCCTCGCCCTCCGAGGGCGCACAGCAAACTGGCCCTGCCGCAGCCGGGGGGCACTGACGCTCGAGGGGCGCTTGAGGGCATGAGAAGGATCTGCCCCAATGATGGGGGGTCCGTGAGGACATTCTGGGGAGGTTGCGGGGCCCCGTGCGCCTCTCCCCAAGCCCCCTCGACCCAGGTCCGGGGCAGCGCCCGCGGGGTACAGAAGGCCGGGGAGCCGGCTCCGACGTAACGCCCGCCCGGGCGCCTGTCCCCTCCCCAGATGCTGGCCACGCTGCTCATCACCCGCCAGTTCCTGCAGAACGTCAAGGAAGTGGCGCAGCCTCACCTGTACCGCCGGCTGCAGCGGGGCGAGCTGAGCCTCCGGCAGGTCCGCGACGTCTCCCACGCCCTCCTGCGCCTGCTCGCCCAGCGGTACGCGGAGCCCCGGGCGGCGGAGCCGGGGGCCCGGCCGGGCCCGGAGCCCCCGGAGGGGACCCAGGGGGAGAAGTGTCTCAACGGCGGCTGCGGCGTCCCGGAGGAGGAGGAGGAGGAGGAGAAGCGGGAGTCGGACTCGGAGGACGAGAGCCTGCTGGACTGCGGGCTGAAGCTGAAGAAGGTGAGCTTCATCGAGCGGGCCGAGCGCCGGAGCCGGGAGCTGGGCTGCATGGAGGACGCCAGCTTCCTGGAGGAGGGCAGCCCCACCATGGTGGAGAAGGGCATGGACCCCGCCTCCGTCTTCGAGCTGCCCGAGGACGAGGAGGAGGGCGAGGGGCCCTCCGGCAGCCCCCTCCCGCCAGCCAAGGAGCTGGCGGTGACCCTGCGGGCCCGGCGGGGCCCGGCGCCCGAGAGCCGGGAGGAGGAGGAGGAGGAGGAGGAAGGCAGGAGGCGGAACCGGGCCTCCTGGATTGACCCGCCGGAGGAGAACTACTCCCCCCAGCTCACCCAGGCCGAGGTGGAGAGCTGCATGAAGAAGTACGAGGTGAGGGCTGGGATAGAGGGGCGCCCGAGTGGCCTGGGTCACCGGCGGAGCTCAGCATTGGGGGAGCTCAGGGCGGGGCTGGCAGGGGCTGTGGGTCAGGGCTATGGGGCACTGGCAGAGCTGGGTGTGTGGAGAGCCCAGGGTGGGGGTAGCAAGGGGCCGTGGGTTGGGGCTGAGCTGGGTTTGTGTGAAGCCCAGAGCTAGGCTAGCAGGGGCTGCGAGTTGGGACGGGGGGAGGTCCCCAGGGCTGGGCTAGCAGGGGACTGTGGGTCAGGGCTGGGGGGCACTGGCAGCACTGCGTGGGGGGGGGGGTACCCAGAGCTGGGCTAACAGGGCTGCAGGATGGGACCATGGGGCAGCAGGGACTTGTACCCCCCCCAGCGTGACTCCTCCCCTCCCCCAGGACACGTTCCAGGATTACCAGGAGATGTTCATCCAGTTTGGCTACGTGGTTCTCTTCTCCTCCGCCTTCCCCCTGGCCGCCCTGTGCGCCCTCATCAACAACGTCATCGAGATCCGCAGCGACGCCTTCAAGCTGTGCACCGGGCTGCAGCGCCCCTTCGGCCAGCGGGTGGAGAGCATCGGGCAGTGGCAGGTGGGGGCGGCAGCAGGAACAGCTGGTGGGGGGGGAACAGGGACGTGTCAGAGCGACAGAGAGGCTGGAAAGGGGCCAGCTCGTGGCCCTTTGTGCTGCTGGGGATCCCTGTGCGGCACGGCCAGGCGCCCAGTCCTGGGCTCTGTGACCCGTGGAGGGCAGGAGAGGTGCAGCATTTTGCTTGCCTCGGTGCGTGTGCTGGGCTCCTCCCCAGAGCTGGCTGCATGTTTCCAGCAGAGCGACCGTGTGCTCGGAGCGGTCTGGCGGGAGGTGCCCTCGGGACGGGAGTTGCTGTTTGTTAGGGGTTGGGTACAGGCCTTGATCCCAGCGAGGGGGCAAATCGGGGCCTTGCAGCCTCTCTGGTTTCTCTCTTCCTTAGGCTCCCGCCGCCTGGGGTGGGACTTGGCTCTCGCTGGGTCTGTACGCGCTCGCCCCAAACAGGGCCCAAAGGCTCTTCATGGGCTCAGCCGTCAGCCCCCGTCTTCACCAGGAGACCCCAGTCCTGCTGTCCCGGCCTCTGATCAGCCCCACGGACCGGACCAGGCCAGGCCCCCTGGCAGCCCAGCCCCCACCTCGCAGCAGCCTGCCCGCACTTAGTGAGGGAGGCTCATCAACCAGTGTGAGCTGGCCCCAGACCTGCTGCCCTGTTACATAGAATTCTACCTGATGGCTCAGAGCAAACGCACTGAGTGGAATAAGCCCCAGTTGATGGTTACTAAAATTGAGGGAGCAGTTGTTTCACCTGCGGAACTCCCTGCCACAGGATGTTAGTGGGGCAAATCCCTCCACAGGAGGAGAGAGGGCTTGGCTGGGCCACTCCTCCCTCGGGAGAGAGCGGTGGCCAGACCAAGTCTGAGGGTATGTCTACACTAGCCCCCTATTTGATCTAGGGAGGCTAATGAGGGCGACCGAAATTGCAAATTTCAGTGTCCCGCGCTTCATTAGCATGTTTCCAGCCGGTCGCCATTTTTAGAAACTGACTAGCCCGAAGTAACTGCCCGCGTCTACACGCAGCAGTGAAACGGGATTCCGAATTAAAGCCCTAACTCGAATTAGCTGGTATTCTTCCTGGAATGAGGTTTACCAGCTAATTCAGTTTAAGGGCTTTAATTTGGAATCCCGTTTCACTGCTGCGTGTAGACGCGGGCATTTACTTCGGGCTCGTCAATTTCTAAAATGGCAACCGGCCAGGAACATGCTAATGAAGCGCAGGATATTGAAATCCCGCGTTTCATTTGCAATTTCGGTCGCCCTCATTAGCCTCCCTAGATCAAACTAGGGGGCTAGTGTAGACGTACCCTGAGAGAGCGGTATTGTGACGCCGCGCACTGGACCCTGTGGCCACTCACATTTGGCCCCGACGCCCGTCCAGAAGGGCAGCTGGGCCCAATCTGCTGCCCCAGGCGGCTGTCGAGTTTGGAGCTAGCTAGAGTAGCCTTGTCTGTCTGGCCTGGCTGGGGGAGATGGGCTGGGTCCCCGCCCGGGGCACGTGGCGTGTCTCATCCCCGGGGTTCGTCTTGCAGAAAGTGATGGAGGCCATGGGCGTCCTGGCCATCGTGGTGAACTGCTACCTGATTGGTCAGTGCGGCCAGCTGCAGCGCCTCTTCCCATGGCTCAGCCCAGAGGGGGCCATCATCTCCGTGGTGGTGCTGGAGGTACGGACGTGCTCGCGGGGCTGAGGGTTGTTGTGGGAGGGTCTCTCCTGAGTGGTGGGGCCATGTGTGTGGTTTGTTATGGTAGGGTCTCTGGCTGGGGCTATGTGTGGGAGGGGTGTTATGGTAGGATCTCTGGAGCAGAAGCTGTGTGTGGGGTTTGTTATAGGGTCTCCGGCTGGAGTGCGAAGTGTGTGTGGGGTTTGTTATGGTAGGGTCTCTGGCAGGCGCTGAGTGTGGGTTTGTTATGGTAGGGTCTCTGGCAGGAGCTGAGTGTGGGTTTGTTATGGTAGGGTCTCTGGAGCAGGAGCTGTGTGTGAGGTTTGTTATGGTAGGGTCTCTGGAGCAGGAGCTGTGTGTGGGGTTTGTTATGGTAGGGTCTCTGGCAGGAGCTGAGTGTGGGTTTGTTATGGTAGGGTCTCTGGAGCAGGAGCTGTGTGTGAGGTTTGTTATGGTAGGGTCTCTGGCAGGAGCTGAGTGTGGGTTTGTTATGGTAGGGTCTCTGGAGCAGGAGCTGTGTGTGAGGTTTGTTATGGTAGGGTCTCTGGCAGGAGCTGAGTGTGGGTTTGTTATGGTAGGGTCTCTGGCAGGAGCTGTGTGTGGGTTTGTTATGGTAGGGTCTCTGGAGCAGGAGCTGTGTGTGAGGTTTGTTATGGTAGGGTCTCTGGAGCAGGAGCTGTGTGTGAGGTTTGTTATGGTAGGGTCTCTGGCTGGAGCTGAGTGTGGGTTTGTTATGGTAGGGTCTCTGGCAGGAGCTGTGTGTGTGTGGGTTTGTTATGGTAGGGTCTCTGGCAGGAGCTGTGTGTGAGGTTTGTTATGGTAGGGTCTCTGGCAGGAGCTGTGTGTGGGGTTTGTTATGGTAGGGTCTCTGGCAGGAGCTGTGTGTGGGGTTTGTTATGGTAGGGTCTCTGGAGCAGGGCTGCTGCTGCTTGCGTCGCGCACACGGGCACTGTGTTTGCTGTGGGGGGGACGTACAGGGGATCCGCCCGGGTTGGGATCCGAGGGCGAGGAACCTGGGGCCGGTCAGATTCCAGGCTCTGAGCCCGGGGCTGTTTCTAAAGCGGCCGCATGGAGGCCCCCCCCAGCTCTCAGCCTGTCTCCTCCCGCAGCACTTTGCCCTGCTCCTGAAGTACCTCATCCAAGTGGCCATCCCGGACATCCCGGCCTGGGTGGCGGAGGAGATGGCGAAGCTGGAGTATCAACGCAGGGAGGCCTTCAAGGTGAGTCCTGGTGGCGCGGCCGCAGCTCCAAAGCCCCCGCTGGGCGGGGCATGCGGAGCAAGTTTGGGGGGGGGTCTCGGCCTCGAGGCCACCTCCCCTGGCCGGTGGCGGGAGGCTCCCCAAAGCCCCCCCACCAGGCGCCTGCTGCTCACCAGCTCCGTCCCCCCGCAGAAGCACGAGCGGCAGGCGCAGCACCACTACCAGCAGCAGCAGCGGCGCAAGCGGGAGGAGGAGGAGCGGCAGCGGCAGGCCGAGTACCACGCCCGCAAGGAGCGCGAGTCCGGCCGGGACGAGGGGAAGCCGGAGGCGGCCGGGCAGGACCCGGCCCACGAGAAGAGCCAGGCCAAAACCAAAGGGGCCCACGGCACCGAGAAGCCCAAGCGGCCCAGCTCGCTGCTGGCCACCAACAACGTCATGAAACTGAAGCAGATCATTCCGCTGCAGGGCAAGTTCCTGTCGGGGGGCGGCGCCGGGGCCGCCGGCTCCGCCCCCGCCCGCTCCCCCCAGTCCCCCACCGGCAGCGAAAACAAACTGCCCGGCTTCCTCAGCTTCAAGTTCCTGAAATCGCCGGAGACCAAGAGGGACGGGGGCACCGAGAGGGTCCAGTCACCCACCAAGGCCTTCAACCCGGGCAAACTCTTCAACTTCGGCAAATCCGAGGGGGCCGGTGGCAACGGCGCCGCCACGGCCACGCCGCCACGGCCCGGCCCTTCCTCGGAGGGCGGCGAGAGGCTGCCGCCCAGCAAAGCCCATCTCAACGGGCTGGAGGACGAGGGCTGCCTGGAGGAGGGCGAGCTCCGAGCCGAGGAGGAGAGCACAGGCCATAAACTCTAACAGGGGGGTCGGGGGGGGGTCAGGCAAAGGAGCCTCAGAGCCCCGGTCTGTTCTTCAAGCAGAATGAGGATGGGCCCAGCCTGGTGGGGGGCTCTTCAGATACCCGCCCCCTCCCCGTCTGGTGCCAGCAGCAGAGCGGAGGAGGGTGGGGACCGGTCGTGGCGACAGTCCCGTCCTCCCCGCCGCGGTGACGTCGGCGGCCCCAGCTCAGGGCCGCATCCTCAGGGGAGGGGCAGGAGTGGACGTGGGGGGTAGGGGGAGCAAGGCAGGACTGGGGGCTGGAAAAGGGGGAGGAGGGGGCAGCAGGTCGGGGGTGCGGACACTGCCGAGGGGGCCAAGTCACACACGTCTTGAGGGGCCCGCCCAAGATCGAGGGGCACGGGTGGGGCTGGGCGGCCAGGCTGGACTAGCAGGGGGCTGCGGGCTGGAAGTGAGAGGCATTGGCAGAGCTCCGGGGGGCAGGGAGGCCAGAGCGCGACGGGGGCAGCAGCAGGGCGGTGGGTGGATTCCCCCTTGAGCACTGGGGGTTTTCTCCCTTTCTCCGAGCCGGGCCGCACTGGGGCCTGGGCACAAAGGGCTTGGGGGGCAGAGAGGGGGGTGCTGTACATGCATGTTCCTGGGGGGTAACCCCAAGCACGTCCTGCAGGAAATCACCCCAATAGAGCACCCAGAGCCTGGTCCAGACCTGCCTGAGCCTAAAGCCGGACGGGTGGGTCTGGCAGAGGGGGCTGGGGAAGTAGAGGCAGCAGCCGCCCCTAGCGGCCTTGCATTCAGGAGCTCAGCGGGGGGCGTGCAGAGCCAATCGGAGCCCGGGGGCCACGCGGGTTCCTGGCAAGGACTCCCCAGCTGCCTGCTGAGCCCCTGGCTGCCCCCCTTCCCCCCCCCGGAGACAATTAGTCCCCCTGATGCAGGCTTTCAGGCTGGTGTGGCTACTGCGAACATGCACCAGTAGGGGGCGCTCCCTGCCTGCCTCCTCCAGCTGTCCCAGTTCCTGGGCTTGATTCCCCTCCCCAGCTCCAGCTGCCCTGGCAAGCCTGGGAGGGGCTGGATGAGCTCACAAGCTTCTCCCCTCCCTGAAGTCCAGGGTGGCCTGCGAGGGGCTGGCCCCGCCCGTCTGCCAGAGGGTGGGAGATCTAGCGCATGGGCCACCCTGGCAGAGCTCCTCGTCCCTTTGGCCCGGCTGGGGACGGAGGGGGAGGTCAGGCGGGCGCTGGTGAGGAGGCCCAGGTGTGGGAGGAACAGAGGGGCCAGCCCAGGTACACCCGGACAGAGGGCGCTGGGGACGCAGGCCACGTGGAGACAGCGCACGTGGAGGGGGAGGTAGGCTCGCCCCGGGCTGTCTCACCAGACTCCTATCTGGACTGGCCGCAGAGGGGAAAACCCGGGAGTCCATCTCCGTGCGCCCAGAGCTCGGACCGATTTGCGTTTTCCTCTTTCTGCTCGAAGAACAGCCGCCAGGGCGGGGGAGCGGCGTCATTTCCATGCATGGTCGACATTTCTTGCACTCAAAGCCCCCCCGACTAGCAGACTCCATTCCGTTCTTCAGACAGCTCGCAAAGGCGGAGGCAGGAGCTGGGGGCCGGAGCCCCCGGCGCGGATGCAAAACGTTGAGCTTTCCGGTGTCCAGGACGACGCGCGCCCGGGCGCTAATCTTGCCGCATGCCTGGCAGGGAAGAAGGGGAGCCGACCCTCGGTGGCTTTGGAAGAACTGAGACGTTGCCGTTGTTTTTCCTGCAATAAGGAGCTTGCAGATAAATCGCGTCAGAGACGGGGGGAAGGAAATCAGCTCAAGGGGATCAGCGGGGAGGGGGAAGGATAAATAACCGCCGTGCTTCGCAACCAAATCATTGCAGGGCCCGTGGCCTCGGGGGGAGGGATTGGCTTCGCTTCTAGCGTGGGGCAGCTTTTGCCGTAGCTAGCGGCTGGTCTCAGCTAGCGCGGTGGCGACAGCTGTCTCGGCGCTCCGCCGCTCGCCCCGCGTTTCAGCAGCGCAGGTTTAGCGCTCGCGGCCCGCCCCGGCCAGTTTGACGTGGAGACGCGTCTCTGCGGCCGGCCGGCTTGGCTTTGCGCTTGAGTGGGGATGGGGGAATCTTGGACAGTTGGCTGGCGGGAGGCCGGAGGACAGGAAAGGGACTGCCAAGGAGGGTCATCGGGCTGGGTGGAGTGGCAAGCGGATGGGTCGGTTTAAGATGGCAGGGGTCTCTCGGCTGCATTAGCAGAGGGAGGAGACAAGTCCAGCACCCCTAGAAGTGCCCCCCTGGCCTGCACCCCAGCAAGCTGCGTCCCCCACCCCACGAAGCCCTTGCCACGGAGTGTTTGGAACCAAGGCCCTTAGGGGGACGCTGAGCAGAGATGGGGTGTGGCTGGCCCCACTCGGGCCCCCCATGTTTAGGGTTCAAGTCGGGGTTTGAAATGGGGGAAAAGGTGAACCTGTAAACATCATCCGTAACAGGCTAGTCGGTCGGGGGCTGCTCCCCTGCAAGGGGGCCCGCTGAGCAGCCCCTGTCCCTGGTGGGCACAGCTGTCCTGCCGCAGGTGACACGCTGGTTCCGAGAGCAGAGCTAGCAGCCCAGGCCGTCCCCCGTCCCAGGGACGAGGCAGCCTGCAGCCCACGGCCCTGCGAAGGATTTTTAGTGGCTACATTTTTAAAGGCATTTTTCCAGCCCGGGTTCAAAAGCCGCCAGTCTCCCAAAGCGGAAGGATCTGGAGACGGGCTGAGGGGGTCTTCTAAGGGCTTGTGTGTAGCCGTCTCCTGCGAGAGGCCCTGGACTCACCTTGCAAGGCCTGGGCAGACCAGGGGTCTTTCCCCAGGCCTGGAGTCTTCTAGGAAACCGCAGAAGGATTAATTTTCATTCTTCCACATCCGTGCTGGTTTTGTCTTAGCACCAAGCCATTCTGTAGCAGCAATAAACTAGACCAAGGCGCGTGGAGCAGCTCACCCCAGCCAGGGTGCGCATCGCGGGGGGCGTGACAATGTCCAGCCAGGGTTCAGTCCTCGCTCACCTGGTCCTGGCTCACGCCCATGCCGGGCCGGCCCCCAGGCAGGGAGAGAACCCCTGTGTAGAAAACACCGCAGGGAGGGGAGGCGCGAGCTGGTGGAACTGCTCTGGGTCCAGGCCATGGTGTGTCCCACGGCGAATGGAGGTTTCACCTGGACAGCGACGGGGGGAGGGGAAGTGTTGGGGTCGCTCTTCTTGGCAAGATCAGACGGGGCTGGGGCTGCTGCCCCGGAGGAGAGTCCCAGGGAGCCTTACGGACATCAAGGCCAGGGCAGGTATCGGGAAGGGAATCCCCTCCGGTTACGTGCCTGGAGTTCCCTTCCTCCGAGATCTGCCTGCCGGAGAGGGACTCAGGCACCTCTCTGCTGCGGGTGACTGAGCAACTGGGCATCCCCCTTCGGAACGTGCTGATCTCCAGCAGGCCAGCCCAGGGGCTCAGGGCTGCTAAGCTCAGCAGATGTGTCCGGGGGCCCAGGAGCCGCGACTCTCACCCCGCAGTGCTTTGGGGGGGACTGGATACAAGGTTCCCCCGGAGGAAAAACCAGAAAGAGCAGGCGGGGGAGGACTCAGGCTTCCGGAGGGCCACAAGGAAGCAATTGGAGCAGTTCCTGGTGGCCAGAGGGGCTCGTGGCGTCTCCTCTGCCACCAGCGCGTTGGCCTCTCCCTCCCTCCTTGCAGCGAGCGTGCGGCGTGGTGGCAGCGTGGGATGAAAGGTGGGGAGAAAGCCCCCTGTCCCCCCACCTCACGTACCCTAGAGAACCTCCCAACTACCCCGCTCCAAGGCTGGGAGGAAGGAAGTAACCGAAGAGGCTTTTTCCTTCGGGCTCGCCTGTAAAATGCTTGGCGCTAGCTTATTGCTCTGCCCCCATGCCGGCCACTGGTCCGTGTGGCCCTACAGGAAACAAGGCCCCAAATCTTGCCCTGACTGCCCCCCCCTCCAAGTTGTACTGGGTGGCCTCAGAGATGGTGAGGTTCTCCTAGATTCAGTTCCTCCGATGGCCATTACATGCACCCAGAGGGGATCTTCCCTCTGTGGGGCCCAAGGATTCGCCACCCCTCCAATTATTCCCCCCCCCCCGCTTTATCCTCCTCCCCCTCCCAGGAGCTAAGGGGGGCCCAGTTACTCGCCGGCTTGGTGCCAGAGGCCTGTGGCCGGCCGCCGGAGGAGCGCAGCCGGCCGTGGAGGGAGCCCGACGGGCTTTGCGTTCAGACCTCGTTTTGTTCCGTCCGTGACCCGAGTGGCGTTCGTCGAAGCCGACTCTTGCGTTGGCCGTTGTCTGACTCACGCTGGTCTTAACGAGCGAGCTCCGACCTGGGACGCGCTCCTGAGAGTAACACTCCGGAAACCACAGCCGGCAAGCGCCACCTCCCAGGCCACGGGGCAGATGTCCCTTCCGTGGCAAGGGTCCCGGCAGTTCTAAACCCGGTGGCCTGGGAAAATATTTCCATGCACGGCTGGCAGGCTGGTTGGTGGCTTTTTCTGGGCAATTACTGTACAAAGAGTGAAAGGTGGTTGGGGGAGGGGGGTGCTGTTTTATTTCTTTCAATTGAAATTACAAAAATAAAGGGATTATTTATTTCTTTTTAATTTTGTCATATTTTTGTAAAACCTGCAGAAATGCAATAAAAATTATATTTCAACAAAGCTGGGTGTTGGCGTCTGCTGTTGGCAGGCTGCGGCGGCCGGGGGCGCTGGCTTCCCCGGGTTTCTCTTCCTACACACCCTTTAGAGACGGTCCCTAGTGTCCCAAGAGCTATCCCCAATAGCATGAGGTTAATAAACCCAGAGTTAGGAGATGGCAGGGCCCCTAGGGCAGACCTTAGATTTCCAGGGGTGCGCACTGAGGATGTTAAATTGCCGTTATCTAACCGTCTAGCCGATGCAATTTGTATCGCCTACACGCTTAGCCAATAAGGACCGCCCTGCAGGGCCGGGGTAGCGGCCGGAGCCAGCTGGAGCCGGGACCGAGCAGTCCTGGCTCGTGCTGGCTCCGGGAGCCAGCCACACGGGTGCTCTGCATTTTAAATGGAGTAAGGGACAGGCTAGACTGGGGTCTCCTACCTTTTTAAGCACAAGATCACTTTTTGAATGTAAGTGCAATCCAGGATCTGCCTCTAGGCCTTAGGGTTGGTACAGGGGGATGCTGGAGGCTAGAGTTTTTGGCGCAGGGGTAATGTTTTATTTGCATAATGCATATGCAAATGTTGCCAGGGCACCAACAGTCTGTGCATGGGTTTGCCAGTCTCTGCTGCCAAAAAGGTTGGGAACTGCTGCTCCAAACTCGCTGGTTCATCTAGCTCGAAAAGGGGTTCACCAACACTCTCGCAAGAGCCAGGCCTTGGCCCAGCCTTCTGTCCCCCGCAGACGAAGCCACAGTAACTGGGGTGGGGATTCCACACTTGGGCATGGAAACGAGCCTCCAGCATGAGGTTTCCGCTGCAGCCCCGAGCTCTCGGGATCCCTCCAGCCCCCAGGAATCGAGCAGAGCTGCCGCCCTTGGAAATAAATAGCAGCTGCCGTTCTCCAGCCCAGCCACGCTGTTTGGACTATTGGGCCGGGGCGAGTCACCGCTGAAAAAGGCACAAAGTTCCCCTGGTGACTGGTCCATAGCTTGCCCCTAAACCCGAGGAAAACAAATTTCAGAGGGGGAGCCCTGTTAGGATGCTTCAGCAAAAGCAACAGAGAGCAATACGCCTGTCCTCATGCACTCGTCAGTCTTCACAGGCCCTCTGACTCGGAGTAAAACGCTACTTCCTGCATCTTTCATTCTGAGCAGCTGGTTATAAAATTGCTCCGAATACACTTGGAACAGGAGGGAAGGCAGGATCTTGTTTACTCAACTGCCAAAACCCTACTCTGGTACAGATCAGACCTCTCTGGCCCGGCACCCTCGGGACCTGGCCGGTCCCGAACGAGGGAATTTACTGAACCGAGGGAGTTCCCCTGCTACCAGCCTGCTAGCCCACCTCCCTCCCCACTGCTGGCCCCCTGCCAGGCTGGTGCAACCCCAGCAGCCTGGACTACCGCATCCACAACCCCGCTACTGGAGCTCTGAGCCGCCAGCCCTCTTTCCACTAGGGCTCCCACTCGGGACTCCCTGGTCCAGAAGCATCTGTGGTCTGTTGTCAGACCAGAGAATGCCGGTTTTGGGAGGTCCAACCTGTAACAAGATTAGGTCACAGGGACAAGTTAGACACTGAGTATAAGGGAACTGGGAACGTAGCTTCTATTCCTAGATGGTCACTACTGAAAGCAGCAGTCGTCCTCTACAGCCAAGAAGCAAAACTTAGCATCTAGGAGGAAGCTTCTGCCCTTTTCTAACTCCGAAGCAGGGTGCTTGGAGTGGAGAAGCTAGAGCAAGGCATTTCTAGCGGCCTTCACCTCCCCCAGGAAAGCGATCATTGAAGCCGAGTGGGAAACAACGCGGTTCTGCAAGATCTGAAATTTGTTTTCATTCTGAAGGAAAGCGAATGAAATTTCAGAGTTCTCAGCACAAGTTCCAGAGGAATTTGTTTTCATGTCGGAACAGCCCTGCAAAGGCCAGACCAATGGTCCATCTCGCCCAATAGCCTGTTTTCCAACAGTGGTCACCGCCAGGTGCTTCGAAGGGAACGAACAGAACAGGCAGTTGTCGAGTGATCCAGCCACTTCTGGCAGTCAGAGGCTAAGGTCAGGTTTATAAGAGACCCAGAAGGTCAGCTTAAGGTACGCCACTTTAGCTCCGTAAATAACGTACCAGGGGGCGATGTCCCTAAGCCAAGTTTGGCGACATCTCCATGGTGGGATGTGGACAGGAGCAGATGCCCCCACTGGCTTTCCTTACTGCTTGCAAATGGAGGAGTACCAGCACCAACCAGAGCCGCCCTCGGCATTTGATTTAGTGGGTCCTTACTAGACCTGCTAAATCAAACACCAGAAGATCAATCTCTGTCATGATATTGGGAGTACTACTTTTTAGTTGTTGTTTTAAACCTACTACGTATTAATTCCATGAGGTGAGCCATGGTTCTTGTGTTAGGGGAAGGGCTTTGTTCACACCACCTGTGATTTTATAGGCCTCGATCAACCTTCACCATCTCTTTTCCAAAGTGAGGTGGCCCTGTCTTTTAAACCTCACACGGAAGCTGCTCCATAACCGTATTTACTTCCCTTCTCTGTACTTCTTCCTTTTTTAATGTACCCTTTCTGAAATGGGGTGACTGGACCTGCAAATATTCAAAGTATGGGCGTACCATGAATTCACACAGTGGCACTATGAAATTTTCCATCTATCCCGTTCCTGATGGTCCCTAACAGCTTTTTTTTGGCTGCTTTGTATCAACTCCATTTTTTGTTTTGACAAAAATTAAAAGCCCCTCCATTTTGATTGTTTTATAATTCGCAACCAATTCAAAAGGAATTTGCTACTAAAAGGAAAACACAGAAACGTTTCATGCAGAAAGTGTCAACATGGAACATTTCGCTCTTGTCGCCGTTTCGGCTTTTCTCCTCCAAAATAAATTGCCGGCAAAACTGACAATTCCGCACAGTGTTTTGATTTTGACTGCCCAGTTTTCTCCCAGGGCAAATCTGGACTGTTGTCCCGAACAGCTCTGGTTTCCTTGTGTACCTACGACTCTATACACTCCCATGGGTGGTAAAGTGATGGGACAGGAATATAGCAGTTAAAATAGATCAACCCTGTAGTACTCCGTTACGTACCAGTTTCACCTCGCGCCCTACTGAAGTAAAAGAGGTGGCGGAGGGATGGGAAAGAAAAACATTCTAATCCTCTCATTTCTGCAAATTTATTATACACAGTATCAAACATGAAATAGTTTAAAAATAAATGCAAAATCCAACAGCTGTGACATTCAACTAGAACAGACTATTTACAGTCGCTCCATCACGGCAGCCCCTCGATCGCCATGCAACTCCTCAGGACAACGCACCGCCTCCTGCCCCACAGACACAGTGTTAGCGAGAAGAGGAAGGGGGAAGAGGCCGAGTTGAGAACTCGGCGCGTTATTTCTCCTCCACAAGCAGAAAGGCAGGTTGTAAGTAAGACAGGTTCCAAGGGGATACACTGTGTATTGCCAAAAATCCTCCTGGGATTTTGTATTCCAGACAGACTGTAACGGACGAAAAGCAATTTGGATTGGCGGAGAAGAAGGCCCAATCCCATACATTCAGCTGTTACATGCAACTGACCAAGGAGACCACAGAGATTAGTCTTAATAAAAACAACCCAGTAAAGCCTTTTTAACTATACACATTGCACTAAGTAGTAAGAAACATGGATTTGAAAAGTCCAGCCCAGCTGTAGTGTGCATGGTGACGCAGTGCTAATAAGCACCACGGAGCATTCCTTCGGATTGCATGGCAGTGTTTTGTGTCTCTTCACTTAGAAGACGAAGTGTCAGGACCCTTCTGCAATCCAAGCCAGACAGCCGTGGTCACAGAACAAAGCAGGTGGCCAGCAAGTGAAGTAGTTTGCTCTGCCTCCTCCTCCAAGTATGCATGTGTATTTAAATAACTAAATGGCCAATCTCTGTTAGTATCTCGGAGGAGGATTTCAATCCTTATAAACACGTTTCTTCACAAAGCAGGGAAGAGCATAGGATTAATTGCATTGTCAGATCTCCCCCCTGTCCCCCCCACCTTTCCCAAAGGGAAGAAAAAAAAAATTTAGGTTTGTGTTATAAAACAACCAACCTCACGATCACAGGATGGGGAGGGGGTACTGGACAGCATATGAGATTTATTACCGATGTAGCTTCACGATAAGGGAAGCAACAAGCTGGCTAGTGAAAGGTCATCCCTATACACCCAGCAAAAGGATTCTGGTTTGTGCTCAAAGTTATGGTCACAGACGTGAGAGCCAAAGCAGCGACCTCCCCACCGTGCAGTGCTCATTGTTAAGAAAGCTTCGTCCTCCCAACATACAGGCTAGTCTAGCCTGGATGTCCAGCTCTTGCCCCAGAACATGGAGTTGAGGTGTGTGCTTGTCTGGCAGAGGAAACAAAAAGTAATGCCCCACACCACTTCACTTGTACACGGATGACCCATTCAGCATTAGAACCCAGGACCACAGAGGGGCGGGTTGACTAGTAACTGCCAGATTTATGCTGATCAATGCTGAACTCGGTCCACCAGAACTCCTCCAAAACACAGCAAGACCCTCAGTGGTAGTTTGCTCTTCTACAGAGCCCAAGAACCATGACTGGAATTGGACCAGTTTGAATTAAAAGACCAGTGGGTACACAGGATTTATCTTTCCGCTCACAGGCATGAGGAGGGGCAGAAACGCTTTGCCTTAAAAAACAATCTTAGTGCAAAAAGAATTTGAAGGTTGGCATTTGTCCATTCCCAAAGCTGTGCTCCATGTACAGCTCAAGCTCGGCCCTCTTCACCCCCAAAGGAAATAGTCACCCCAAACTTGTAACAAGACTATACAGGGTATGCAAGTTGCACTCTAATCTTGTTTGCATGATGTTCAACTCCACGGACATCTACGACCACCATCCGGCTCAGCAGCGCTGCAGGAGCTGCCGGCCTTTCGAATGAGAGATGTAGGCTGGTGGATGTAAAATGTGAGTCATCTTGGGAGCCAACAGTCGTTCTGAGGAGCACGTCCACTCTACCGAAGCTGGCAACAGGCAATAAGGAAGTCAAGTAGCCTACCTGCAAATGTGGCTTTGGTCCCACATTCCTCAGCAGGTTAGTGGTACTAAACAGTGCTCCGAGCCATATCGATCTCTAGATGAGTCCATGACTAAATTCTCCATTACACTGAGGACAAGCAAGTCTATGAACTGGCTGAGTGGAGATCGCTGAACGTGCATTCCATATGGTATATGAGATAATCTGTGCGCAAGCAAACAAAGGATGCAGTTTCCTTTCCTGGACATGCTGACCAATCTAATCCTCATTCCACCCTTTCCCAAACACACCTGGCCCCCTAACAAAAAATCACACCCGCTTATTACACATCGGACGTTCTAACACGCAAAAGTTACAGAAGACAACCATCAAGAATCCTTCCAGTCAAAGCCATAGTTAGCACGACTTCCCTGCTGACGGTCAGTAAGACCCGGGAAAGATAAGGCCATTATAAAAAGCACAGTTGCAAAACTAAGGAACAAGCATCGCCTTTAAACCAGAAGAAGAGTGTCACAGTGATAGATGAACATTCTAACGCTAGACGGACGTGGCAGCTTTGCTTATGACTGAGGCCTGTTTGGGTGACCTGTCCATGATCACATGATTAGTCTTTATGGGTCAGATCAATCTGCCAAAGGCATATTTGGAAATGAGCTTCTCTGAAGCGATCGCATCTACTGCAGAAGCACATCTAGGATGTTTTTCAGCAAGCCCCAAAATTCTGCCCTCAACACAGGGAACAGTCCAAGCATTCAACTGAATTACTGCACAAGGCACACGCATCATGATGCCTGGAGAACGAGACACCGGCCAACAAGAACCCAAGAGCTTCTAAACCCTGTCACCCCCAAGACAAGCAAAACAAAAAAGCAGTACCTCCATTGAGTAGGCTTAAAACCTGCCCCCCACAAGTGACAGACTGCACACAAGAGAATTCTCTGAACCCTGCAGGTAGCTCAGGACATAGGCCCCTCATCCTCTCTGGAGCTCCTGCCCATTATAAACTGCGTGTAATTCTTCGAATGGTACTTTGCAGCTCAGCTTCTGTTCTGAACGTGCTTTTGCCTTGAATGGTTTGGTACTTAAGGCCCAATCTACAGTACAGCTACAAGTGCCAGGGACCAGCCGCTGTCACTGAACCGGCTTAGAGCTATTCCGTTTCAGCAGTACTAGTAGATCTTCATTCTGCCCTCGAAAAGTACATTTACCCTGCAATTAGACACCCAGACTAGCCCACGCCAGCTGACTTGGGCTGGTGCCGCTAAGGGGCTGCTTAACTCTGGCCTAGCTATTCGGGTTACAGCCTGAAGCCTATGAACCTGCCATCTTGCAGGGTCCTAGAACCTGGAGTCCAGTGCAGGCCTGAACGTTTACACCACAACTCTGCAGGGTCTTAGATTGGCAGCTGGCTCAGGCTAACTGCAGCACAGACACCCCCAATGTATGCTAAAGCCTCAAGCCCTGCCTAAGCTAGGCAAACAAGTCACATTTTTTTTTAAAGAAGCGTTACCTTACACCGTCTACACTAGTGTTGTAACTTCCCTAAAACGTGTTCTCTAGGGCTGATCGCAGCCAGCAAACTGGTTTTTAGAGGCATAACTCCAACTACACTACTCATTGAGATTAAACATGCTACAGTCTATTTTCCTACTCCAGTCCAAGCCTTAAACTGGGGGGTGGGGGGAGAGGAGGGTTTGGTTTATTCTTCCCCATAAACACAGCCCGTCCAGCAGGATTTTCACATTTTCATACTAAGCACCAATGGCAGTGGCCCTAACCACACCCACCCACCCACCCACCCACGTTAACCAGCCTCTCAGCAGTATTGCTTTGTTTGCTTAAGGGAATGGCTTGACCCGCTGAACAAACTGAATGTACACAGATAAGACAGGCACGTCTTAAGAGCTAGCCACCAAGACAAATAAATAGGGCCTTTGCAGATCAGATGTGACCACCTGACTGGACCATGCACCAAGGTTTATTCTTAAAAAAAAAAAAACCTGAACAACTTCCCTTTCAAAACTTCAATACCTTATAAAGTTGTTTAGGAGTCAGAGAGGGGACAAGAATATAAATCCTTTGAAGTCAACACTGGATATCTGGAGTTAGTTTAAGACATCTTTGGTTTGGCCTTAAGTCAGCCACTAATCCTGTGATTGCACCCACGACAGCCAGTCTGTTTTTAAAAAAGATGAAGTCTACAACTGAAAGAGCTTAGATTTACCCATCACAGCCAATCGGTCTCAGGGGGCTACTAAAGAGATGGCACATGCTTTCTCCTCTAGTGGATAGCACTACAGGGGAGGATAGATACTCGCTAGGCTATTCCCAGGGTTCACCATCCTCTGCATTTCTCATTGAAATTAACCATGAAATATGTTCCTGCAGCTCCAATTTCTGCTAAAGGTCGCACAATTCACTCCAAGAATTCTATTCTGATCTTTGACAAGCTTCTAAGATTTCATAAAAAGTGTGCGCGATACTAGACAATAAAAATACCGCTCTGCTGACATACAAAACCACACATGATGGGTCAGCAAATCCCATTCACTGTGTCACAGGATAGTCAGAAAGCAGGAGAACTACATATTATACAAACTGGACACTGCTGGAGAAGTTCTGGATCTTTCACGGAAGATGTACCTAAAACACCAGACAATCGATTGGGAAGGAGTTTCCATATGCAACACGAACCTGATACGAGTAACTAAAACAGCAGTGCCAACATTTTGAACATGAAGCAGTTTGAGGGAGGCATTTTCAAGCCATTAGTAGCATGGAAACTGGATGGTAGGAGGCGGTGGCTTTCAGATCAGACTAAATTATCTAATCTCACTCAGCTTGCCAATCAAAACTTTCAGTGAAATGCATCCATGCCCTGTTAGTGTCGGAAATCCATGCTGCTCGTGGACAGCCAACATCAAAAGCAAAGTGCAACCGTTTGACTGAAAGGACACTCGAGTTTATGTACAGTCCCCCCCCCCCCACACACAACTTCAGACTTGCTCTCAGGAAATTAAAGGCAACTATATTTTTCCGGTTGACAAATACAATTTTTTTCTACGTGCGTGAACTAGATTTTTAACAAACAAAAA
This sequence comes from Pelodiscus sinensis, assembly GCF_049634645.1. Lineage (NCBI taxonomy): Eukaryota > Metazoa > Chordata > Testudines > Trionychidae > Pelodiscus > Pelodiscus sinensis. The sequence continues at coordinate 18,273,121 of NC_134729.1, read as the reverse complement.
AATCCTTATTTGTAAGATGTCAAAGGCTCTGTTACCAGCAAGGTTATATTTACTGTAAGGGGAACAGAGATGAAGGTGTAGGCCAGGATGTGACAATTCTTTAATGGTACCTCGCTCGCTGTAGTGGAAAGATCAGCAAAGCTCCAAACTCTCTATTGGTAAGGAGCTAAACACTTGACAAACATCAATCTGAGTCTGGAACTCTCAAATGTAGCTACACACACAGCATTGGTTACATATCAGCAGAACACCACCCATTTCTTCCTTTGGTATCTTCCAAACCTTTTAACATGCTCTTGCAGCTAACCCTCTTCTCTGTTTGTTTCTGGCACTTCATATGCCAGCATCTTTTTGGGCAGCACAGCTCCGAGAAAAGTTCTTGTTAAGTTGTGATTGCCAGTAGATCAAACAAAATTGCAAAAACCCTACTTCAGTCTTGACCAACCCAGCTGGTATTTTTACCTTGGAATCTGGAGGCACAAAACGTCCCTATTTTAAGGGCTGGTTAAACAACTTAACAGGCGTCACTAAAAGAAGTGAGATGAACTGAATATTAGAATGAGAGCTTAGCATCTCGTACGTACTTATAAAGAGGCAGCAATAAGTGAGGTCTGCTCCTCACAAAATCCTCTTGTGTAAAAAACCGTGCTGCTGATGGCTTTCACTCCCATCATGCTTTTACTTTGAATAAGTTGTCCACAGGTCTGGACACAGTAGGGAAGGTGGCAGCATGAGCTCTGTCGTCACAGGTCTTTCATCCGAGTTTAGCCACCGTGGTCAAATTCCCTAGAGACCGAGGCTTTATCCATGGTTTTCTAGAAAAAGGTTCACATGGCTTCCGGACTCAGTTCGGAGATGAGCAGAGATGCAGGGACAAGACCAACGTAAAGTTATCTAAAGTTCAACCTATCAAACACTGTAGACTGAAAAGCAGAATGGACAGGCAATCGCGAGACACACACCTTCAGTCAACTACAGTGGTTTCCTTTAATTCCTCTCAGACATCTGGACGGTTTTGTATTTGGCTCCTACTGAAGCTAGTCAGGACTGGATTATAGGTGACAGGCACTGAACTGTCACTGTCCAAACGAAAGAGACCATGGAAGCTCATTTTGTTCAGCTACTTTGCATCCAAAAGTCGTGGACTCAGCTCCAGTCATCTAATGTACGATTTTTTTCCAGAATCACTGGTTGAGAGAAAGGAAATAGCCAGAGGCCAACCTGTACCCAATTTGATTTTCAAATTTAACCAACAGGTTTGCTAGGGAGAGCTACCCAATTCCATTCCACCTGCTGCCATTTTAAAGACACTGTCGATCAAATACTCAGAAGGATAAAAGTATCCTTTTTATTCCAATGGAGAAGTTGCACATACCAGTTCGTTCAAGACCAAAAGGCTGTTAAAATGTAAGAGCAACCAAAGTAACACGCCTGTCCCTTGAATTCTCCATGACCACTGATTTACGTGACAACATACGTTGCTGAACAAAAACCCCACAACTGTTCTATCGAGCTGACCACATTTGATAAGATCAGCACAACCCGAAAGGGTCCCCAGGATTCCCCAGTACGCCGCTGATTTTAGGATCAACATTTCAGAGTGGCTGAGGTTCCCCCCACCCCACAATTACTGGTAGATTGGATACAGGCTATACAGAGTTGGTAACTGTAACGGACCAGTGACTGTATGGATGAGAAAGCCTGTACCACAGGCATTTGCATGCTGTAAATTCATATCCCCTACCCAGGCTTCCAGGGCAAAGAGGGCTGATTAAGCAACAGGTTTTATGAAACCTGGAAAAGTGATCATTTTTTTTAAAAGGGTCTGAAGTTATACTACATCATTTGCTGACTTGTTTCACCATTGATCGCTCCATACGTTTTACAGCATAAATAAAAACGGAAGAAAAAAAATAAATACATTGGCTCCTATGAAGTCAGAAGTGGTTTGGGCTGCATAGTGGAGCAAGGAGAAGGGGGGAGCGAAAATTTACACATTTTGAGACAAAAAACAGGAAGCGCCTGCAAAATAGTGTAGGAGAGAGTTTAAGTGTCCTCATTCATGTCCTGGCTGTCTGTCCGAGCAATTTTCCGTGGCGGTGCCGAATTCTCACCTTCTATTTCCACTTGCTCTTGATCTCTCTTCTTTGCTGCATTCTGATTGAAGCAAATAGAAAGGCACATCAATGAAACCCTCCACAGCATTCCACTCCAGAGATGGCTACATTTCTGTACTGCAGGATACATCTTGCATAAGTCGTCGGTAACGGTCTTTAGGAGGAAAGATGCTGATGTATAGGAACTAGCAGAGGCATCTTCTGATAAAGTCGAGAGTCCTACACAGCTAAACCACGTTAGAGACTGAGTTTTCCCTATAAAATGCTCTCCTGCCCCTGCAGGGCTGCTAACAGACAATGTTCTGCCCAAACTTCTCTCAGTTTCTCCCTGTGACGTAGTGGGGGGAGCTGTCTGCTCTATAACCCAGTGTGCTATGGTGGTGCCTTGCTGGTTGCTGGGCTTGGGCAGTGGGTAGCCTCCACTATATGTAGCACGGCTCAACAGGACAGCAGATGAGTCACTAGGCAAGGGTCTCACAACCTGTCCGACAGGTTGCCTCCCAGGGACAGAGACAAAGAGGAAGTGGGTCTGGCCCACGAAAGCTCATCACCTAATAAACCATCTTGTTAGTCTTTTAAGTGCTACATTGTCCTGCATTTTGCTTCAGCTACCCCGGACTAACACGGCTACATTTCTATCACAAAGAGGAAGGCGGAGAACAACCCCTGTCTAGGGAGCAGGGCTGGAAGAGAGAGTCAGTTTCTGTCTGGGAAGCAGGGGAGAAAAGGCTAAGGAGGGGGCTGGGATTGTAGGGCCCAGCTACTCCCCATCTCAAGGGGGAGGGGCACCCTTGAGGTCTCCTAGCCCCAGTTCCTGTAGCCAGATTGCATCTGTGCTGTATCTTGGAGAAGCAATAAACTCCCTCTATTCTACTGGCTAGTGGAGTCTGTTCATGCCACTACAGGGGTGCAGGAGACGGGGAAACGCCAACATGTGGTCACACTCTCGTTCTCCCACTCCCGCCCCTACCTCTTTGCTGCTGCTCTACCTCTGGAACAGCCCAACACACAGATTGGGAAGTAACTTCCCAGAGCAAAGATATGCTGGCGATGGCAATTCCTCGCTGTGCACACCTTGTGCTGTACTCATTTATGCCTATAGAGCACAAGGTCTAAGGCAGGGTACGGGCTAGGAACTTTTGAATGACACATGTATACCTGGCATGTACAGTCATTCCTCATTTAACACGTGCCCGCTTAACACGTTTTCATGATAGCACGATTTTTTTTTTTAGGGAACATTTTTTGAATTACACAACTGTCCCTGGAATAACACGATTTGCCCAGCAGGCCCGTTGCCGGCAGCTGTGTGGAGCTTCCCCCGCCTCCCTGCAAAGTGGCGGAGGGTTCGCTGCTCGCCGCGCAGTTCCCCGGAGATCCCCCCCTCGCCGGACGCAGTGCAGGTCCTGGCATACTCCCAACCCAATCCCCCTCCCTTCTCCTCCCCTTCCTTTCCCCAGAGCCAAACACCTCCCGTCCCTGCTGTAACCCAGTCCCCTTTCTCCCCCAACCTTATGTCCTGGTCCCAACAGACACGACCGCTTGAAACGCAACCCCAACCTTTTCCATTATTTTCAATGGGAAAATTGACCCCGCATAACATGTTTTCACTTAACACGATCATTTTCTGAAACATATCTACAATGTTAAATGAGGAATTACTGTTCTGTTAATGTGACCCTGAGAGGGAAGCAAAATCTGTGATTTCACAGGTGAGTCCCTGGAAATGATACATTCAAAGGCACGCAGTGTGTCAAAAGAAGAGCCAGAAAAAAACTCCCAGAGGCGTGGCTCCCAGTCTCCTGTATTAACTACCGGCCTAATCAAGGACTGGTGTACAGTGTGCCACGCAAAAATAATTTTTATTTTACAGATGGGGAACTGAGGCACAAAGATGCCAAGTGACTTGCCACGGTCACATAAGAAGTTTGTGGCAAAAATCATACTGAGGCTCCCCAATTCTAGGTTATGTCTTTGTCATTGGACCATCTTTGCTCTCTCTAGAATATGAAGAATGAAAATGTCTTGCCACAAGCAATTTCTGGTAGAACTGAGAAATCCAGGTTGGCTCAGTCTTCCACTTAATAATATCTAAGTATTTGTCATGACTAAATTACAGGCGTTGGTGGAAGCAATCAAAACAAAGTGCACTTTAAAACCAGATACAAGTTTTACATTTTAAAAGTCCTACCTTTTTGTCCCATTGCTGATGTAGGTAACGCAATAGTATATTTGTCTTTTCTGTTACTATGACTGTTGAAGAAAGAGAAAACACTCTGAAGGCATTTCTAAAAGATAACATTTAAAACCAACTATAGTGGCCATGACTTCGAAACAGGTTATGCTCCTTTTAAAGAGGACGGACAGCACCGCTGTCATTTCAATAAGGATAAAGAAAAAGCTGTGCAAAAGCCGTGGCAAAAGTTAAGCAGCTGTCCTCTTTGAAGCCCCTTGAATCCCACAAAAATATCAAGTAAGATAACTATTAAAAATCTGGCATGTACTCAACCACAGAACGTACGCTTAGAAAACATTATCTGAAACCTCAAACAATAAGAGGAGCGTACTTACTTTGTTCAGAAGGATACTCCCTTGTGGGAAGATACACTGATGGTCTTCTATTCTGTAGAAGAATTAGAATTGTTACAGAGCAGAGGAAAAGCCCCCCCCTCCGCCCCAAAACTTCCACAAAGAACTAGGGCCACTGAACGGTCCCAGTCATAACAGCTAGTTTATTTCAATTGCAACGCTATAAAATTGTGGCAACGCAGCAAACAACACTGCCTCACTGTCCTATGCAGCTCTGAATTCTTTCACATGTAGAAAAAGGTCCATTTATCATCCATGCAACCCAGTGGCAATGCTAAAGAAAGAATGTAAGACTGGGGAAAGGAATGTCACGCAGCTTTGGCTCTGCTGAAATTGCATTTTTCTGAAGGACGTCAACTCTATCTGGAAAATCTCCCCACCTGGGATTCCACCCTCCAATAAACAGTTGCCGCTTGTGACAATATCAGCAACAACTTATTTCAAGAAACCTAAGGCCCAGTTAGAGGCTGTCTGAAGCACCATTTCCTCTGGAACTCTGAAAGGCTTCACTGCAAACGGACCTTCTCCTGAGAGATTGGCTTTAGATACAATACTCACCGATGCTTTACATACAGAGTCCGCATGAAATCTACTGAAGTTGCTTTTGTTGTAGACTGGTAATCCTTTCAAAAAATCTGCCTACAATGAAAGAAGACAGCTTTGATTAAACAGGGTAGCAAGTAGAGAATTTAAAAAGATGAGCAAAAAGTTCAAGGGTATTGCACACATCAGTAAGGCTGGGCATTTTAACATCTTGAAGTATATTAGCTACAGCTATTAAGTGAATTATAAAATATTCAGAATAAATACTGGTTTTAAGACAAATTCCACAGTCCTATGTGTATGTCTCACCTATATTTCTCCAGCCTAAGTGGCTTATCTCCAGTGAAAGGCTCAGCTGTATCTACATCCATTTTGAACCCCTTTAAAAAAAAACTAGTTAACTGTAGATATGCAGTTAGGTCTCATGTTTAAGATTAAGACAGGAAACTGAGGAAGTCACTTCTTAAGAGGCATAGTGATGGATTACAAAGGGGCAAATGTCAAGTTAATCATTTAAAGAAAATCAGTGCTCTTAGATGTGTTTTAATCTGTTAACCTAATTTATGCTGCATACTCTTTTGTACCTCAGCTTGAAAGCAGATCAGCCATTTTCATTTTTCAATACAAGCAGCTTTGCTTTCTTGACTCATACACACTAATACAATGCTGTTACCATTGAGTTGCAAAGATTAATCAACAGTAAAGCATTTATTTTGGTTTCACTTTGCCAAAGATCTGGGCCAATTTGGACTTGACCGCATCTTTGAGTTTTGCTTAGAGACAGACCTGTAACTAAAACACAATCACTGTGTACTCAGTAAAGCAAGGGGAGTAGGTGGCATAGAACTAATGTGCCCATCTTGTAGCAAGCAGCCATCTACCTAAAACAAAACCTCAATGGTCAAAATGCATCCTTAATGCCAACACTGGTGTTATTAGGGCCTGAAAAACCTTGCAATGCAGCCATTAACCTTCCACCTAATACATTATAGCTGTTCCACAAAGGGCGTTTACTCATTAAAATGAGCAGAGTTCTCAAAGTGGCTACACTTAAGCAACCCTCCCTAGAACATATGTAGTGTAAACCTGTCAGATGGAATTTACCAGTGCAGTTCACTACCCACTGCTCACTCTAGGTGCCTACTCTAGCATAGCTACTCCAGTGGATAAAACCCTCAGCACAGACAAAACCTACACTGCCCAGTGACTCCCACAACAACGAACTCCCAAGTTCTTGAGCAGCTGCCTGGCTGGTTCAGACTTCACAGCAGAGCCAGAGTAACACACTTGACCAACAGTAGCACTGCCTCACAGGAAGAGTTCCAGCATAGCAGCAGCTGCTCTGAAGAGATCTTTACTCCTGTTAACTAAACTAATGCCATATGGATGGAGCATTGTCCGTCTTAAATGCAAAGTAAGGAGCATTACAGTAATCAACTAAGCAGCATGCCAGATCGAGTTAACTCCTGACAACTAGGGATATAAAATCCCATTTAATTAGTTAAATGTTAAGTTTAATTGGTTAACTGATTAAACAGGACTGGTAGGGCCATGTGGGCTGCATGGGCTGGGAGCTAGCAGCCCTGTTCAGGGGCTTGGCGGGGCTGGAGCAGCCCATAGCCTGCGGCAGGGGACAGGCTGCTCCCTGGGTACCGGTTAACATCCCTACCGACAACAGCTGCATCTCTTAACAGCTGCAGGAAGCAAGGGGACAGATATCACAAGAAGGAATGAAGTACACTTCTCCTTGAGGAAGGAACTGTCTTTTGTGTTTGTACAGCGCTTATCACCATAGGGTCCTGATCTATGAATTGCGGGTCCTTAAACTAAAGGGAAGATGAGTGTATTGAAAGCCATGAAGGAAAATAACCAGCTTAAATCCCTCTCTCTAAAAACAGATGCAATATTTGCACTGGAGTCATGCCTAGAGGCCCCAAACAAGGATTAAAACCCCATTATGTTAGGCACAACACATGCATGTAACAAAGAGAGAGACCCTGCCCTGCCCCCCTCCCCCCAGCTTACTATATAAGCTATTAATACATTATCTTGGTTAGAAGCAACTCTAAAGGTTAGCCAAACAGCAGATGATTCTAATGAGCAGAGTTATTCAACCCCTGTTGCATGTGACAGAACAGTCCTCCTGCTCCTATGGAAGGAGTTAAAAATCTCTTCATGGGAACCATTACTTTCCTGTTTGTAACCATGGTAGCTGATTCAAAGCAATGGGCTGCACCCAGGAGGCTTCTGAAGCACTGTGTACACTCTGATCTTGTTTTAAGAAAAAAAGTGAACTAAAATAATGTTTCTAAAGTTACCTCCTCCCAAGCTTGCTTTTAGGAGAAAGCTAGTCCTATGCTTAAGCAATTGGGACAGTTTCCAGTTCTGCCACAGACTCTTTGTGCGACCATGAACAAATCAATAATGTCTAAAGCCCATCTGTAAAATGGGGACAATACTACTTTTCACCCACCCTTTATCTGCCTTGTTTATCTAGCTCTTGCCAGCTACACACGGCACGGGGACTGGTTCTTGTTTCTCTGCACAATGAAAGCACTAAGTGGGCCTTTAGATGCTACTAGAATAGAAGTAAACTTGTTTTCAGATTCTGCTGTGCATTCCAACTGTTACGCCTCCTCTCCTGGGCAGCTTTGTTTACCTTCTTTCATTTACCTCTACCTCTCAAGGCTGGTTTTGATTACAGAATATTCAAACTGAAAGTTTCATGACTGCGAAAAGGATCATGCAAGAATATTTCACTCACTTAGCATCTCATTTCACTGCATTTAGAACTGATCTTGAGTTCTTACATACTACAGCCAGAAAGTATTTGGCTGGAATTGATCAAAATTCCCAGGTATGTTTCTTACTCTACAGTGGAGAATTTACAACACATCCCACCACAAAAGCATTTAATTCTGTGCAGCTTTTCACTGAACTTTGATGCAAAAAAACCCTGACTATTTGCACTAAGGATATAAAATCCCAGTTAAAAAGTTAACTGGTTAAATGGGATCTTGCAGGCAGGGGACCTGCTCCAACCTGGCCTGCCGGTTGACTGGTTGACCAGTTACCCCAGTAAGGCTGATGGTTGCCGGTTAACCCTTTACATCAGCATTTCTCAAACTGTGGGTCCTGACCCCCTGGAAGGTCGCAAGCAACTTAGAGGGGGGTCGCGGTATCACAAGTTTGAGAACCCCCGATTTACATCCCTAATTTGCACATTATATTAGGCTAGCCCAGGGAGAAAATCCTTTGAGTCATGTACATGGAATTTAGATAATTCGACAAAAAATAAACTGAAATTGTAATTATTTTAAAATAATATTTGATCCTACCTCAGGTGTTTAATAAGCTACAGCTCTATCCCCATTTCAAAATATGAAATTAGCTCTAGCCCATTCCACCTAGCTTTCAGTGATTGTCTCTCTCCACCTAATCATTAGGACCCCAAGCCATTTGTGTTGTATTCCTTGACTTTACACAAAACACGTGCAAGAGAACTAGAACTAATCATTTTGGCAGAAAACTGAAAAGCTGGTCTTTACTACTGAGGAGTCCTAAAGTAAGGCTCTTTACATAAAGATTAGAGTACTGGGCCTGAAATAGGGATGTAATAGTGTAGTCAATTAACCAATTAATGCTATAGACTACACACATTTCTCCTCCCCACCCCGCCAGTACATTTTTTAACAGGCTGGCCAGCTCATGACAGATCCTGGAGCTCAGAAACACCACCCCACTGCCCCCAGACATGGGATGCTGCCACCCCTTGCTGCTGCTTCTGTATCAGAGGCAGCAGCGTGGGGCTACAGCAGCCGGTCCATGAGGTGAACTGGTTTTTAAACTGGCTCCCCTCGCAGACCAGCTTCCACCTGGCACCCTACGCTGCTGCCTCTGATACAGCGGCAGCAATGTGGAGTGGCAGGGGGCTGCTTGGAAGTGGGGCAGGAGTGGCTGCTGATAGTCCCTGAGGGTGAGGCCGAGCAGTCAAGTAACCAATAAGAATTCATGAGGTTAATTGACTATTCAATTGACTGATTTTTAACATCCCTAGCCTGAAATGGGATTGTATCACAGACAGCATATGTTCATCATGTGGATACTTTCCCCTCCCCAGCCACTAAAAAGCAATGTTGCTTCCTGGATGAGAATCATTATAAATACTTAAGAGATGAGGACTAAATGTGTCTCCAAGATGCAAAAGGAGTTCCCCAGCACTGCTCTGGACAGGCTGTAAAACAGCTTAAAGCAACGGTAGTTTTCAATGATCCTGCCACGTCCCCATTCACACATTATACATTTTGACACACTAATATACAGATGGCCTTTAAAAAGTGAATCCATTATTGCAAAGATCACAGCTGGAATCCATTTTGACGGAGGGCAATAAAAACTGATCGTATACATCCAGAAGAAGCAGTTCTTGCCTCTCCTCCAGAATAAGAGGGGGTGGCAGGCAAGCTAATTAATCACTTTCATGTTGATGTGTTTGAGTGACTACTAGATTACTACAGCTGTCCCCACATCTAAGCATCACAGCTTATGAGACCCCAAATACAGGATGAAGCCTCAAAATGACAGCCATGAAAATGGTATGAAAATCACACAGGATCTTTTAAAAAGGAATCATTTCTGTAGATTTCATTTCATTGTTTAGCTTCTCCAATTAAAAATGACAAATGCAAGATGGACACCAGACTTGTGCAGGTCAAAGAATTACATACCAGTTAACAGGGATTTAGCTTGTCATTTACACCAGTGTTTTGAATACCCTTCAGGGTACTCAAGAGAAGTCTTGGGGGGGGGGGGGGGGGGGAGGGGGAGGTACATCAACTCAACTTAAATTTGGAGAAAACTGAAATTTTGTTTTAAGTTTTACAGTGCTGTATTTTTCTACTTCTTACACCCAAAAATTTAATCGCCCACCCAGCTACAATTAAGTTGTTTAAACAAGTGTGTTGCAATGGTAGAAAAAATGAGAGCTGAAGGTACTGGGGGTACTCTCATATATATATAAAGGGTGATAGAAATGTAGCCGTGTTAGTCTGGTGTAGCTGAAACAAAAGACAGGACTATGTAGCACTTTAAAGACTAACACAATGGTTTATTAGATGATGAGCTTTCGTGGGCAAGACCCACTTCCTCAGACCAAATAGTGGAAGAAAATTGTCACAACCATATATGATCTGAGGAAGTGGGTCTGTCCCACGAAAGCTCATCACCTAATAAACCATCTTGTTAGTCTTTAAAGTGCTACATAAGTCCTGTTTTTTGTTTCGTATATAAAGAGGTACTTTATAATAAAAAGGTTGAGAAACACTGATTTACACGCCACAATACCTTAGGACTAGTAGCAAGTGAGAGTGGGTGTTTCCCTGGTTACTAACCACCACCCTGTTTTTTCCAAGGGCAGAAGTTATTTGAATGATTCAGCTCCAGTACCTTCGGAAATATTTATCAGGCAACCACTATAACTGAGATATTAAGCAGGAAAACCAAAGTGATTATTTAAAAAAAACAAAACCCATCCATAGACACATTCAGTAGAGCACTTCTCTATCTCGCCTTTCTCCCCTTCCCTTTTCCTTAAGGTAAAGGAGGAAAATGCCCCCAACAAACTAAAAGAGCTGGGGAACTTCCTGAGGAGACAGGACAAGAGGCAGATCCTCACATCTGAGGAAACAAAAGACAGGACTATGTAGCACTTAAAAGACTAACAAGATGGTTTATTAGGTGATGAGCTTTCGTGGGCCAGACCCACTTCCTCAGATCAAGTTATACCTGCCTCTGGAAATTTCCACTACATGCATGTGATGAAGTGGGTCTTTGCCCACGAAAGCTTATGCTCCAACACTTCAGTTAGTCTATAAGGTGCCACAGGACTGCTCGCCGCTTTTGCAGATTCAGACTAACACGGCTACCCCTCTGATTCTTGACACCTAATAAACCATCTTCTTTAGTCTTTAAAGTGCTGCACAGTCGTGTCTTTTGTTTCAGCAAGACCAGACCAACACAGCTACATCTCTATTACTATTCACATTTGAGGAGCTTCCCTCTTGTATTTTGAGGGAAGGCGACAAAGCAGGAACCCCAAATACAACAGGCCCCGTGTGACTGAGCGACTGCCTGGAGAGGAGGCTCTCTTGGGGGAGGAGACAAAGCTGCATCTGCCCCTCCCATGTCAGCAAGACAATCCTCCCCTCCCCCCACACCCCAGTTTCGTGAGCATGAGACCAAAACGCCCTTCGCTGCTGGAGCCCACAGCTCTCAGCAGAGGGATGCAAAGGACCCGTCTGCTCCAGCCCACGGAGGGGACACAGGAATATCGCTCGGGGGGGGAGGGGGGGATGCTGAAGATGAAGCCAGGAAAGAGTGTGTGTGTGTGTGTGTGTGGGGGGGGGGGGGGTTGCAGATGCAGGAGCCCCGCCCCCGAGACAGCTAGCTCAGGCTGGGGGGGGCGGGGATCACAGCCCCCTCCCTGTTGCCCCCCCCCCCCAGGCAGGAACCCCGGAAGGGCCACGGCCCCGTCCCCGGAACAGGCCCAGGCCTGTGGGGGGGGGGGCCCTTCCCAGGAAAGGCCCTGGACGGGGGCGCCCCCCCCATAGCAGGGCCCGGGGGCGGCTCTGCCCGCTGGGGGGGTTACGGGGGGGGGGGCAGGCCCCGCCCCCGGGAAGGGCCCGTGGCCGGGCGGGGGCATCGACCCCGCCTCGCCCCGCGCAGGCCTGAGCGGGGCCCGCTCCCCGGGTCCCCATGGCTACAGCCCGAGACCCCCCCGTCGCCATTTTGCATCGGGGGGGGAGGGGGGAGGCGATCACCTACCATCTTCACCGCCGCCGCCTCAGCCGCACGGCAACTTCTAAAAGCCCACCCCTCAGCCGAACTTGCCTCCTCGCCCGGACCGCCCCGCTGCCCGGCCACGCCCGCGCCCATTGGGCAGCGCTGCGCGGCGCCGGAAGCCCATTGGCCAGCCGATCCGTCGCTCCAAGCCGCCCGGAAACTAAGCTTTGTAGGTTGAGATAGCAAATGCCCCCAAGCTCGCGGCAGGAAGCGGCTAGGACCCGGATGTGTGGCTGGCCGCGCTGCCTCATGGGAGCTGTAGTCCCAGTAGCAAACACCGGGTTTCCTATGAAGGAAGCCATTGGCTGCTGCCAAGACCAATAATAATTTATGGTTGGTTATTAACAAACATTTGATTATTTATTATTAGGTGGTATTAATTATGAATAAGTACTATTGGTTTTAATTATTAAATAATGCAACACAGAATAGTCAATTATTAATAAGCCTCATTATTCAAGCCATAATTAGTCACTGATATTAACCTACCAGTTATGGCTTATGACCATCCCCATTTGATTAAACTTAGCCATAGATTCCAAATAGTAAACATTAATAATCAATATTTCCTAATAAAAATCACTCGACTTAAGTCACTCATTATCAAGCATGCATAATCAAGAACTCATTCATTAACAAAGCTCTGATCTTGCAAGCTGCTGTACAGGAGCAGCCTCTTGTATCCACAAAGTGTCCCGTTAAGGGATGCAGAGGTCTGCCTGGCTGGGGCAGCTTGCAACATGGGGGCAAAATTCAAGAACATTCAATCATTTATAATGAGTCACAAATGAATTATCTATGAATAATCTATATGAGTTATTTGTATCACACCCAAAGCTTGTTAAGCACATTGCAATACAGATAGGTAATAAGACAGATTCCTGCATCAAAGATCTTGCACTCTAAACAGAGGAACGAATGACAAAAGATATTAGGTACACTGGAAGAAGGGAGGGATACACAACAGTTTAGTGTTACTTCGTCCCATTGTCAAATCGGACCCTACACCAAAACTCTAATGGTCAATAACCAATAAATCATATAAAATAAGGTATTTCGTGGGTGTTCTCCATCCACTGCAGATTTACAGCAGATATGATAGGATGGACAGTCTCCAGTGCTAAATTCCTGGTGGCCTGGTGTAGATTTAGAAGAGTGATACACCATCACTACCTTCCCTGTGGGACAAAAGGACATCTTCATATACAGTCCACAGGGACTGGTGCCCTTAGCTAGGGGAATGACCCCACATTTTACAAATGAGGAAGCATTCTTGCAAAGGGGCTAATATTAAAACACACACACACACATGCAAACAGCATTTTCAGGTTAATTTTGAAAACGAGGAGCAATAAACTGAGACAATGATCTCTTGAGAACCTGTCCCCTACCCAAGGAGATGCCATAGCAAAGATCAATTTAAAATGTGATATCTGAACTCCTACAAAGAAGCTGACACACACAAAAAAAAACCCCAATATATGAAGAACAAATGCTATTTCCCCACTCATACAAAAAGTTGGATTAGGGCTAAATGGGACATGAGGTTGAATACTAAGAACAGTTCCTTGGGATGAGTATTCTATTAGGCTGTGAGAAGAGTCTTCAAAGGGTGGAAACTCCCTGAGACATTTACAAATAGGATTTGCCAAACCGTGGGCAAACAAACTGTGGGAAACAGTCCTGCATTGACCATTGATCAGTGCTAGTCTCTTCCACCTCTATTTTTTTTTCACATTCCTTGTAAAAGATCAATTGAAAATAAGGACAGAAGATATGTTATTAAAACAGAGAAGCCCCTTTCTCTGGCTGAGCTGGCAAGTGTTTTGCTGAGGTTCTTTCATATGGACTTTGCTTTCTGCATATATTACATAGGTTACATAGGAGTCCCTGCCATTTAGTGGTGGGCAACCTGCAGACAATCTTGCAAGCCCACTGAGAGGAAAGAGGGCCACTCATGTGGCTCACTCACTAGCCTAGATTGCCCGTCATGGCTTCTTTTCAAGGAAGTACACTGGGACCCCTTAAAATAGACATATCGTGTGTGCACAATGTCCTGAGATCAAGGAGCTGGTGAGCTCCAATTCTGATCCCAGCTGGAGCCTTTGACAAGTAATTTTTTTCTGCAGTGCCACAGATCTGGATCTCCCATTAAAAAGGAAGTTATGGTTGCTCAGCCCCGTCTTAAATTCAGCCTGTGTTTCCTTATCTGACAAATAAGAATGATTGCTCTCGGCTGGTGGGGGTTGTGAGCCTCAGATAACTAGCACAGTACTTCGAGATCCTGGCGCGCGCGCGCGCACACACACACACACACACACACGCAGCCCTACTGAGCCCTAGCAGGGATTTTTGCACATCACAGACACTGAAAATTCATGAACGGTTGGCAGTCTTTGCTTAAGAGTCTCAAGCCTGAAATATGAGAAGTACCGTAACCCATGCCCAATCATCCAATTCATACCACACATTTCATCCTCAGTGTGTCTTTTATTATTAAAATATGCTTGAAACGCAACAGAGAAGGTCCAGAGAAGAGCAACAAGAATAATGAAAGGTCTAGACAACATGAGTTATGAGTGAAGGCTGAAGGAATTGGGCTTGTTTAGTTTGGAAAAGAAGATTGGGAGGGGACATGTTAGCGGTTTTCAAGTATCTAAAAGGTTGTTACAAGGAGAAGGGAGAAAAATTGTTCTCCTTGGCCTCTGAGGATAGGACAAGAAGCAATGGGCTTAAACTGCAGCAAGGGAGGTTTAGGTTGGACATTAGGAAAAACTTCCAGTCAGGGTGGTTCAACACTGCAATAAATTGCCTAGGGAGGTTGTGGAATCTCCATCACTGGAGAGATTTAAGAGCCAGTGGGAGACATCTATCAGGGATGGTCTAGACGGTTCTTGGTTCTGCCATGAGGGCAAGGCACTAGACATGATGACCTCTCAAGGTCCCTTCCAGGTCTAGTATTCTATGATTCTAGACAGCAACATTAAGCTACACCCACCCTTCGTACATGCCTCTGGAGAGGTACACAACCCTTAATACTAAACCTTGAAGTGTGATCATTTGCCAGGTACCAAAAGAGCAAAGTCCCTCCTCATAAACTAACTTGCTCCCCACAGCCAGCCATCTCAGTATCTGCAGAAGTTATACAGGACCCACCATTGTATCAGCTAGTGATCTTCTTGGAGATCATGCCAGACTTGACTGTGTTTATTGTAAGCAGAGGGGCCGTTAGATGTTTGGGGGTGTTGAATTATTAGCGCTGCTCTGATGTTTTCCCACAGCTGCCTCTAGAGCACAAACTCCTACTGAATCCCATTTTTCAAATTGAGGGCTCTGGAAATAACCTTGACTGGTACTCATGGGGACTTTCTTGCTCCCAGCTACCTTCTGCAGCCAATACCAAGGTGGAAGGAAAGGTGTTTTCAGCCTTCTGCACATGATTAGTGTCCCCCAGCTGCTACAGACTTAGGGTAAGAAATGTGTCAGATAGG
This sequence comes from Pelodiscus sinensis, assembly GCF_049634645.1. Taxonomy (NCBI): domain Eukaryota; kingdom Metazoa; phylum Chordata; order Testudines; family Trionychidae; genus Pelodiscus; species Pelodiscus sinensis. The sequence continues at coordinate 18,257,541 of NC_134729.1, read as the reverse complement.
CCTAACTTCACGGCCCAGACACTGTCCCAAAGAGGTCCAAACTCCTTCCCACTTTAAAGTCACAAGGCAACATTTTAACCGTCATTTTGAAAGGTTTGTAAAATGAGCTCAAGAGGTCTCAAGCTAGGTCCCTAAACAGTGAGGCACTTATAACGGGCACTTTGTGGCTCCCAGCCTGCCTGCAATTGTTCATTTGGATACAGTCACTTTGTGGTAGAAATCTCAACTTCTGGGATCTCCTTAATATCACAAACCTGAATCTCACCTTTACTACTCCATCAGTAGTAGCTTTTGCAGCTAATTTCCCCTCAAGATAGCCTCATATACTTGTCACACTGCACTAAACTTGGCCAGAGAATAAAACATGACAGCTTCACAGTCTGTTTTACACCTTAGCACAAGGCGCTCGCAATATACTAGAGGAAAGTTTTCAAAGCTTTTGATATCAAAAACTCTTTTAATTAATAGATGCAGTGGGGACATTTCTATTCAATGTCAATTTGTTTAAAGTTGAACAAAACGGGCATTTTGATCCATGTATTTTAGAGAATCCTGAAAACAGACTACATATTTATACCTGCCTCTGGAAATTTCCACTACATGCATCTGTCGAAGTGGCTCTTTGCCCTCCAACACTTCGGTTAGTCTATAAGGTGCCACAGGACTCCTCGCTGCTTCTGAAAATAGACTGTAAATTCTATTCTTAAAAGCTCTCATAGCTTCACACTTAGTGTGAAATTCACCCCAATAGAGAAGGTCTTTTCAAAGCTTAATCTCCAATGTGTGTTAATTTGGGGGACTAAGTGGAAAACGTAAGCAATGCAGAGGAGCCTATGGGCTCCTGGGCACAGGTGTTAATTTCGGGGAAGTCTTCAGGTGCCATTAAGAAGTTGGGCGTTGGACTCTTTACCCAATGACAAAAGGAATTCTTGCTAACAGAGAAAAAGGAAAAGAAACCAACATCTGCTACTGCTGTAGCTTACCAGAAGCTCCACCAATAGGTTGAGATCTTGCAATTAAATCTATGCAAGACAACTCTATGGCTGCCTGGAGCCCCACTTTCTGCAACAGGACTCTTCATGGATATTAGGGATGTAAACTGTCGTTTAGAAAGTTAACCAGTTTAACTGGTCTCCTTTTGACATGGTGAGCCTGGCCGGACCACAGCACTGCAGGCGGAGAGGGCTGCTCCGACTGAGCCACTGGTTAACGCTTACCAGGTAAGCGGTTACCCCTTTACATCCCTAATGGACACATATTTGCAAGACCCTAAACTGACAGAAAACAGAACCCTACACCACACCAGCTTTAGATTCCAAACAAACAAGATGCTCATTTTCTTCAAACATTTCTGAGTGCACTCAGCACATAAGGGAAAGGGTAGTGGAATCAAAAGCACACTGTTTTCTGGGCACTTTGGAGAGAAGTCACAGACCCTGACTTGTGGCTAATGCTAATGGCACATTCACAGATTAAAAACTCATCCCCTTAAGGCTTTTCAGAGAAAGAAGAAAGTGTGCATGCTACTTCCACAAGAAAAAGAAATCAGTTTTCTTCCCCTATAGCTTTGCATTAACAAAACCAATGTAAAAGCTTGATAGGATTCTTTTATTATTTTGTAATTATGCCTTCTAGTTGCACAATTTTTACTTTAGAATTACTTTCACCACTTGAAATCATTGCCTTTCAAGATAATTAGCCATCAAGTGAAGCCAGTACCCCACATTTGTCAAAGTACCACTCAATAATTCTTCACCATATTTTAGGACTTGAGGGTGTTACACAGAGAAGCTGATGTTATTGCAAAGACTCAGATTGGTTCACTTTAAAGGGATGAGCTGCGGAGGGTGGTTCAGGCTTGAGTGAAACATTTCACGCTCAACACTCAATGGCTCAGGGATTTCCTGCCTTTCAGCATGCGTCGGAGGATCACCTCGATCCCACTGCGAGTACTAATACGCTTGCACCAGCCATGGGTCCGTTTACGCTTCAGGTTCTTTGGCTGATATTCATTCCCACGTGCCTTGGTACGTATTTGCTGGTGGCTCCATGGTGACAGTGGTGCAGGACTGCTTTGGAAGATACCTGCAGGTCTGAAGGACAAGCTGGTGCTTGGAGACCGCCCCAAAGCATCTGAGAGGATGGAAATTGTCCTCGGCTGCAAGGGGGAGGCTGCACCGCGCAGCAGTAGAAACAATCTAGGAGGTGAACAGGAAGTAAGACAATGACCCAAAGTTTGGCATCTAAGCACAAGGTGTCCAACCCACAGCTGGGGAGAGGTTAGGACTTTCATTCCAATAATGCAATTTTGTAGGCACAACTGGGACTCTGCCACTCCGTTCGCACCAGACAGTGCACCAGGCGATGCAGGCACTTGATACAGCTCTGCCGGCTTACTCCCTCCCCTCCCCATGCCGTGGTCATAAAACTCCTTCTGCTCTGCCCAGACAGTGACATGCAGCCCCCCTCCAGTCAGCCAATCAGCACAGCTTTCGACTTCCCATCCTCCCCATCTACACCCACATCCCCGCCCCCCTTCCTCCCAGCCCCAATTACCCCCTCACGCCTCCCTCCAGCCCCCCTCCCGTCCTTCCTCCTCCTCCTCCCAGCCCCCTTCTACCCCCCCCTCCCGTCCTTCCTCCTCCTCCTCCCAGCCCCCCTCCCGTCCTTCCCCCTCCTCCTCCCAGCCCCCTTCTAGCCCCCCCTCCCGTCCTTCCTCCTCCTCCTCTCAGCCCCCCTCCCGTCCTTCCCCCTCCTCCTCCCAGCCCCCTTCTAGCCCCCCCTCCCGTCCTTCCTCCTCCTCCTCTCAGCCCCCCTCCCGTTCTTCCCCCTCCTCCTCCCAGCCCCCTTCTAGCCCCCCCTCCCGTCCTTCCTCCTCCTCCTCCCAGCCCCCCTCCCAATTCCCCTTCCCCCCTCTCTCCTCTTCCCAGCCCCACTTACCCCCCAATTTCCAGCCCCCCCTCTCCTGCTCCCCCCCTCTTCTTCCGCCTCCCCCCTCATGCCCCTCCCCCTTCTTCTGCCCTCCCCCGCCCCGCGTTACCTGCCGCCGGGCAGCAGAGGCCCCAGGCGGCCCGCGAGCAGCGCCATGCCGGCACCCTCCAACAACACGCTCGCCTATTGGCTCCCGCAGCTGGGCCTATCCTCACACCCCGCGCGGGGCGCCGCAAGGGCTCCTGGGGCTTGTAGTTCTCTCCCGGCGTGGCCCGGGCGGCGGCTGCCCCGTACGGGCCCAGGGCCCGCCCATCGCTAGGGCCGGGGTCGCCATGGAAACGGGCCACGCCCCCTGCCCTGAGGTCAGAGCCGGGACGCCTGGCTTCCCCCTGGCTGTAGTGCGTAGGGGCGGGGCTGGGAGGCACTAAGCTTCCATCCTGTGCGGAATAAATTTTATTCCGTGCACCGGGCTAGGTGCGGATGTGCACCACCAGGAGAAACCAAAACTTGGCAGGGGGTGCTCTGCTAACTAGCCGGGCAGCACAGTTAGGTTCTAGGGCCGGTTTTGTTCAATATGACCTGGCTGAGGGGATGGATTGCACCCTCAGCAAGTTTGCAGATGACACTAAGCTGGGGGGAGAGGTAGATACGCTTGAGGGCAGAGATAGGGTCCAGAGTGACTTAGACAAATTGGAGGATTGGGCCACTAGAAATCTGATGAGGTTTAACAAGGACAAGTGTAGAGTCCTGCACTTGGGACGGAAGAATCCCAAACATTGGTACAGGCTGGGGACCAACCAGTTAAGTAGCAGTTCTGCAGAAAAGGACCTGGGGGTTACAGTGGCTGAGAAGCTGGATATGAGTCAACAGTGTGTCCTGTAGCCAAGAAGACTATTGGCATATTAGGCTGCATTAAGAGGAGCATCGCCAGCAGATCCAGAGATGTCATTATTCCCCTTTATTCGGCTTTGGGGAGGCCACATCTGGAGTATTGTGTCCAGTTCTGGGCCCCACACTACAAAAAGGATGCGGACGCATTGGAGAGGGTCCAGCGGAGGGCAACCAAAATGATTAGGGGGCTGGAGCGCATGACTTATGAGGAGAGGCTGAGGGACTTGGGTCTGTTTAGTCTGCAAAAGCGAAGAGTGAGGGGGGATTTGATAGCAGCCTTCAAATTCCTGAAGGGAGGTTCCAAAGAGGATGGAGAGAGGCTGTTCTCAGTAGTGACAGATGACAGAACAAGGAGCAATGGTCTCAAGTTGTGGTGGGAGAGGTCCAGGGTTGGATATTAGGAAAAACTATCTCACTAGGAGGGTGGTGAAGCACTGGAATGGGTTGCCTAGGGAAGTAGTGGAGTCTCCATCCCTAGAGGTGTTTAAGTCTCGGCTTGACAAAGCCCTGGCTGGGTTGATTTAGTTGGGATTGGTCCTGCCTAGAGCAGGGGGCTGGACTTGATGACTCCTGAGGTCTCTTCCAGTTCTATGATTCTATGAATCTCTCCTGAGCGGCCGCGCAAGCGCTTGGCTTACAGGAAACGCTGCTGGGTTCTCCCCCTGGCTGTGGGGTCTAGTGGGTACAGTGCCGAGGCTGGCAGCCAGGACTCCTGGGTTCTCTCCTTGGCTGTGGGGCCTAGTGGTCGGATCAGGGAAGCTGGGAATCAGGACTTGTGGGGAGAGTGGGGTCTAGAGGTTAGATTGGAGGAGCTGGGAGCCAGGACCCCTGAGCTATATCCTGACTGGGGGTGGGGGTCTTGTGGTTAGAGTGTGGGGGTTAAGACTCCTAGGTTCTGTCCCAGCTCTGGGGGCAGTGTTAGGGCAGGGCTTGGACTCCTGAGTTTTCCCCCTTGCTCAACTCCAGCCCCACTGGGTCCCCCATGAGCCTGCACATGCCATAGCAACAGTCTCGGGGGGGGGGGGGAGGGAAGGGGAGCCATGGCAGCAGCCCCTATCTGTGGCGGGGGCTGCTGTAGCCTGCCCCCAGTGGGCAGGAGCTGCCAACCCCCCCCCCCTTTAATCAGTTAAATATAAACATAACCACTGAACCCATTAAACGGGATTTTATATCCCCAGCTTTAACCCCTGGCCTCAGGAAGAGAAAGGGACGCGCAGGGCTGATGTTCCTGTCCTGCTGTTCCCAGGATGTCTGGCCACCCCAGTAGGTCTGGCGTCAGCGCAACACACAGGGCTGCAGGCTCTATGCCGGGACGGATTATTAAAAAAAAACCTCTTAATGCATTTTCTGTCAAAATGATTTTGCTGGCAACAGTTCTGGGCTGTTTCTTTGCTGCTGCGAACTCTAAGGGTTGATTTGAGAGGCACTGGGCTGTGCCGTGCAAGGCATAAAAGTGTAAAGCTTTGGGGGCCCATTATGGCTGTAGGAGAGGCCTTCCCCCTTTTCTCCTTGCCAGGCCCTGTGTCTCAGGGCTTTTCATTCTCTGATCCTGTTTTTGGAATTATTGGGACCCCAAAGAGATCTGGAGATGAATATTGTCTTGTATTTACCCCCCCCCCCGCTCCCCTTCCTCCCAGCCACACTTACCCCCTCCCCCCCCACCAACTCCTGGATTCTATTCCTGCCTCCGTCACAGAGCTGCTCTATTATGTTAGCCACGTGACTCGGTTTCCCCATCTGTAAAACCAGAATGATACTCTTCTTTCCCCAGGGGAGTGGTGAGGTTGGATGTTTGTAATGCTGTTTTGAGGTGTTAGATGAAACGTTCTATGGACGAGATATTCTGAGTCCTCCATGAAAACATCGTTGTGATATTTAGCAGGAGAGACTATTGGTTATTATCCGTTTTGGTGCTCCCTTCACAAGCATTAAGCTTCTGGGCATTTGCCACGGGGATAGCTTCCCCTTCCCTTTGGAACGGAGCCGCCTCTAGGGAGGGAGAGAGCAGCTGTTCTTGGATTAGTTACTCTACGCAGCAGGTTTTGTGACTTGTGCTTTCCCCGTATTAAACTGGTTTGGTGAATTGTATTGCAGGAATTAAAACATCGGGTGTCCATGTTGGTACACCACATGCTATTTGGAGTAGGTAGTACGCACTGTTTGTTACTTTCACTTCGTAGGTCAAACTTTTGGTAACAAAAAGGGGATTATTTGAAAGGCTCCCTGTTTTCATGGCCCTTCCTTCAAGTTAGTTGAAACGAGCATCAACTCTTGCACTCTCTCTGTCTCTCGTTTAGACTGCAAGCCTCTTTCGAAAAAGAGCGCCGAGACGACAACCCGTACTTTTGGAAAAGCAAGCCGCTATTTCGAAAGAGAGCAACCAGGCAGTCTGGATGCTCTCTTTCGAAAAAGCACAGTTTGCATCCCGTTGCACCTTTTTTCGAAAGGGCACTTTCGAAAAAAGGCGTTCTTCCTCGTAAAACGAGGTTTTCCGCGGTCGAAAAAACTGCCGCGTTCTTTCGATGTAATTTCGAAAGAACATGGCCGCAGTAAGATGCAGGGGAAGTTTTTTCGAAAAAAGGCCACTCTCTCTCAAGAAAAGCAACGAGGAGTCCTGTGGCACCTTATAGACCCACTTCATCTTTGCCCACGAAAGCTTATGTTTCAATAAATCTGTTAGTCTATAAGGTGCCACAGGACTCCTCATGGCTTTTGCAAATTCAGACTAACATGGCTACCCCTCTGATTCTCTCTGGAGCTGATCCTGCACTATTCAGGTCAATGGGAAAAGGTTCAAGCCGGTGCTTATTGGTTAACTGTGTCAGTTTCACACAGCGAAGCCTCCTTCCCAGAGCCCGGCGGGCAAAAGCTAGCGGCCTGCCCTGGGGAGGCTTCACTGTGATTTTCAGCGGTTCCACAGTCACCCCATGACACTGTTTTTAACATCCCTGGTGTGTATCAGTCATAGCTGGGGACGTTCACCCTTTGCAGCCAATGCAGTGGCCAACTGGAGAGAGCTGCATTCTTTTTTGCTCATGCATTACCAAAAGCCTTGTTTAACTTGCAAACTGAGCAGAGGCGAGCTGGCATCCTTGAGATACAATAAATCGTTACCACGACTTGGAAAATGTAATTGGCGGCTCGCCGTTGCTCTGTAGATGGAGCAGGAATTGTTCCCAGGCTACTGATTACTCGATGGAAAAACAACAAGTTCCGCATTGTCAGTTACTTTCTATCACAAGAAATTGATTATTCATTGTTCCTCTTTGATTCTGGGTGCTTAAATGTCATGCCTGATGTAATGAACTTTTCTATAGCTGCAGTGGGCACCATAATAATCTGATAAATGCACAAACTGGTCTTGGGACTAACTAGCAGATATAAAAGGGTCCACCGCTTCTCCTTCTCAAATCTAATCCGGATGCTGCCTTAAAAATAATACTTTATAAAGTGCCTGGAGGATATTGTTTCTAAACAGAATTAATTCTCCCGCCGTTCTTCTAAAGGAGACTATCATTATCCTAATTTTACAGAGCAGGGAAACTGAGGCACAGAAAGGCAAAATGACTCACCCAAGGTCACAGACTGCATCAGCAGCAGTCAGGAGTAGAACCCGGAATCCTGGATTCCATGAAAAAAAAGGCTGTGTTTTCGTTGCCATTGGGGAAGGCAAAAGTAGCTGGCTTGTCAAGGGCAGTAACAGGAATTTGAATTTTGTATATTGCCACGCTCACGCTTTCAAAACAAGAGTCAGTCCCCTCCCTCCATCCCTGAAACTCATAAGATTTAAATAAAATAACCGTAGGGTCTTTCTGTTTGTCTGTTCGGGTACATCTACACTGCACAGGTATTTCGGGATATCCCGAAATAGCTACCCATGCGTCTACACAAGCCTCTCGTTATTTTGAAATACTTTTCAAAATGAGGGTATGTCTAAACTATGGGTTTTTTTCAAAAGAGGATATTCAGTATTTGCATATTTTCTTCCGATCTCACTTTCAAAAGAGGATCTTTCGAAAGTGAAACTAATCTGGATGCCAGTTTTTTTTGGGAAAAAGCCCTTTTTCGAAAAAACCGTATAAACCTTCTTTTTTAAGGAAGAGCCGTTTTTTTTTTCAAAAAAGGGGGGTTTTTTTCGGAAAAAAACGCATCCAGACTACTTTCACTTTCGAAAGCGCCTCTTTCAAAAGCGACATCGGAAAAAGGTGTGCAAATTTCCGCCGAACTTGCATGTCCTCTTTCGAAAATTCTACATAGTCTAGACATAGCCTGATGGGCGTGCTATTTCGGCATCCTGGTAATCCTCCTTCCACGAGGGTTAAGGGATGTCTTGAAATAGCGCATTCTTTCAAAACAGATTTGCAATAAGATACGCCATTTGCATAGCGCCAATTGCGTCTCTTGTTTTGAGTTCAGGGTGCTGTGTCGACGCATCTTCAGTGCCACATTCATCAGGGGCCAAGTTTTCAAACTTTTCTGCGTCATAATAATAATAATAATAATAATAATAATAATAATAATAATGGCTAGAGACTTCCTTTTGTATTTATATGAAAGCTGAGAGCCTCACATAATCAAGTGAATCCAAGTGTTACGGCTTTATCAAAAGCACCAGAGATCTGCAACGAAATCGGGAGGGTTGGCAACCCCAATAAGACATGAATGAATTGGAGCAAACTTGGCGGTCCTGTGCTTTTAGCAGATGCATGGCCCCATTGTGGCAAACCCCAGCCCCGTTCCTTACAGATGTGTCCAGAGATGAGGGAAACCTTCATGCACTTGGAGAACAGCCCTGGTTGCCAGCCTGAGCACTGGCAACAGAACTAGGGCACTTGCCAACTCATGCCAAGGACCAGAGAGGAAGGAATGGCCTCTTGCCACTTTTTCTGGCCTGGCCTCTCCATAGGCTGTAAGTTGGGTGACTTTTTTGCTTCCATTGGTAAGATTCCCTGTCTGTCATCCTGAAACTCCTCCTCTGGGGGCGGGATTTAAGAGGCTTCTCTATGGCTACAGAATACAAGGGCAAAGAGCCCCCCAAAATCCCCCAGAGCCAGGCTACGGTGTTTTCCCCTCCACTACGGCTCATGGAGAGAAGATGGGAGGAGAGATTCCATTGGGAAGCTGGCGATTTTAGCTGAAGGGGAAGCTGCATCCGTCTTCATGCACACGCAAAAAAAAATGTTATCAGACCAGCTCAAAATCTGAGCATCCTGCCAGCCTTGCTCACTACACTGACAGCTGCTGCTGACTTGGGCTTTCCTTCCTCCCCCTCTTTTGCTTTTCTTCAAGATTAATCTCTTTCTTTGCCATCGCAAGAGCTGACAATTCTTGTCAATAAATGAGGTGAGCCAGATGTTCTGTCTCTTTGTACAGGGGCCTGGGTGGACAGCTGCTATTTGGGTCCTGCACAGGGGGGAAAAGGAGGGAGGTAGTCTGCATGGGGAGACAAAATGGCCAAAAGACTCTCCTGGAAGCTTAAGATCAAAAGGGATTTGAGAAGCATTCAATGGGCTCCAAGGCAGTCGCTCGCCAAGGTTGCATGCACCTGAGTAGCCGTCTTATTGATGCATGCTTAGGGAAAATCGCTAGCCAGAAGCAAAACTTGGGGGCATGCATCTCTCGATGTGATGCAATTGCAGTAAATTATTGTTGGCTGGGAGCAAGGCACCGCTGTTGCTGTGCGTTCCCCATCGGCTTGGATCTGGGGTTTGGGAAAGAGGCGGAGAGGACGTTGGAATGTATTGATTTGGGCTTGGGTTTGGGTTTTTTCCCAACTGGTTTGCTCTTTTCTGCTGTGACATTTCTGCTTCAGGAACTGCTGTTGGATTATTTGCAGCTATGCATTTTTTTTAGGGGGGAGCGACGGGTGAACCATCAGAATATCTCTGAAAGGGAAGATTGGGGAGACGGGGGGAATGAGCTGACCGCTACATCCAGGAAGGGTCAGATACAGGTTGCTTCGTTGTGCATGGCATGCTCTTTTGCGGTTTTCAAGGTCTGATTTCCTAAGGAGAGGGACTTGTGTGGCAGCCAGCCGAGCCATGGCTCCCAAGCGGCTGGCATGTTACCGAGGTGTTGATTTGTGCCCAATGCCATTTCCATTTTGAACCTAATTTGTCTGCTCTGTCATCATGTGGGCCTAAAGTACAGGCCTGTCTCTGACCCCCTCTGCACCCCTCTCCCGCAAGGATGCCGCATATTTTAATTGCACCCCTGTACAGCTGGAACCATTTTGATAGGGGAGTGGTGGTGGGAGGGGGGAGAGTTTGCGAGCCATTGAACCAAACTGTAAACCCTGGATATAATGGACTCTACTTTCAGCCAGGGGGGTGTGGTACCGACCCTAAGTCCAGAGCCTGCATCCCAGGGGATGCTGAGAATTTCACCTTTTGGGGCTTGTTGATCTGAATCTCTTGGGATCCCATTTCTGAGGCTGTCGAAATGCTTCCCAGGAGCCGAATAAACAGAATCGGCACACAAGAAGCCAGGCACAATGACAGGCCCCCCAATAGAAAATATTTGCTCTCTCCCTGGGGAGAACGTTGCTTAAACGGCCCCGAGATGGCTCACTAAATACGAGTGGCGCAACCGTTTAGCTCCTGCGTGCGGCGTAGAGATCCCTGCTTAACTGTCGTTCCAATTGAATGTTTTCTCTGGATCTCAGATTTTGCCACCTGGTGGGGGGCAGGGAGGGGAGAATAACACTCGCTTGCTCCTTGGGGAGGAGGTTTATCTCCATCCACAGGGGCCATTCTTGGATGGAAGCGAAGGGATGAGCGTTGAGCAAATTAGTGCAATTAGAATCCCAGCTTTGGCGCAGCTCCGTTTTCAGGGCACGTGGCACACATTAAGCCCCCCAACTCCCCTGCGAGGCTGTGAATGTGGTAAGGCATCAAACAGAGAGATGAGTTCCCCCAAGGTCACACGGCAGGTCAGTGGCAACGTTCCCGCTAATCTTGCTCATCCGTGTGCGGAATAATTTTTATGTGCACCAAGGTGCGTGTGAATGTGCACCACCCATAGACACAAAAACCCTAGCCGTGGGTGCTCTGCGAAATCAGCTGGGCTGCATTTGAATCATAGAATCCTAGAGCTGGAAGAGACCTCAGGAGGTCATCAAGTCAGGCCCCTGCTCAAGGCAGGACCAATCCCAACTCTCTCCTGCGTGGCCACTCGAGCATTTAGCTCACAGGCAACACTGGTCAGTGGCAAAGCCTGGAGAAGAACCAAGATCCAGCTTCCAGGTTCCCACGCTAACCATTAGATTATGCTCCCTGATCAATATTACTCTTGATTGGGATCAAATATTCCTCTTGACTTCTGGGAGCAAAGATGAGCCAGAAGCCAAGGATGAAGAGGGGCCATGAAAGGACTTTCCCTCCTCCCACCCCTGCCTTGGTGCATGGGTTCTGCATTGTGGCCAGGACAGGGGAAGTGATGCTTTTCCAACTCGGTCCCACTAGGGATGCCAGCTGGGTATGAAAGCTGACCTGCTGGCATTCCCATTTATACTCGCTCCCCCCTTCCCACTAGGAGCAAGGCTTCCGGAGAGGCAGGAGGGGCAGTTGGGTGGGGGGCAGTGCTGCGGTGGGAGCCCAGCGAAGCCAGGAGGCCGTTCTGGGGACCCTCCCCCCTCCTGCTGTGGCCAAGCTCCGGATGGGACGATCAGTCAGCACTTTGCAAATCCCGCCCTGGAGCAGCCCCCAAAGGGGATGATTTTGCCCTGAATCTTCAGTTGGTTTTTATAGCCTGTGTATGAGGAAGTTGGTGATGGTGGCGGTTAGCCCAGAGCCTCTCTGGGGTGGGACACGCCCCCCCCACGTCCTCTGCGCCTTGCCTGCGTGGCCTTACTGTTCCTGGATCCATTGTTCTTACCCCTCGGGCCACTTGTACCTTGTCCCTCTGTTTGTCTGTGATGTTTTGCCACCCCGTTATGTAAAATCCACGGTGTTCCAGCTCAAAGTAGGTCAGGAAGTTGTGTTCCCTCGGCCGGTCTCTTCTGCCAGCCACAGGCAGCCGGGCAGAGCAGGAGGAAGAGAGGGAGAGAAGTCAGGGGCGCCGCAGTAGCTTTGGGATTGAAAAGTGGCAGGCCCAAAAGCTGAGCTTGGAGACTAAGTCCTGGGCTTGGAGAACACACAGGGCCAGTGTTCCTGGTAAGCTGTGTGCTTGGGTGGCAGAGCACCCAGAAAGCTTGTTTCTACAGGTGGTGCACATCCTTTGGTGCACAGAATAAAATTTATCCCACACATGGATGGGGGAGAAATTAGAGGAAAAGCTGGACCAGACTGAGTAATCATTAGTTAGATTAATTTGGGGGTCAGTCCTGCTTTGGGCAGGGGGGTTGGACTACATGACCTTCTGAGGTCTCCCCCCACCCTAATCTTCTGTGATCAGCATTGTGATGATCCAGGATTCCTGCAGAATCAGGAATCCTGGGGCCGCCATGGTACCAGCAGGGAATGCGTTTAGGGGGATCAGATGCTGTAGTAACGCCATCGGGGGGCTGCCAGGCAGGACGCCTGCCCCCAAGATGAGCCCTTCGTAAAGTGCGAGCGCTGAGCCGATACCGTCTTGACATCTGGAGGTCATGCGGTCACATTTCTGTCTAGATTCGTAACGAAGCGGGTTTCCGTGGGAGGCAGCGAGAGGCCCTGGCTGTGGCTTCTAACTCGGCTCCAACCCCTCTCTACATGTTTCGCCCGAGCCTATCCCAGGCGGGTTCTGCGGGGGGCAGAGGCGCAGGGAGAAGGGGGTTTATATAATGCATTTTGCGCCCGACGCGCTGTTGTGCCTGGCGTTATGTAACCGGCGCTCACTTCTTTGTGCTGGGCACAGCAGAGGAATGTACCCGGGGCCTGTCGCCATGGTTACCAGCATCTTTACAAAGGTCCCCACCGTCCGTACGGTTTCACGCGCCGTCTTCCCAGCCTCTGGGATTTTGGGCTGCCCTTGAGGGAGGCCAAGCTGGTGTGAGCCGGGGAGGGGGAGACTCGGGGACAGAAGCCAGCTCTTTCACTGCCTTGTGGGGTGGGTTTTCCTCACCCCCAGTGGCGTGGCTCCAAGGCCCGCGGCCAGCCGGCTCTTATATAAAAGCTGGATTGATCGGCTTTTCCTCTGCTTTCCTGAATTCCTTGTGCCGCACCAGGAATGGGCACCGCAAGTCAGCCCCCCGCCCGGTCCTGGAGGGCAGGTGAGGGTGCCGGGGAGCAGCAGGCTGGGGAGAGGGGAGGGCGCTGTCTATGCGGAAGCAGAATTCAAAGTTCATGGAGCGGAAAGAGCTTCCCAGGATCCACCCGGGCTAGCCTGGGCTCCGTTCCTGGGAGCTGCTTCATCGTTCTTTACATCTGTGCTTGCCTGACCTCTCTTTTCCTCCTCCAGCCTTTTCCTGCCCGGTCAACACGCCCCCTCTGATCTGTGCCGAGGGAGGGTGTGGGGGGAGAGCAGTGAACAGATGGCAGGAGGTTCAGAATGGGACCCTTAGAACCCTGGCTCTGCCACTGACTGTCTGTGTGACCCGTGTCAAGTCACATCGCTCTGAGCCTCAGTTTCCCCAATGCTCACTGGTGTCAGTGGCAAGATTCCCACTAACGTCGGTGGACTCTACCTCTTCTGGCCTCAGGCCCGTCCTCTGCCTTATGCCTGCTGGTGGTGACCTCGGACTTCTAATCAGCAGAGCACATGGCCTTCCTGCGGGGGGGTTTGGGTTGGCACCGGGAAGTAGGCCCGTGAGCCCCTGGGGACGGGGAGCAAGAGGGAGAAGGCTGGTGAGCTGCCCCGCGGGGCTGTAATCGGGAGGCGAGAAGAAGCTTTGCCCCGAGCAGGAGAATTGGCTTCTCCGGGAGAATCGCTCTGCATCTAGCAGCAAAAGGGGAAAGGACAAGTCCCAAGGAAATCAGGCCTGGAAAGGAGTGAGAGGGGCTAATTGAGTTTATCCTGGTAAATGAATCAAATTCTAGCAGATCAGCCAGAAATCCTATTATGTCCCCTAGCCTATTACCCACACGGAGATCATTAATACCTTGTATTATTGAGGGCATAGCTTAAATCCAAGCCCTTATTGGCAATCCCAGGTAAATGCCCTTTCTGGCGAGGTAGGAGGTGAATTTCGCCTCCTAGTAGCCTAGGAATTCAAGGACCGGCTGTCGGGACTCCCGGATTTTATTCCTGGCTCTGCCCCTTACTGTCTGTGTGACCTTTGACAAGTCACATCGCCCCGAGCCTCAGTTTCCCCACTTGTAAAGTGGGGAGGGTGATGAGTTTTTGCTTATGAACGTGACGTGCCCCTTAAAGTTTGCAAGAGGCTCGGAGATTCTCAAAGGGAGTCTGCAAAGGAGAAGGAAAACTGGGGGCATCTTCACCAGAGATGCGTGAGACTTGATTCCTTGGCTAATGGAGTACAGCTTGAACCTCTCTAGTCCGGCACCCTCGGGACCCGACCGGTGCTAAACCAGAGAATTTGCCAAATCAGGGCAGGTCAATGTTGTCCAGCAGCATGGCTAGCACTGCCCCTGCTTCCTGGCTCGGAGAAGACATTAAGGAGTCAGTTAAAGCTAAAACACAGCCCAGAGCCCGGCGAGGCAGGCCTGGGGGCTGTAAACAAACTTTATAAGACTGCAGGAAACTTGGCCACCCCCATGCCAAGCGGCTAACTGAACTCATGCCGGACCATGGAGGTTGCCGGACCAGAGAGGTTCGACCTACATTATGCAAAGATTGCGCCCCATGGCTGACACTGCTTCAGCCCCACGGGCACCAGCAACTTTGGGGATGCTCCTGCTGCTGCCTACGTCTAAGCAGGTGGTTTAGATGCACCCCGACGACCTCCTGCCGTTTCGGTAGCGTGGACGCGGCCGCCGGAGCAGCGCAAGAGGCAGAGACTCTAAGAAAGATGCTAGCGCAGAAAAGGCCGAGGAGTCTCCCTCCAGACCACAATTCCCCGCGCTGCTTCCGCACTGCCCCTGGCTTCCTTCCATCCTACCTACGGCCGGCCTCATTAGGCCCTGAATTTAGCTGACTCTTGCCTTTGCAGCGCTGTTAATTTGCCGCTTGTCAGGCGGATGGCGGCGTGCCGGCCCACACGGAGCAGTTCCAGGTGCGAATCAGGCCTCCTGCATGATTGGAAGACTTCAGGGGAAATCTTCCAAGGGCTGTCGCAGCAGGTTGTGAAAGAGGCCTGCGCTGCCTTGGTTTCTGTCATCCTCTCGGCTCCGCGGTGTGTGGGGAGGGACTGGGAAGCCTTTGGAAGATTTGCTTCATGGGGTTTTCAGTAGGGGGTCCATCTTAATCCTGCTTAGAACCTCAGTGGTAATGCTGGAAGAAGGGGGGCAGGATGAGTGCCCAGCCCCTGAATTTTTACCCCCTTCCCCGTATTTAGTTCTTCTCTGCAGCTGCTGGAGTAGCCACGTTCGTTCGGCATGTGTCATCCAGCGGGGAGAGCCGCCGGCTGGCAGGCAGGATTCCCGGGATCTGTTCCTGGCTGGGGAAGGGAACGTTGTCTAGTGATTCAGGCAGAGGCTTGGTGCGATCTGTTCTCTCTTCCCCTCCCAGTGTCAATTCCATCCCTCATCCTGGGCCTCAGTTTCCCCAGCTGCCCTGTGGGGTAGCACGGGCCTCGCGAGAGAGTCACAGACATTCCTTCATGCCGGTTCATGGATTTCAGCAGGACACGAGATGGGGGGGGGTGCCTCGGCGCGCGCTTGGTCATTTTGGGGGAGGGACGTTAACCGGTAAACCCTTCATGGGCGATGCTTACCGGGGAACGGTTAACCAGTCCCCCGGGAGCAGCCCCCCGCCCGGAGCCCAGCTGCTCCAGCTCTGCCAAGCCCCATGCGCGAGGCTGTCAGCTCCCAGCCTGCATGGACTGGGAGCCGGCAGCCCCCACACGAGGGCTGGGAGCCGCGGCAGCAGCAACAGGCTCTGTGGGGAGCGGTGGTGGCAGCCCCCAAATGGGGCCAGGAATAGCTGGGCTGAAGCAGCCCCCCCCCCCAGCTACCTTGAGTCAGTAAAAGGAGGTTTTCCTGCCCTGTTCTGTGGTCACCGTTCCCCCGTTTGTAGGGATCCTGACTCGCGTTGAATCCAAAGAGACTTTTCCCCAACTCTCGCCCAAGGGGAAGGATCGAATCGCCCCCCTGCTGGTCACAAGACGCGGGCTGTGGTGGTGGTGGGGCAGCGGGGAGGGGGGCGGGTCCCTTGAAATGGATCCTCACGAATACAGCTTAGCACTGGCCTGGATTTTTTCACCCTTCGCAAGGCAGTGAAATCGGGAAACTGAGGCAGGGGAGGCAGGAGTGACCCGCCCCCAAGCTCACACTCAGCGGCAGCGCTGAGAGCAGAACCCACCAGCCCCGGCCAACGGTCCCGCTACTTTTTTCCATCCGTAGGCGGGATCCGTTTTGTTCCGGGCACCCACGCATGGGCAGATGTGCACCACCAGGAGAAACCCAGGCCCAAGCGCTCAGCTTAGAGGGAACAGCGGTCCTCCTGCCTGCCTTGCCAGTGCCCCATCCACCCCAGAACTGAAAATGGGGGGTCAGCAGAGCAAGCCTACGGCGCCTCTTCCCCTGCCTTGGCTCCCCGTTGCTGCGTGAGCAGGGGACGGGCCTGCCCCTTTAAGAGGACATTCGCTGGTTTAAGGCAGCTATTAACAGTTGGGAGGATTAGGAAGCTGCCAGAAAGATCTTGGTGTTCTCGGGCTTGCGCTGTGCCCTGCTGAGGCCCAGGCGGCCATGCCCGCACTGGGGAGAAGAGGACGCCGGCCATGAACTGGGCCGTATGCTGCACTCGCAGCCCAAGGGCTTGATATTGCCCACCCTGTAAGAAGGCTGATCGCCCAGGGACCTGCCGCTCTGCCATAGGATGGGAAGAGGGACCTTGCAGGCTGGCGGCTTTCAGGGTGAGTCCGCTGGTGTCTTCCTCCTCGCCGGGGCAGACATGGGAACTTACCAGGCCCTGACACAAGCTGCAACGTCCGTTCTCCCCAGGCCCAGGGCCCGCGGGCCAGGCGGGCAGCCCCCCGCGGCCGCTTTGCACGGCTGTCCGACGCATCCGTGAATCACTCCTTGCACACTGCAGGAGCAATTCCAGCGTGAAGTCACAAGCCCAACCCCGGGCTAGGTCTTATGGACAGAGGTCGTTTGCTGGGCACGCAGCAGGCCCAAGTGAAAATAGGGGGAAACGACACCCACAGCCCCATCCTTTTTGGATGGGGATGGTGGGGATGCCGGGAGGGGTGGGGGGTTGAGCCAGCATCTGGGCCCCGTTGTGTTGGGCCAGTCAGTCCCTGCCCTCTGGGGAGTTCACAGCTCAGACTGATGTCAGGAATTCAGGTGCAGTTGTGGGGAGGCGGCATTTAAAGTCCTGTTGGTACATTTCACTGTCCAGACTGTTATCCAGCATGTGAGCTAGGTTCTGAGCCTTTTCTGCAGAGCTAGGAGAGCATTGAATTCGAGCTGCTTCTCCACGGGAACACGGGAATGGACAGAAAACTCCCCTAAACTCTCCGGCTTCCCTACCGGGGCTGGTGCTCAGAGGAGCAGCAGGAGCAACCAGGCTGCCCTTGGGGTGAGAAATCCAGAGCCGCTGCCATTTGAGCAGGCGATCGATTGGGCAAAATCACGTCGGCTCGCTGGCGACCTTGAGCTTTCGACGAGCATCTGGCCCATCTGGTCTGTTCGGCTCACAGTCTTGTGCCGCGCCGGTCAAGGAGATCTCAGGACTCTGGCTGGCACCGTGAGGGGGTGTCTAGACAGTGGCGCTATTTTGGGATATGTCCGGTGTCCCGAAATAGCATTTTCTGCGTCTTAACAGCACGCCCGTTATTTCAAAATGCAATCGAAATAAGGGGCTTGCTGTTCCAATGTCCCGGTAAACCTCGTTCCATGAGGGTAAAGGGCCTTGTCAGAAGAGTGGTCTGTTTTGAAATTCGGCACTGAAAGAGACACTCTCGAAAGGAGCTCGAAAGAAGGGCCGTGCTTTGCATCGCTCAAACTGCGTCGCTTCTTTCGAGCGGGCGCTGCTGCGTAGCCGCACCCCGAGGGAAGGTGAGTCTGACGGACAGACGTTTTATTCTCCATCGGGTGCACTGATTGCTGATGCAGTCTTGGATGGATTTTGTGGGGTGCCGGGAGGGTCGGTGATGCCGTGCGAAGGCCTCTACGGTCAGCAGAACACAGGAGCCAACCTGTGAAAAGGTTTTGGATCCTTCCTCCCCACCTTACAACCATCCCTCCTTCCCGCTCCTCTCACCCCTTCCATGCAAAGGCCTCCCTGTGCTTTCCAAAGATGAGCCTGTACCAGTCTGGGCTGGGAGGCAAGTCTGGGTTAGGGATGGGAACGGCTAACGGGTTAATCGGTAAGCATCAATGGTTAACTGGTGGGTTAACAGCCTCTGCCTGTCCCTGGTTAACCATAACAGTTAACCAGTGAACTGATTAACCAGGACTTTACATCCCTAGTGTGGGTTGTTATTTTCACCCTGCTGGGGGGCACTGCAGCCCAGAGGCAGGGCCCCTTCTTGGCCCTGGGGTACCCGTTCCCCACCCAGAGCTGAGCACAGGTCAGGTTGTCCTGACTTCAACTCCTGGCTGCAACCGTGAGACCACCCGCCCCCCAGGATTTACTGGGACTGCACCAATTCCTTCAGCTGCCGGCGGGGGGTCGGGAGGGCTCGATGGGGGAGCAAAACAGCCCCCGCTTGCAGCATCTGTAGGCTTCATTCCCAGCTGGAAGCCTGCTCTCCCCTCTCCATTCTGCAGGGATTGGCTGGCTGGCTGTAAGCGCAGGCATTAGCTCCTGGCAAGAGCTGGAGGGGGGGGGGGGAGCTCTCCTGCCAAGCCTCCCCCCTCCACAGCAATGGATCTAGCTGCGGTCGCCTGCTTTAAAAGCCCATCAGCATCAATAATGCACCAGCCTGGGCTTGGTAAATAAAACATGCACTGCAGCCTGGCCAGCGGGAGGGGAATCGCCCCAGCCTGCCAGCAGGGACTGTGGCCTCTGGGCGGCCGGACCCCGGACGAGTGGCTGCTGCAGGGAGGAGGCCGGGACCTGACACCCCTATCTGGGTGTGGATCCTTGGGCAGCATCTGCCTCTCTCTGCGAGGGTGGGGGGGATCTCCGTGCTAGGGATGTTAAATATCGGTTCGCGGAATAGTCGATTAACCTCACGAATCGTTATCGTTCCTCGACTATTCGATAGCCCCCCGGGGTGGGTCCGGCAGCCAGTGCAGTCCGGCCTCACGCCCCAGGAACCCCCGGCCACGCCGCGCGGTTGCCTCTGTATCTGAGGCAGCAGCACGAGGTGGCAGCAGCCCCTGTCTGGGGGGCGTGTCTCAGATCCCGGACCCAGCTGAGCCAGAACCGAGCCGGGCTGCCTGCCCACCCAGCTCCTAATACACTTTAAATGCAGAGCCACAGTGGGGGTCGGGTCCCAGACCCAGCGCCATGCCCCCGCAGGGGCTCCTTCCAACCGTTGCGCTGTTTTATCTGGAGAGCTACGCACGAGAGCGTCTGTTCCCTGCTTTGCCCCTTCGGCAAGTGGCTACCGCCTGGCCGTGCCTCAGTTTCCCCCTCAGTAACAGGAGTAATGCTCCTGAGCCCCCTGCTAGGGTGGCAGGTTCCAGCGCTTGGGAGCCTGAGCTCAGAGCATAGGAGGCGACATTCACTGCTGTGCAGAGGGGCCAGGCGTCCCTTAACGCTCCCCCCCACACAAGGCCTCTGTTCCTCTTCAGCCAGGGCCGGGCTCCATCTACACGGGGATGGTTTGGTGACCAAAGTGCTGGCGCCGTGCAAGGGTCGCCATCCGTGAAAGCCGGTCACAGCCGGTTTGGCGACATTTCACGGCCACGCGGCGCACGCCCCTGGGGACACACAGAGCAGAGCATTGTGGGTAAGCCTCCCCCAGTGACGGAACTAGGGCTCCCCTCCCCCCACGTTCGCTGGGAGTTCTGATTCACGAGGAGAGGGCGGGGCAGGGGGCGGGCACTCGGCAAGGGCCGAGGGGGGGCGTTAGCGTCTGTGGGGTGACCTAGATATAGACCCTCACGTTTTAGCTCCGCTGGGGCCTGTCTCTGGCTGCCTGCGAGATGCGAGGGGTTACGGCCCCTCCAGTCAGGGCGCGGATGTCACCCCGCTTGCTTCATCACACTTATCCACCGCTTCTCCCTGGCCACTCAGCAAGCCAGGCCTGGAACCCAGGAGGTCTGACCCAAAGGGACTCGATGGTCCTTCCGTGCCGGCCACGCATGGGTCCGGTGACCTCGGCCGCAGCGAAGGAGGGGGGGTGTTACTGCCTGAGTCAAGACACCCAGGATCTGGGTTTGATACAGGACTTGAACCTCTTCTCGCGTTCCCGGAGGTGACTTTGCTGGTAGGCGTCCGGTTTTCACCCGTCCGGTCCAGAAATCGCGTCTTCTGTCCGGTAAAAAAGAACAGAAAACACCGGATTTGTAAAATATTTTCCGTTTTCCTGGATGGAAGGCTAGCGGGGTGGGGGTGGGAGTGGAGGGTAGGAGGAGCAGGGAGCACGTGAGAATTTAAAGGTGCAGCGTCCTTTTTTTTTCTTGCTCAACCCATTTTTCCCCCCGCCGTGTTCGGGATTCTTTGTGAAGGTATCTGGCAAGCTTAGTTGCTGGTGCCCTGGGAGCAGGGGCAGTGACTCGGGCGGCGACTGTCTCCGGTTCCCAGCTGGGCCATCGCAGTGTCCCTGCTGGGGGCGCCCTACCCCAAAACCCTGCACTTAACCTCCCCCAACCAGGAGAAATACATCCCTTCAGATCCCATGTACCACGGGGCGATGCCATTGGCTGAGTCACAACCGTGGGAGCATGGCGCATGGGGGGTGCTGGCCCGGGCACGTGGCAAATTGGCCGCCCCGCCCCCAGGCGCACGGCTATGGGGGCTGCTGGACCCAGGCGCGCGGCTAATTGGTCTTCCCAGGCGTGCAGCTATGGGGGGTACCGGCTCTGGGCGCGCGGCTATGGGGGGGGTGACGGCCCCGCCCATGGCCACGTGGCTCATGGGGGTGTGGCATATGCACAGCTCCGCCCCCGGGCACGCGAGTTTCCCCGCCTTCTGGCGCCCAGCGGGCAAACAGCCCCGCCCCCTAGCGCCTGGCAGCTCCAAATGGTTGGGGACCACTGGTCTAGACCATCCTGATAGACATTTATCTAACCTGCTCTTACATCTCTCCAGAGATGGGGATTCCACAACCTCCCTGGGCAATTTATTCCAGTGTTTCACCACCCTGACAGGTAGGAACTTTTTCCTAACGTCCAACCTAAACCTCCCTTGCTGCAGTTTAAGCCCATTGCTTCTTGTTCTATCCCCAGAGGCCAAGATGAACACGTTTTCTCCCTCCTCCTCGTGACACCCCTTTAGATACCTGAAAACGGCTTTCACGTCGCCATGAGGTGCTTAAGTCCCAGCTGGACCAAGCCCTGGCTCGATGCCTCCTGAGGTCTCTGCTGGCCCTGGGATTCTAGGCGAGTCTTGCACATGGTGCCGAGACAGGCCAGATTCACACCCAGCTGCAGCTCCGGCCTGGGACGGGAGCCTGGGGGGCGCGGGCAGGGCGAGCAGCCGTGGGTTGCCTCGCTGACACCTCTCCCCCTACCTTTGCCTTTCGCCTTCCCAGGGAGCAGCATGCTGACCAGCCTTGCCGATGGGATCCTCTGCTGCCTGCTGGGCAAGGCCACCAATGCGGTGGGGCCCGTGGACAGCGTCGAGTCCAGCGACGGCTACAGCTTCGTGGAGGTAAAGCCCGGCAGGGTCCTGCGGGTGAAACACGCCTGCCCCGCCCGCCCGCCCGAGGAAGGGCCCGAGGAGCCCCAGCCCGAGCGGGACGGGGTGCACTGTAAGCGCAAGATCACCGTCTACCGCAACGGGCAGCTGGTGATCGAGAACCTGGGCGCCGCCATGCGTGCCGAGCTCCTGCACTGCCAAAACGGCCCCGTGGAGCCCCTCGGCACCACCGCCAGGGAGCTCCCGGACCCGGCCGGCCAGGGCGGCGCCACCCACCCAGGGGCCCGGCCGGCGGCGGCCGGCAGGTGCCGGAAGCGGAAGCCCAAGAAGATCATCCACATCGACTGCCAGAAGCAGATCACCAGCTGCAAGGGGACGCAGCGTGACGTGGTGCTCTTCTTCATCCACGGCGTGGGCGGCTCCCTGGACATCTGGAAGGAGCAGCTGGACTTCTTCGCCAAGCTGGGCTACGAGGTGGTGGCCCCGGACCTGGCCGGACATGGCTCCAGCTCCGCCCCGCAGATCGCGGCCGCCTACACCTTCTACGCCCTGGCCGAGGACATGCGGGCCGTCTTCAAGCGCTACGCCAAGAAGCGGAACATCCTGATAGGCCACTCGTACGGGTAAGGCACCGGCGGGATCCTGCCCGGGGAGGAACGGGGGTGGCTAACGCCCCGCCCCCGCATGGTGATGAGTGGGTCTCTCCAAAGATGATAGGACGAGAGGCCTTTCGATCCCAAATCGGTCCATCACGTCCCGGCCACTCACCTCGTTGCATCACACCATTGGGCCGTTGTTGGCGTGGACTAGTCCATTAGAAGGCGGGGGGAGCCCTCCATGGAGCTGGCGCGTGGTCCTGTCCAGGAATCTAATGGCCCTTTCTCACATGGGCTCTGATGGGTAGGGTGGCTCTGATGGGTAGGGTAGCTGCCTGGCCCAGGAGCCACGACACTGTCCCTTTAATGATAACTTACCCCAAGCAGGCTCCTTGCTGGGGTGGCTGGGAGCCGTCAACCTCTTCCCTGCCCCCTGGATTATTCGTATTTTTATTTGGTTCTTCAGTCTGGGAGGAAACTCGGCAAACCCAGCTGATGCCCAGCCCAGGGCGTCTCCGGCTGCCTCTTGGCAAGTAGCGCGGGATCCCTCCCCCCGGGCGGATTCAGTTTTCACCCCCAGATCCCAGGTCCTAGACGTGGGCTCGGTCAGGCTTCCTGGAGGTCTGGGCCGGCTGGCTCCTCTCCCCCTTATGTGCTAGTTGTCCCGGAGAGCAGAGGCGGCCAGTGAAGGAAGCTGCATGGGAACCCGACCCACCCCCTTACTGTCAGGGCGCCCCTTATCCCTCCTGCCCCAGGGCTGACCAGTTTTGACTGTTCCGACCCAACCCGGGGGAGGCAGAACTTGAACCCAAGACCCTGTCCTCCCCAGGCAAGAGCCCTATCCCCTAGGCCACACAGGAACCCACCCCTCCCCCGCAAGCAACACTGGGGAAGTCTGGGAACAGCTACTGCACCCCCACACCGGAGGGGCTTCTGTGATATAGGACACTGCCGAGTGGGTCAAATCAGAGCAAATTGCTTAGCGACAGGGGCTATTGACAGCCCAAGACTGGGGGTCCTCCACTCTAAGCCACCCCCAAGGAACACTTCTGTTCCCCCCAGGGGCAAGCAAGAAGTCACACAAGCCATCCCCATAGACACTCCAGCTTCTTCCGGGCCACCCTCAGCCCCGTTCCTTACCCGGATGAGTGGTTCTGAAACCCAATCCCACCAAATCCAGACAGGTTCTCCCGACCCCACAGGACCGGCCCCATTCCCAGGGCGATTTATAAAGGCTGACCCTCTCTAATCCGGCCGAAGCAGAGCATTTCCCAGACTACAGGAGGTCAATGTTGTCTAGCGGCATTACCAACACTGCCACAGCTTGCTGGGCTGTTAAAAGACATTTAAGGGTAAATTAGAGCTAAAGAACTGCACAGAGATTCAAATGCCACCCAGCTGATTAGCAGAGCACCCACAGCTGCTAGCAGCATGTGTTTCTATTGGTGGTGCACATCCGTGCATGCCTCAGTGCACGCAACAAAATTTATTTCACACGTGGATGGGGAAAAAATAACAGGGAACATTGGCAGCCCTTCAGGAGAAATTCAAATGCCGCCCAGACAATTAGCCGAGCGCCCCCAGCCAGCAGCCTGCGTTTCCTCTGGTGGTGCACATCCACCTATGACTCAGTGCACAGAACAAAAATTATTCTGCACGAGGATGAAAAAAATTAGCAGAAACATTGTTCTAAACGGAGGCAAAGTACTTCCCTGTAACTTTCTCGCTCAGGGGGTGCAAATATACACTCCCACCCCCTCCGAGTGCAACCAGGGCTGGCCCGAGACATTCGTGCGCCCCGGGTCCCGGGAGCACGGCGCCGCCCCTGGGAGTGTGACACATGCGTGGCCCCACCCCCAGGCACACAGCACATGCATGGCCCTGACTGACCCTGGGCGCACGGTGCCCCCTGCCCCCGGGCACCCAGCACATGTGTGGTCACCCCGGGGCATGTGGAGCATGCGTGGCCCCACCCCAGGCGCGCGGCACATGCGGGGTGCCTCCCCCGCCCAGCCTGGCAGCCCCGCCCGGTGCCCCCTACAATGGCCATAGCTTGGGCCGGTTCTGAGTGCAACAAGGGACAGCGCTGCCAAACGTCGGTGCCGTTAGCTACTCCCCACAGGAAGATGGTTTCCCGGGAGCGCTGGGAGAGCTTTCTCCCAGCCCTGCTGCCGTGACCACCCTGCAGCCCCAAAGCGCTGCCGTAGCCGGGCTTGCATCTTAGAAGCGTAGAGAAAGCCTAACTCCGCCAGCCAGGCGGCTCAGACCCCAGCCGTGACCGCCAGGCAGACGGCCGAGGAAGGGGGAGCGATTGCTCGCTGGCCGGGCTGGTGACCTGTCCTGCCGGGGCAGAGGGCCCTATAAATAGCCCTAAGTCCGAGAAAGTCAATTAGGCAGCCGTTAAGCAGCGCAAAGAGCAGAGGCGAGGAAGGGGAGTTGGGAAAGGCGCAGCCGCCCGAGGTCTTTGGCGGAGTGGGCAGGAGGAGAGAGGACAGATCCGGGCTCGGAGCCGGTGAGTGAGCGGGGATTAGGTTTGAAAAGCAGCCGGAGACTCCCCCAGCCCCTAAGGTCCTCGTGCGACGGGTGCACTAAGCCGTGCAAATGGTTGATTTGCAGTGCAGGGAGGATCGGGGCCCCTCGTGCTAGGCGCACAGTGGAGGCCACCCCTATCCTGTACTGGGGGTGGGAATTCCCTCCCCCCCTCACCCTCTTGTACGAGTATCCACCGTCCTTGTCCTTTCCCTGCCAGCTGATGTCACTGCCGGTGCTCCCCTCCCCCCACTCAGGCCAACGTCCCGTCTGCTCCTCGCAGGGTTTCCTTCTGCACCTTCCTGGCCCACGAGTACCCGGAGCTGGTGCACAAGGTGATCATGATCAACGGGGGCGGCCCCACGGCGCTGGAGCCCAGCCTGTGCTCCATCTTCAACATGCCCACCTGCGTCCTTCGCTGCCTGTCCCCCTGCCTGGCCTGGAGCTTCCTCAAGTGAGTCGCCGACCGGGCAGGGCTGGGAGGGGAAATGGCGGCGAATCCATTGACCGGTCGCCCGGGCGGCTGGCCTCACGTTGAGCCAGTTACCGACTCAAGCAGGATCCGGGCTCCTCCCGGATAGAGGCTGCTCCGGATGAGAGCAGAACCTGCCCACCGGCCTGGCTTGGAGCTTCCCCAGTTCCCGGCCCCCTCCGGTTCCCGGTTCCCCAGGAGCAGGAAGCATTGCCCATTCAGGACGGTGCTGACCGGGTACCCGGATAACCTTCCCTCAGGCCGGGGAAGGTTTGCAGAGGGCTGTGAAAAGCTGCGCCGCCCCTACTCCAGATGACAGGCCTGACGGTGCCAGACCAGCGAGGGCAGAGGCTGCCCTGGGGATGTGCCGGGACGGGGAGTTGCCACATCCGACAGCCGCTTCTCACCCCCATGCCCAGCTTCCCCTGTTGTTGCCCGAAGTGGCTAGTGGGCACCCATAGCAGGTCCCCCTCCCCAGCCTTTCGCAGCTCCAAGAGGGGCCCGGCTCCAGCTGAGAAACAGGCAGCGGGCTTGGCCACTACCAGAGTCCATCCATCCATCTGGCTGTGACGGACCAGGCCGTGTCTGGGCACAGCTAAGGGCGTCCGCTCAGGGCGAGTTGCTCAAATCCGGGGCTCTTTACAGTCCCCCTGACTGGCGACCTCTCCACACAGGCCACACACCAGTCTCACAGAGCGCTTCAGCTGCCTGCCTGAAGCCTCCCGAGCAAAACCCCTCTGACACCCCAGCAATATCCGTGCCCCAGATGGCCCCGGGCCTATACACAGGTGGGGGGTCCTAGCACCCAATCCCACCTACCCCGAACAAGTTCTGTCCGGTTCCAAGAAACCAGCCACAGATCCCTGGTCAATTTACCCTCTGGCCCTTACCCACGAATCACGCTGGGCCAATCCTTTAGAATCTATATCTAAAGGTTTATTATTACAAGAAAGAAAAGCCTGAGAGTAAGGTTATTAAAGTACAGTACGTTACATGCACCGAATCTCCCAGTCCTCGATGCAGGCTCTAGCAGAGATGTTGCAGCTGCTGGTTTAAAAGTTCTTATTGCACATCCTACGATCAGGATGGGTTCACAGGTCTTCCGGGCTCTTCGATCCCTGCAGTGCTGCCTCTGGGATGAAGTGCTGAGCTGAGAACCAAAATGGCCTCGACCACATGGCCCCTTTTATTCCCTTCCTGGCCTCTTCTTGTATGCAGCAAGTCACCTGGTCAGAGGCCAAACTCTATGTTTCCTGCTGGCTGCCCTCAGGTGACAAATCCCATTCTTTGGGTGTGTCCATAGCCTATTGAGAGTCATTGTCCCACAGGGCTTTGCTACTCATCCTGTCCATAGCCATGCTTAGCCACATTCACAGAAATATTCAGCTTCCACACAGATTACAGATTCCTACCTACACACACAGACGTTATACACTCACATAAATAGTGTACATAAGATCAACAAACAATAATCTCCCATTCAACACCCCACATGGCTCCCCCCACACCAATTTCTGGGACCAACACCCCCACCTAGGGGTGCAGCAGCGATCTGGCTGCTTCCCTCCAATTCGGTAACGTGACACTGGCAAAGGGCAGCTCTCCCTCCCGGTGCCAGCTCTGTGTCCCCTGGCCTAGGCCATGCTGGGAACTCTCCCCCTCACCCCCTGTTTGGTGCCCGGCAGGGCCGGCTTCGCGCGCCAGGGTGCCAAAGAGAAGCAGCTGCTGAAGCAAGGCAACGCCTTCAACGTCTCCTCCTTCGTCCTGCGGGCCATGATGAGTGGGCAGTACTGGCCGGAGGGCGACGAGGTGTACCACGCCGAGCTCACCGTGCCGGTGCTGCTGGTGCACGGCATGCACGACAAGTTTGTACCGGTGGAGGAGGACCAGCGGATGGCCGAGGTACGGTACCGGCGGCCAGACACAGTCTGTGTTAGGAGCAGCGGGATGGGGGCCGGTCGTGGGTCTCTGCAGCCCTTCTTGGCCAGACCGGAGGGGTCGTCTCCCCTGGGTTTGCCTCTCCCCTGCTGCCCCCAGCGGGCCCCCTACCGGGCATCTGCCCGTCTGCTGCCCTCGCTCCAGCCGAGGCTCCTTAGAGCACATCACCCAGCTGGAAGGAGCCTATCTCCCGATTCCACCTGCAGGGACCTGCCTTGACCCCCAGCACGGGCCTGGACAGACCAGGGTAGTTGCAGCCAGTGGAGGAAACGTTCTGATTTGCATATGCAAATCCAGCCTCCTGGCGTGGCCTTATGCTTCATGCAGCCCTGATTATTAAAGGCTTTTTGTCTCCCCTGAACTGCGGCTGCCCTGGTGGAGGGGATAGAGCAGGGGGTCCAGCCAGAGCAGGGGGTCCAGCCAGAGCAGGGGTCCAGCCAAGCAGGGGGTCCAGCCAGAGCAGGGCCAGCCGGTGTGGACAGCTGCCTGCAATGCCTGCTGGTCATCTTGGGCACAGAGTCCTGGCCATTGGCATGGTGGGCTCAGGGCACCTCTCCGGCCTGGTGCCTGCGCTACCAAGGCCCGCAGGGCCCCGCCTTCCTGCATCTCCTCCCCCTGGGCAGCTGGAGCATGAGCTGACGCCTGCCAGCACCGCGAACAGACAGGCAGAGCCCTTCAGCTGCCCTTGCCCGGCGCTATCGCCTGTCTCCGGGGACAAGCAGCATGGAACATGCACGGGTGGAGGGGGGCGGCTCTTGCAGCTGCTTGAGCCCCAGGGAGATAAGCCCAGAGCTGGGGGCCAAGACTAGAGCGGGGGGAGGGCGGGAGGAGCTAGCCCATGCCCTGGAATCTGACAGCTCCCGGGGCAGGAGCTGCTGGCTGGGCGTCTCCCTGACGGTCGGTCGCGGTGTGCTCCATCCCCAGATCCTGCTGATCGCCTTCCTGAAGGTGATTGACGAGGGCAGCCACATGGTGATGATGGAGTGCCCGGAGACGGTGAACACCCTGCTCCATGAATTCCTGCTATGGGAGCCCGAGACGCCCGCTGGGCCCGGGCAGGACGCGGCCAAGAAATAAGCCAGCCGGCGAGCGGCGACCTGGCCGCGGTGCTGCTGCCACTGGGCAACGTGGAAAGAGAGGGGGCCGAGCGCCAGAGCCGAGGGGGGTGGGGTGGAAAGGCCCCCGCCCGCGGAAATGGTTCCTTCGCTGGATGTGGCCGGATCGGAGGCTGGGCCGGCGGGCGGCTGCGCACAACGACGGAGCCTCTTGGCAGGGCCTGGCATGGGGGCAAACAGGCTGAGGAGCCTGGCTACAACTGGAGCATCTTCTTCCTGTTTCCTTGGACGGCCGCGTAACTTGGAGAGAAGGGAGCCGGCGGGAGGAGGCTCCGTGGGTCCTCTCGGTACAGCACAGCGAGGGGGGGGACCCCAAACCGGTTCCTCTAGGTACAGCTGCACCGCTAGCAACCCGCTGCTCCCCCTAGCAACCCGCCACCCATTCACCAACAGGCCGGAGGAGCCACCGGGAAACTGCTTGAAGGGGGAAGCCCCTAGACACGGACGGCCCCACGGACAACACTGATGGGGCAGCCTCTGCCCACTGCCACGTGCAGCTGAAACGCCGCACAGGAGGACCGGCCCGGCTCTGAGCTCACAAGCCGAGGGGGGGGGTGGCTGGTCTCGGCCGTGGCCTCCGGCTGCCGGCGAGGGCCCATGCCGATATTTCCGGCTGCGGCTCTGAAGGGAGACCCGCAGCGATGCCTGAGACGAGCTTTGTCCTGGGAGGCGGTGGTGGACGGCTGGAACAGGGTGGGGCCAGACCCGAGAGCAGCCCTCGAGGCCGGCTCCGGCTCCGGCACCGGGGAGGGAGCAGTCCAGCAAAGGACAAGCTCTCCAGCAGCCAGCTCTCCTGTTAGTTCTCAGCACCCCGGCGCCCCACGATTGCACGTCTCGTTTTTCTGGCTTCAGCCATCGACCATCAATCTCCCCCCCAACCTTCAGCGAGCCCCTTGGGCGGGGGGTGGGCCTAGGGTCAGACTTGGAAGCCCCCCCCCCGTCAATCAGACTAGTTCAAGGACACCCCAGCCGGCTTTGCGACAAGACTCCCTTGGCTGGGGCCGGGCCCGGCCTCTTGTTCCTCCCGTGGGAGCCGCCCTGGTGTCTGTGGGGCGGCCCTGAGTGGAGCGGGGTGCGCCCACCTGCGAGGCAGAGACATGCCGTCTTGTAGCCAGGCGCACGTCCGGCCCCCACTAGCCGCACCGTTTGGACCCCGACCCACCGGGGGGCGAGTCACCCGGCCAGGGGCGTGTGGAGCGCTGTGGGTAACGAAGGGGTAATTACCGAAGACAGTCCCGTTACCGACAGACGCGAGCGATGTGGAAGAAGGACCCTCTGCGGCGGCCCAGCGGGTCTTCCTCTGTATCAGAAGCAGCCAGGGGGCCGAGTCGGCGCCAGAGAAGGCGTCCCAAGAGCTGAGCCATGGGCTCTGGGGGCTCCCCCTCCACCGGGACAGCAGCAAGCCTTCGACCCGTCCCCCAGGGGCCGGCTGGACAGGGGCCAGCTGCAGCACCGGCAGACCCAGAAGGAAACGTTTCCACCTCTCCTTTGGAGCTGCTGGTGGAGGGGGGGGGGGACGACTGGCTGGGAGGGGGGGGCTGCTCTGTGCTGGAGGCCTGCCCAGGAGAGCTGGGCCGTTCTGCCCCACGCAGCCAGGCCTCCGGTCTGCTTCCTCCTTCCCCCGGCTGGATTTCCGCCGGCTGAGGGCCCACAAAGGAGCAGCACGTTGCGGGCGAACGGTTGCGCACCCAGCCCTGCACGCGGCACCACCCAGGCCGGGCTCAGGCAGCTCTCCCTTCCCTGGGCTGTCCTCCAAACCAAAGAAATCCAGACCAGCCGCTTTGTCCTGTGAAGGCTTCCGCAGCGCAGAGGAAGCAAAGGGGGCCGAGCCACGTGGCCGAGCTGAGCCACGTGGCTTGAAGGACGTTTGGGGGCCTCCTCAGCGAAGCTGGCTCCCGGCTCTCGTGCGCAGCCAGGGCTGCGGCGCTCCCGAAGTGCCAGCCGTGGGAGGGGGTTCTGTGCCCGCCCTGTGCCACTGTGCCACGGCCACGCCGGCTCCAGCCACACGCATCCCTGGCACGGACAGCGGAGGATGGTGGCCCCGGCGTCTCTAACATAGAGCACAATCGTCCCAGGAGCCACCGCGGCCTCGCCCCGGCCCTCCCGGCACGGGACCCGTCTCCTGAGCCTGCAGGTCCCAGCCGGGAGGAAGCCAGGCTGAGCGTGGCCCACCCCCCACAACCCACCCGCCCCCAGGAATCGGCAGGTGTTGATCGCTGGCTGCTCCTGACCCATACGGCTAGGATAGAGCGGGCTCCCGGCCCCTGCCCAGCGCTCTGCTCTCTGGCCCCGTGTGTCTCATAATGAGAATTTTAACGACGGTTCCAGGTGACTTTGCCTCCAGGGAAGTGGGTGACCCAGTGGGGTGCAGGCAGGAACCCCTAGAGCAGGGGTTCCCAACCTGTGGGCCGTGGACCCCTGGTGGTCCACAACGATACTGCAGGGGGTGCGTGGGAAGTTTTAAATGTTTGGATCGGGCACGTCCTCCCTTTTGTTTTCTCCCACGGGGTGTGGGAACTGTCCCGTGAAATTTTAATACATTGAAAAGGGGTCCGTAAGCTCAGAAAGGCTGGGAACCACTGCTCTAGCCTAATGCATCTAGACACCTCCACTGTCATTCACATGGCTGGACGACGCCCCGTTACAGCGGCTCTATTATCCTTGGGGTCCTTCATGCTTCGGGGCAGCCACCTGACCCTTCAGCCTTCTGGTTTATTTCAGGCCAGCATGCTCCACCTCCACCTTCCATTCGGTAGGGACCAGCCAAGCAGGAATCACAGGGACTTCTCCCTTTGCAAACTGAGTCTTTGGTGGGGGGGGCTCAGAGGCACTTCTGAATGAGACGTAGAACGGGTCAGGCAAGATCTGGCCAGTCGGGAAAGCACAGGGGGGAGACGTAACCTCATTGCTCCGGCCCAGTCGCCTGCTGCGAATTACATTGTGCCTGCTTCAAAGTAACCCGGCCTTGTCGAATGGACCCTGGCGCAGCCTCTTGCTGCGCGCTACTAAACATCTGCCGCGTTTTGCTGGGTGGGAAAACGATCTCCTGGCGGTCGGGGAAGCCCTGGCCATGTGACAGTGGCTTCTCTGCAGAGGTTTTGCGTGGGCATCTTGGGGAGGATCCGCAACTCAGCCAGCTCAACCCAGGAGCAGCAGGAAAAGGAGCCGGCAGCTGGCAAGGGGGAAGGGGTTATGAGTTAGGGGCGACGCCGCAGACAGACACCTGCCTCCCGTTTGTGGTTCTGAAGCTGGGCAGAGCCAGCGGACGGGGCAGTCGCACCATGATATGAGGAACATGGAGCAACAGTTGTACGGACAGAGTGGATTTGCACTGGAGCGTGTGATCAGGGCACAGCCATGGAGCCAGCTGGAGAAGAGCACGCCGGCACAGAAGCACAAAATCTCTGCTTTCTGCAGTAGACTATCCCTCCTCTAACCACGGCACCTGTGGGGAGCAACTGCCCCCAGCGAAGGAGGCACATGGGGGCCGATTCCCCCTCTCTATTGTCTATGCTTTCACTTACACCAGTGGGTGGAACGTGTTCCCAGCTCCAAACAGCACCATCTTGGCACTGAGGGATAACGGCTGCCTAAGGTGTGGGGCAAAGAGGGGATGGGTCACCAGGGTGCAGCCCTGCCCCACATGCCTAGTGCAAGGTGGGTTCAGCTAGCCCCACAGATGGGTGGAGGGCAGGAGCTATTCTGCAGAGAGGCGTGCGCTTTGGTTCAGGGTCTCTCCCACTAAGAGGTTCGCAGAGACCTGTCTGTAACCCCCAGTCCCCGGCCGACAGACCCCAGCTGCGCTCACTAGGCTGCCTGACCCCTGACAGCCTCTCCCTGGAGCTGCGTCCTAAGAGCTGTTTCCCCCGCCTCCCGACTCGTACTGGGAAGCCCAGGGCGGGGAAGCCGCACTGCTGGGCCGAGGTGACTGTTCGGTGTCCCCCGGTGGCACAGGTTCTGTGAAGTGTGCGTTGCTATGGAGTCTGGCCTCCGCGCTGCTCGCCGTGTGGCAAAGCGAAGGGAAGTTGTGCACTGTAATCCACCTGTTAACGGCGACCTGTGCGAGTGCCATTTCATACAGTAAATACCTATTATATTCTCATCATGTGGGACTTCATTAATACAGTGACAGGCGAGGGAGGTGGCAAACCTCAGCCTTTCTTCAGGCCTCGTCTCGTCTCTCAGAGGGTTAGGAACGGCTTTTCAGCTTAGGAAAGAGGAGACTCGGGTACAACAGAGGTCTATAAATTCACAACTGGTGTGGGAAAAGTGAATAAGAAAAAGTTATTGATGTGTTCCCATAAGAACGAGGGTGTGTGTGTTTGCCACCAAATGAAATTAACAGGTCGCAGGTTTAAAACAAACCAAAGGAAGTTTTCCTCCATGCAGCGGGCAGTTAACCTGTGGAACTCCTCGCCAGATGATGTTTTGAATGACAAACAGGGTTCCAAAAAAGAGCTAGATGAATTCATGGAGGACAGGTTTGGCACTGGCTGTTAGCCAGGATGGGTAGGAGAGGTGCCCCTAGACTCAGTAAGAAGCTGGGGAATGGGCAATAGGGGAGGGATCATTTGATAGTTCCCGGTTCTGTCCATTGCCTTGGGGGCACCCTACACCGGCCACTGTGGGAAGACAGGACATTGGGCTAGATGGGCCTTTGGTCCGAGCCAGCCTGACGTCCCACCGTGTTTTAAAGCATGAGTGAAGTAAGTAGCATCTTACATGCAGGGCAGGAAGCTTCCCGGTCTCAAGGGAATCTATTCGCCCTAGCGCCGAGAGCGGCCCGGATCGGTTCAAAGGGGTGTGAGAAAACCAGCTCTGCTTCGTCTGAAGATTGCTGCTGCACAGAGGGATCAAGCTACAGGAGGGAAGGAACAGGGACACCCAACACCTCCCTCACTTCGGGGTGGAGGAACGGTCCTGCATGGTTTGCTTCACAAAGCAGAACCGCCAGGGCCAAGCCAAGACCCCGATCAGATCCCGGCAGGCAGGTGTGGGAGTTTCTACTTGTGTGCTAGGAGCCACAGTGATTTATTTTTTAAAAACACACAATTTGGGGAAAAATAAAAAAGTTAAAAACCCCCCATAAAGCAGCATAAACTCGGGCAGGGTGTGAAAGGTACCACCCTAGCGGCAGCCACCGCAGGCCGAGGGCAGCCGGAATGAGGTCAGTGTCCCAGGATCCTCACTTCCAGCACGTCCCTCGCCATGCGCGATGCCACAGGCCAAATCAAGAACAGTTGGTGGCACGAACAGGCACATTTAAAACTCCCCCCTCCGCTGATGGTCTAGCAAGTCCACTCGCTGCCCTGTAAAACCCCCATGTGCTCCCCAGCATAGAACACTAGAACTGGAAGGGACCCTGAGAGGGCATTGAGTCCAGTCCCCTGCCCTCATGGCAGGACCCAGCACCGTCTAGATCATCCCTGATGGATGTCTGTCCAACCGGCTCTTCAATCTCTCCAGGGATGGAGATTCCACACACCTCTAGGCAATTTATTCCAGTGTTTCACCACCCTGACAGTTACGTTCTTCCTAATGTCCAACCTAAAACTCCCTTGCTGCAGTTTAAGCCCATTGCTGCTTGTCCTATGCTCAGAGGCCACAGAGAACAATTTTCCTCCCTCCTCCTTGTAACACACTTTTAGATACTTGAAAACTGCTCTCCTGTCCCCTCTCAGCCTTCTCTTTTCTAAGCTAAACAAGCCCAGTTCCTTCAGCCTTCCTTCACAGATCATCTTCTCTAGACTTTTCATCATTCTGGTTGCTCTTTTCTGGCCCCTCTCCAATTTCTCCACCTCTTTCTTGACATGTGGGGCCCAGAACTGGACACAAGACTCCAACTGAGGTCCAATCAGCACAGAGCAGAGCAGGAGGACTCCTCGTGTCTTGCTCACCACACTCCTGTGAATGCTGCCCAGAATCACATTCGATTTCTTTGCAACAGCGTCCCGCTGTTGACTCCTATTTAGCTTGTGGTCCACTAGGGCTCCTGCCAAGCCGCAGGGCGGCAGAGATAAAAGACAAATTTAATTCACATTTCAAATGATTAGAAATCCCCCCCGGCAGGCGGCGAAGTGCAATTTAGTGTCTCCCCCCCTCCCTCCCTCTCTAGGGAGGTTTCAATTCCACAGCAGCAAATTTCAGCTCAGCCTCCGGTGGCGAAGAACTCCAAGACCCCGGCTGGGTAAGCGCGCCGCTCTCCCGGTGCCCCCCGCGAGCCGTCCGACCGGAGCTCAGGGACGCCCTCACTGCCCCACCTGGAGGTCCGCAGGGCGCAGCTGCCGCTCCCCTTCCGCCAGGAAGATCTGCATGGCTCTGTGCAGCATGTGAATCCCCAGGCGCCGGCGGCGCCGCATGGGCCAGCTGGCCGCCACGCCGTAGTAATCCCCCTTCTTCTGGTTGGTGAGCATCTGTAAGCCTGGGAGGGGAAGGGGCAGGTGGATCAGAAGAGTCGTCTGCAGCAGGCAGGGGACGGAGGGTTCCATTAGCTACGGAGCATGTAGCTTTGATCCTCCCTCCACCTCCATCCGTCAGCATCATCGCTTCCCGTTCCAGCCAAAACGGCGGCCTCTTGGGGGGGAGGGTGCTGGAGAAGCATGGGTCACCCTGCTGAGTTCAGCCCAGTCCCACCACGATTAGGGCAGGACCCCGCGAAACGTGTCCCCTCCCAGAGCTCCCCGCTGCCGTCGAAGCCAGAGACACGGAAACCAGGAAGCAGAGCGCGCCAGCCGGGCTTTGAGAGGGACGCTGTTAAACCTGCTTTGCAGTAGAAGCAATCACTCCCCCCTCGCCCAACAGTGTAACCCCTCTGTCCCAGGTTCCAATCCCCGGACCTCAGGGAACGGGAGGGTTAGAAGCTCAGGAGGGCGAAGAGATCAAAGTTCTCATGTGATCAAGAACAAATAGAAACAAGCCGCCTCCGCCCCCCCCATTCCAACCCAGCAGGAGGTAAGTCGTCACAGATGGGGAAACTGAGGCACAGAGCACGGCGGCCACTTCCTCAAGGTCCTGGAAGGGGGGGGGGGGATCCAGTTTCAAAGGTGGCAGCTTCCAGGCTAGGGGCTCAGAGCCCAGCCTCTCCCCTTCTAAAGCACAGCGCCCCGAGGCCCCAGGGGAGCAGCCGACGTGGGGCATCTTTTAGGGGTCTCGAGGGAAGCTTACCAATGGCATCCACCAAGCAGGCCTCCCGCGTGTAGGCTTCCACCGGGATGACGTTCTGGAAACAGTGCACGGAGATCACGCCCTGGCCGCCCGCCCAGATCGCCAGGATGTGCTGCACTTTGGGGCCTGCCTGCAGGGGACACAGGCCATGGGGACTCCCGGCCTTGCAGCACGGGAGCCCTTTGGAGGTCTCGGGCCCCAGTCTGCCAGGCCTCTGCGGCCCCGAGTGATCCCCTTAGGGCCCATCCCAGAGACCTCGGACCCCAAGGAGCTGCCCATCTCTCAGACAGGACAGGAGGGGCCGGTCTGTCGCCCCCTGGTAGCTTCTCGGTCACCCTCTATCGCCGGGCAGGGAAACCGGTTTTAGGTCGGACCAAACCTCCCCCCCCCCTCGCTGAGCTGGCTCCAAGTGACACCCCTCATTTGGGCCCCACCCCAAGTCTAGGCAACCCCCCAAAATCTACTAGCCCCCAGGCTCCCCCCCCCATATCCCGCCCCCCCGAGCTCCAGCCCCATCGGGGGGGAGGGGATCTCTCAGGGCTTATCCCCGGGCCCAGATGAACTCTTCTGGGAGCCTGGGGACTAGTAAGTTTTGGGGGGCTGCCTAGACTTGGGGGTGGGGCCCAAGCGAAGGCTTCAGGTGCGGGGGGAGGGGGAGTCAGGGCGGGAGGCATGGGGCAAGAGCACGCCGGGAGGGGCTGCTCCAGCCCGGCCGGAGTAGCCCTTGTCCACGGCGGGCCCCGCTCTAACCACGTTTCATCGGTTCATCGATAAACGGGATTTTCCATCCCTAAGATGAGCCAGGGGCTGGCAAGAGTCACCGGCCTGGGCTAGGGCCTAGCGCCCCCTGGTGGCAGCCAGGTTCAGGAATCCCCACCCCGTTACCTGCTTCTTCCCGCCCCGGTGGTGAGTCAAGGCCTGGTAGAGGTGGCTGTAGGGGCGGGAGCGCTTCCCCTTGCCCACGTAGAAGATGGCCTGGACGAAGGTCCTGAAGCAGTCGGCCTGGCTCAGGTGGTGGCAGCGGAGGGGTAAGTTCTGAGTCACCCTGCCGGGGAAGGGTCTGCTCTCAGCTGATGCTCCGTTCACCGGCCCCCCCAGCTGAGCTGCTTCTTGGCAGGCGGCTGCCCCCGCCCCCGTCCCGATGTCGTTCTTGGCTCCGGCTCTTTTACAGCATCACAACGGCACCCCCCCCCCCCCCCCCGCCAGTCACTAGGGTGAGGGGGCCACGGGACCAGCCCCCCTCTTGTGACTCCTCCATGAGTCACCCCTAGCTGGGGTAACCTCCCTCCGCCCCCCCCCCCCCCCGTTCCACCCCACCCTGCCTCTTCCCCCAACCCTCTCCCCTGAAGGACCTGGCTTGGGAGCCTGGCCGGGGCAGCAGTGGTCGCCCCCCCCGCCCCTCCCCGCTTCCAGCGGAGCAACGTGGCCCCTGTCTGAGCTCCAACTCCCGCCAGCGAACACGACCACCCCTCCTTCCTGGGGGAGGGAAGCCGGGTTGCTCTGCTCCCCCCCTCGACTGCCAGGGGAGGGCCCCACCCCCGCTGTGGGCGCCAGACACACCCCCCATAGTTCCCCGGGCCATCCAGAGACTATGGCCTCTTGCCCCCCCCCCCCATGCGTCACCCCTGCCAGTCGCTTCTGGAAATCTCAGGCCGGCGGTTCCCTGCTGCTACGAACCCGGCAGAACCGGCCCCCCCGGGGATACGGGGGCCGGGCGCCCAGGCTTGCCCACCCAGCGTGGGGCCGAAGGGACAGTTCTCCTAGCAGGGCGGCCCCGTTGTAACGCAGGTCGGAGGCGGGGCTTGCACACCGCGGCCTTGCCCCTTCGAAGGGCCGGGTCGATCCTCGGCGAGGGAGGGGGCAAAAGCCTCTGGCGGAGGAGCCATACCTGGGGTCCAGCAGCAGGTAGTTAAAGCTAGACTTGAGCACGCCCTCCCTCCACTTGCGGCTCTTGTCGGGCTGGTCGAACTGCTGGGACAGGGCCATCTCGTCGGCCTGGCAGTCGGGGATCTGAAAGGTCTCTAGCACCGCGGCCAGCTCCGGGCTGTGTCCTGGCTCAGGCGCAGAGGGGGGGGGGGAATGGACAGCCGGATCAGCAAAGGCCTGGAATCCCGCCACCCCAAACTGCCCCAGCGGCTCCGGGACCCAACCGGGGTGGCTAGGCAGGGGAAGGCACTTCCCAAACGGCCTTGCCTGGTCCCACCCATGCCCAGCCCTGTGCCACGCCTGCTGGACAGCTCTCCGGAGCGGCAGGGCCGGGGCAGGCTGGGGCCGTGCCGCCCACTGGCTCTCTGGAGCCGGGGGTGCTAGGAGGGCAAGGAGGGAGCAAGAGCCAGTAACCACATCGGGAGGGGGGTAAGGAGGCTGGGCAGGCAGGCCAGTGGGGGGAGGGGGGGGAGCATGGGCTCTAGTGGGCGGGGCTAGGGGAGGGGCTTGCCTCCCCAAGCCAAGGGATCACCCACCGCTCACAGACCCAACGGGGTGTCCCGCCCCTTAATCACCGGCCCGGCACATCCGACTAGGCGCTCCGGGCGGAGGTCGCCGCAGCCACACGGACTCCACCGCGCCTTCCAAACCTCCGCATGGCTTGGACTTGGGGCGAGAGCTGACCCGGATGCAGTTCCACGGGTGCCAAAGGCCGGGTGGGCCCTTATCTCGGGTTACAGCAGACGGAGGCCTGGTCCGCGTGGCCGACCCAGCCGTGCTGTAGGGATGTTAAACGGCGTCTAGTCGATAAGTGGGGGGCACCGCGGAACCGCAGCGGGGTTAGCGCCCGACCCCAGGAGCCAACCCCACTGCGGCTCTGCCTTTTCAATGTATTAAGAGCCATCGGGCTCTTAATACATTTAAAAAGCAGAAGTGCCGCATCTGGGACCAGGCTCCACCTTCCCTGCCCCCCGCGGAGACGGTGCTGGGGGGAACCAGCTTTTAAGCCAGCACCGGCTCCTGCTCCCCTCTTTTGCCACCTCTATCAGGGAGCGACTATCTGCTTACATCCCTACTATGTTGCTCAAGGGTGTGAAAAATCCACACCCCTGAGTGACGTAGTGAGGCAGACCTATCCCCCCCGTGAAGACGGGGCTAGTGTAGACGAGACCAGGCCTGGGGCCTGGAAAAGAAGCAACAGAAAAAACGGTTCTATGGGTACGCGGCAGATCTTGTCTACATGGGAAAGCTGCGCTTCTTTACACCGATTTAGCGAAACCTGCTTCGACACGGAGTTCAATTAGCGAGGGGCTTCTTCCAGGGTCCCAATCCACTTGGGCGAGCCCCAAAGGCCCCCGGCTTACGTGGGAGAAGGACTCCGCAGGGTTTATCGAAATCCGTTTACACAGGGGTGGCTTTCCCATGTCGACGGGGCCTAAATCCGGCGTCTCTGACAGACCCATTCCACTAGGAGCTCCGCCCCCTGCTTACCTGCAGCCCGCTTCCTGGCCTGCGCCGTCGGGTCTTTCATCAGTCTGTCGAGCAGCTGCACGTAGAGCTGCCTCGTTAGGCTGTTAACAGGCCCGGGGTCCGCACCCAGCTTCCTCAGCTTCCTCAGGAGGGCTTCGTCGGAGAGGCAATGCAGCCGGGCGGCTGCCTTCGGGGACTCGCAGGGCGGGGGCTGGTTCTCCTGCCCCGCCAGCTTGCTCCGGTAGGCTCTCCAGTCGTAGATGATCGTGTCCTCGGAGCTCGTCGTGTCGGCGGGGACGGAGGTGGCGTCTGCGCACGGGACGTGCCGCTCGATCAGCGCGTAGCCCTCCTCCTCATCCAGGTAGAGATACTCCACCGGCTCCCGGGCGCTGAGGTTGGCGGGCCGGCCGCCGGGCGAGAGGGGGACGTCCTGGCCGCAGGAGTCCGGCACAGGGCTCAGCCGCCCCGAGAAGTGGGCAGCTGCTACCGTTGCCCCCGAAGGCCTGCCGCAGGACAGCCGGCTGAAACTCACCCTGGAGGGGCCAGGCTGCCTCTTGGCCTCCCGCTGCGGCCGAGGATGCTCCCTCTGCGGGCTGCGCTCGTCTCTCGCGGCCTCCGGCTCAGCCTGGGCGACAGCGAGCGGCTGGGCGAGAGCGGCCTGGTGCGGACAGTCGTCCTCCCCGTCCTCGCTCAGCAGCGGCGGTCGGTCCGGACTGGAGGCGGAGGGACAGGGAGGGAGGTCACGGCAGCCGGCAGCACCTGGCCCGGCCTCCCCGTTGTGACAGGGCAAGGACTGGTCAGGGGTGCCCCCCTCTGCGTCCAGCAGCACCGTGGGGCTGGCCTCTGGGGAACCACTCGGTGCAGGGGAGGACCCCAAGCGCCCGGTGGCTTTTGTGAGGACTTCAGTAGCATCCAGGTCCTTCGTGTCTTCTGCTCCCCAAGACGCGTTTTCACCCCCCGGAGCAACCCAGTTCCCCACCGGAGCGCCGCCTGGGCCAACTGGCGTCCGAGGCGTCCCCGGGGGGCTCCTAACTCTCCTGGGCCGCCGCGGCATCTCCAGGGTCTCGTCAAAGAGCGACGAAGAGGAGCTGCCATCCCGCGCCGCGGAGGTCAAGCGGCTCTTTGTTCTGGGGGTGACGTGGCAGGGCCGGGGGCGCATCGGAGGCAGGGAGGGCGTGGTGGGGAACGTCTCCTGCGTCTCGCTCGACGGAGAGGCCGCGTCTTCTCCAGGCCCCTCGGCGGGACTGGCCGGGCGCTGGATCACCAAGGTGTCGGCTTCACTGCTCAGACTGGGAAGGGTCAGCGACGGCCCCCCGAAGGGGCTGCTGCTCCTTTCTTCCTCTCTCGGATCGCTTTCCGCAGCCCCGCCTGGCGGCCCAGCGTCCGGCGTCTCCACATCGGACGGATTTGCAGAGGGATCCCATTCCGGAGTCTCGGCTTTTCTTGCTCCCCACTGGCTACCGGGCAGTCCTGGCCTTGCGGAGAGACCGCCCAGGGTGCAAAGCAGCGTCCCCTTCAATTCACCCCTCGGACCCCCGTCTGCCAAACCCTGCCTGCCGCTCACAGAGGAGGCAGCTGCCCGAGGGCCGGTCTCTACTGCGAGATCAGACGGCGCCGGCGGACGTGGCGCCCATGTCGACAAGACATTGGAGCCTCTGCGAGCGGCATGTTCCGCCGGTAACTCGCGGGGAGGGCTCGGTAGCGACTCGCGTACAGCGTCGGAGGTGCCTTCGGAAGGCAGCTTCGCAGTGGGGGTCAAACCAGAGCCACCCCCAACAATTTGGGATGCTTCAAAACTAGCCCAGACGTGCCTCTCTCCCGTGATCTGTGCCTTCTGCGACAGGTGCCGCATAACTCCGTCCATGGCAGAGGGCGGGTCCACCAGCTCCTCGCGGCTGTGCCCTACGGCGCTGGGCAGCAGCTGTTTGCCCGAGTGCTCCGGTGAACTCCCCTCTCCACTGCCAACGCAGCTGGAACCAGCACGTTCATCGCCGGCACAGAGAGAAAAGCTGCAACATCGCCCCTCTCGGCTAGAACAGCCGCCTTTCCCTGCCGGCTCAGGGCGGTCGGACGCGTCTGCCGCGCTCACGTAACATTCGCTGGCACAGCTGCCGTACTGGCTGCCGCTGCTCTCCAAGCTTCCGCTCAGCACCTGCCCGGCAGCGGCAAGAAAGTCGGAACCGTCCTGGGTCCTGCCCGGGCGCGCCGGCTGCATCACTGTCTTTTCCAAGTCGGAGATGGCGGTGGAGTTGGCCCGACAGAAGAGGAACACGTGGTCGGGGGACGTGACGTCCAAGCCTTCCTGGCCGTTCACTAATGTTTCGAGATCAAGGGAGTCACTGAGCCGGGACAGGTGCAGAGTCCCATGGGTGTCGCTAACTCTGGGGTTGCCGCGTGGCCTGGAAGGGTTTTTCGGGGACATTTTAGGGGACTCACAGAAACTGACCCTTCTCCGCGCCGGCGCTGCAAGACTCGTGGGGCAATGTTGCGAGGGAGAAGAGATCGGGGGCTTGTTTGAAACGGATTCATCCTGGCACGGAGCTGGCTGGGAAGACAGTCCGCGGCTGCTCTCAGTTGGGTCTTCAGAGCCGGGTGGTGTCAAGCCATCGTCGGTCTCAGAGGAAAGACACGCAGACACCTCATCCTCCAGGAGACCCTGTGTTGGAGACAAGCCTGAAGCGAGTTCTTGAGGCTCATGCCTGGCTAACAGCCAAGTGCTGGACAGCAGCGGCTGAGGCAGGCCAGACACCCGGGGATGCCCGGAGCAGGAATAGGCACAAAGGGTCAACGTGTTGTCGACTTTCCCTGGAATCCAACTCAGCCGGCCACTTGCACTGGCAGCTGCCGTGTAGTCACAAGCGTTCTTGGGACTTCTGGCCGGCCGGCACTTCTGGGTGCTGCTGAGTGGGCCGGCCTCATGCTCTGCTTCAGAAAGTCTGGAGCGGATGCTGGTTTCCGTGCAGTCGTCCGTCAGCGTGGAAAAGAAGCTCTCAACGGTTCCCAGGCCTGCACAAGAAAGGGACAGAGGGACTCAGCGTGCATTGCAGTAAAACGGAAAACCTCAAGGCACGTCTGTGCCAGCCAAGCCACGCAATGCAACGCCCCCGCGGTTCACCTGCGGTACCGCCTGGCCGGCAAAGCAAACAGCGTGCCTAGAAACTATTCCCGACTCGGGAGGGGGTGACTTTGCGTTAAACGGGGAGCACCTCGCAGCGTGCCGGCCGGCTTCCTTTGTAACGTCCTTGGAGATCATATCCAAGCATGGTCCAAATCCAAAGGAGGCAGCGTGGCCGAGGGAACAGCGCACAGGGCAAGGATTTTGGACACCTGGGTTCTACTCCCAGCCCCTTTGCCTGGCTTTTGACCGGAATCAAGTCTCCCAGTGCCTCAGTTTCCCTGCCTGTAAGATGGGGATAATACTGCTGCTCTCCTTTGTGCAGCACTTTGAAATGTGCATGTGAGCGGAGTATCATCGTCAAAGCAACACAGAGCAGCGATCCCCTTTGCCTGGCTTTTCCTAGACAGCAGATAAGAACATAAGAACGGCCGTACTGGGTCAGACCAAAGGTCCTTCTAGCCCAGTAGCCTGTCTGCCCACAGTGGCCAGCACCAGGTGCCCCAGAGAGGGTGGACCCAAGACAATGATCAAGCGATTTGGCTCCTGCCATCTCTCTCCAGCCTCTGACAAACAGAGGCCAGGGACACCATTTCTATCCCCTGGTATACGTGCAAATGCTTGAGAGCATCCACGGAGCTGGGTCAGGGCAGGAAGAGGGGGATCCAGAGCCTTTTGCTTCTCAATCACATCAGGCGCTGCACCTCCGTGAGCGGTTCAGCGCCTTGCTAGTCAGCAGAGGGACCAAAAAACCGGTTCCCTCGTGGTGTCTCTCCAACGCAGGGCTGAGCTACCTGGAGCGTGGGATGCAGGAGGAAGTTTGCAGAGAGAGCGTGGCCCACAATCCAGAGCTTTTCACCAGCGCTTACTGCAGGGAACGTGCTACACGCTGGGTTTCTTTTTTTTAAAATGCGTCAATTGCTGCTCACGCCACAGCCAGAAGGGCATTTGCCGTTGGGAAGCACGGACCCGACCCCCCCTTCAGAAGCCCGGACGGCACTCACACGCCTGCTCGCTTGCTCCGTCGGCCTCCTCGGGGACACAGACGTGCCGGAAGCCTTGCAGGGTTTGCACACACATCTTGTTGCCCTGCTCCAGCGCCAGGTCGATCGCTCGGTTGCCATCCTGAAGGGCAAAGGCACCAAAATCGGCGGTAAACACGCACCCCTCCCCCCCCGACTCACGGGGAGAGACCCTGCTGGAAACCCCCCACGTGCAGACGGGGAGCAGGCTGCGCTACTCGGCTAGGACACCACGCCTGGGCTATGTCTAGACCACATCCCTTTTTTCGGAAAAGGGATGTAAATTAGACGTATCGAAATCGCTAATGAAGCGGGGATTTAAATATCCCGCGCTTCATTAGCATAAAAATGGCTGCCGCTTTTTTTCGGCACGGAGCTTTGTTGGAGAAAAGCGGGAGTCTAGACGCTGATCTTGCAGAAAATAAAGCCTCTTTCGAAATTTCGAACAATAAAGCCTTTTTCGAAAGATCCCTTATCCTTCATGAAATGAGGTTTACAGGACCTTTTGGAAAAGGCTTTATTTTTCGAAAGATCAGTGCCTAGACTCCCGCTTTTCTCCGACAAAGCGCCGTGCCGAAAAAAAGCGGCAGCCATCTTTATGCTAATGAAGCGGGGGATATTTAAATCCCCGCTTCATTAGCGATTTCGATACGTCTAATTTACATCCCTTTTCCGAAAAAGGGATGTGGTCTGGGCGTAGCCCTGGAGACTCGCCGAGCCTCAGGCTGGACGAAAGCGGGTCTTGATGCAGGAGGGGTTCCCAGCGACACAG
The DNA here is from genome assembly GCF_049634645.1 of Pelodiscus sinensis. NCBI lineage: Eukaryota > Metazoa > Chordata > Testudines > Trionychidae > Pelodiscus > Pelodiscus sinensis. The sequence goes on along the minus strand of NC_134729.1, from coordinate 18,213,864 downwards.
GAAAAGCGTCTCTAAGGCAGCGGTTCCCGACCTTTTTAATCCCGGGGACCGGCCAACCCAGTCACAAACTAATGGCGGACCAGCAACATTTTATTTGCATATTTGCATATTCATGAGTCCCCGGCACCCAACCCTCCAAAGCCAGCCTCTTGCCCTCAGAGCCCCCTAGTGCCAGGCCCCTCCCCCAAACACCTCAGTTGCAACCTCTGGTTTCCAGAGCCCCACTGCACCCCATCCCCCCATGCCACTTCCCAGTCCCCAATATTAGCCCTGCCCCCCTAGCCCCTCACTACAAGCTCCGCCCCCAGAGGCCCCCAGTGTCAGCTCCCCTATTAGAACCCCGCATCCTGCAAAACCCCCAGCACTAGCCCCGCCCCCACCTGTGTCTGCCCCGCCCCCTTCACCTAGCCCTGCCACTGCCCCCCCGCCGCCAGCTGAGCGCAGAGCACTTCCCTGCACAGGAGGGCTGCGCGGAGCCGGCTGCATGTGGGGCCCCTCCTGAGCGCTGCAGCCGCCCATCGCGTGGCCCCGCCAGCCGGACCGCGTAGCGGCTGCCGGAGCTGGAACCAGGGCTGCGGTGAGGATGCCCCAGTAGGACGGTGTCACTGCGGGCCGGCGCCAGCCATCTGCTGGGCCACTCACCCTGCTGCTGCGTGGGGAACCCCGGGGGCGGGGCTTATTAGCATCTGGGGGCGTGGCCTGGCAGCGTGCTGCAGGCAGGGGTGTGCAGGCCTAAGGGAGCAGCCGTTTTTAAATCAGGAGGTTGCAAAAACGGTTGTCTCGTGCCCCAGTTGAAGAAAATCGTTGATGCCGCGACCTGACAGCATGTGACGGGAGTGTGGGCTGCGGGGTGGGGCTGAGCATTGGGGGGCAGGAGGGGGCTCCAGCTTTGGGGGGGGGGCAGGAGGGGCTGATCTTGAGCGGATCCCGGACAGCAGGGGCAGTAAGGCAGCATCCTGCCTCTCCTCAACCCGCACACCCGGCTAAGCCCAGAAGCAGCCAGCAGCAGGTTCCCAGCCCATGCTCAGGGCAGGGGCAGTGCATGGAGCCCTGTGCGCTCCCCCCACACCTAGGAGCTGTTGGGAGGGAGGGGGTGCTCAGGGCCATAGTTCCCGCTAAGCTGCATGCCTGCACAGAAAAAATTCTTCCCCCACCCACCTCCTCTGGAGAGCCGTGCAGCCAGCAGCTGCTCCGGTGGGCAGGGTGAGGGGGCTGCTGGGGCGGGGTCTGCTCCGGCAGCCAGGAACGGGACATGGAGGGGGGGGGGGGAAGAGGGAGTTTCAGCTCCAGCAGCCGGGAACGTGCGTGTGTTAATAAACTGGGCGCCACAGTGGCCCCCTCCAGACCAGCGCCCATGACCTCAATATTGCTGCACAAGCCAAAACTGGTTGCAAAATCTTAGCGGGAACCCTGCTCAGGGCTGGGACAGTCCCAGGTCGGGTGGGACGCCCCCAGCCAGCCCTTCTGACCTGCCTGGCTGCCTGCTTCCCACCTATGCCGAGTGCTGCAGCCGGCTCACTCCCTGCCGGAACGCCGCACCAGCTTACTTTTAGCTCTGCGTCTAGCACAACCTCGGCCCGAGAACCTTCCCCCGGAAATCTCGCCTCAAGCCCACCAGCTGAGACGGCGTGACAAGGCCCCAAGTAGAAAGATGCCGCCTAGAAGGCTGGATACAATGTCGGAGAATCCGCCCCAGGCCTCCGACACGCCTGTCCCTCCGTGTGGGAAGAGCCTGGCTCACCGAAACCACAATGACACAAACCTGGTCTTCCAGATGCGGGTCCCCTCCATTCCTCAGCAGCAGCTTCAAGCATTTGTAACACCCCCAGGAAGCTGCTACGTGCAGTGGCGTGAGTCCCTCTACTGACCTGAAATACACAGACCCCTGGTTTCTACTCCGGTACCTTTGGCTGGCACGGGTGTGACGTAGCGGGGGTACCTTGCTGGTTGCTACACTGGGCAGTGGGTGACCTCCATTGGCTGCTGTCTGTAGCACGGCCCAGCAGGGCAGGGGATGAGTCACTATGCAAAAAGGGTCTCTCAACCTGTCCGACCAGCTACCCCCCAGGGAGAGAAACAAAGGAAGGTGGATGCCGCCCCTGGCTGGGGGGCAGGGCTGGAAGAGTTAGTTTCTGTCTGGGAGCATGGAGGAGACAGCCTAGGGAAAGGGGCTGGGATTTAGGGGCCCAGTCTCCCCCATCTCAAGGGGGGCTGAGGCATCCTAGGCCTGCCCTGGAACCAGATTCCATCTGTGCTGGGCTGTATCCTGGAGAAGCAATAAACTCCCTCTATGCTACTGGCTGGTGGAGTCTGTTCGTGCCATTACGGGGGTGCAGGAGACGGGAACGCGCTGTCACAACGGGTTTTAAGGGACAAGAGATCTGTAAATGCCACGATGGGTATGAAAACACGGCAAAGGACGTAGCATGATGAGGAAGGCCCCCTTGATTGGGGTCTGGCGTGGGACATGCCTTTTTGCATCGCCTCCCAATCTTATTTGGCACAGATCCGTGAACGTTGCTTTGCCAAAGCCGCACTTGGTTTTCGGGGCGGAACAAATTGCAGCCCCTCTGAAAAGCGGCATCGTAACATGGTGAGACGTCCCGGTATTTTTTTTTTTAAACGTGCACACGGTCTGAATGACAGAGAGGGGTGAACAAGGGAGGGAAGGTCTCGGGACCAGACTGTAGTTGCACGAACGCACCTACTCTGCCGGGCTATCCAGCAGACAGACCTGAGCCATCTGTTTTGGCTGCGTTGGGTTACACGTCACAGATTACTGGACTGGCGCTCAAGCCGCTTCTGCGTTATATTATTAGGAGGGACCCGCTAGTTGCAACTGAGTTAATCTTGCAGAAGGATTACATAAACTCCTTGGACAACCTGGCGTGATATAAACTAGGGATGTAATAGTGTAGTCGATTATAACGGATAAGCAAAAGCTTATCCGTTAATGCTACAGACTACATGCATTCTCTCCGCCCCCGCCAATAAACACGGAGAACCAGGACTGGCGTCTGTAACCAAACTTTACGGGACCACAGGAAACAAGGCCACGCCCCAGATAACGGACACCTGGCTAATTTAAAATCATGCCGGACTACGGAGGTTGCCGGACCAGAGAGTGCTGGACCGGAGGAGTTCAACCTGTACAAAATGAACTTCATCAGCTAATAAAAAAAAAATCCCCCCTCCTCCCCAAATAAAAAAGAATGACCTGGCATTTGGGTTTCCACCGTACTGGAGAATCAGCTTCAGACAGCGAACCCCGCTTTCCCTTTCTTTGCCTGCGGCCAGATGGATTGCTGCAATTCCCTCCGGCAGAACGAGGTTAGGATCCGCGCCCTGCTTCAGCAGCGTTTCCACGAGCCTGGAGGTGTACAACAGGACATCGAGTGACACACAACCCACGTGGGACAGTCACACGGCGGGACTACACCGTTCCCCAGGAGATCGAAGCTCTTTGGGGCAGCGGCAACACGCTTAAAGTTTCGATAATAGCCATCCCACTCCGTGAGAAGGAGACAGCAATACTGTCGTCCTGCCATTTTGGAGAAGTCTAGCATCTCACGCGGGCGGGTGTCAGGGATGTTAAATTTCCATTAAAGAGCTAATTGAATAGTTCGATTCGTCGATAAGGGCGCCTCCTCCCAGGGCCGTTGCTACACTTCAAAAGCGAAAGCGCTGCGGGGAGCACGGGGCCAGCGGAGAACTCAAGCAGTCCCCGCTGGCTCCGTGCTCCCCGTGGCGTTTCAAAGCGGCAGTGCCACATGGAGCTCGGGATCAGCAGGGGAGGGGGATGTCCCCAGCTGACCCCGGGCTCCATGCAGTGCTGCCGTTTTGAAATGCAGTGTGCTGCCCAGAGCCAGCTGGGGACCACCGGGGCAGGCCCCTGCTTGCTGCCGTTCTGACAGAGGCAGCAAGCAAGGGGGAAGAGAGAAGCAACTAGTCGGTCACATCCCTAGTGGGTGTGCTGGAAGATATACAACTGCAACATCTCAAGATGCATCTATCAGTTGAGGGGACGTTGCTGGCACGATTTTCATTTCTCTCTGCCCCCTGGAAATCTCCAGGCGGGCTGGTGGGGGCCTGGTGCACCCCTGAAGATGGATTCCACTGACAACCCCAGTTAAAATCTACGTGAGGGTTTGGTGTTGCTGCGCTTAGCATCCGCCACCTAAAACGTACAGCCAAGTCCCTCCTGCCCTCGTTGAATCTCTTGCACGTCTCCAGTTCTGGGATGCCGTGTGCACGGGGCTACGTTGTGCATTTCATTAAAATCGACTCGTCTGTTTGGCTGTATTGATTCGGGTCTGGCGTGTCATGGCGGGAGGGGCAGACAGGGCTGTGATCCTGCCTGTAGGAAGCACTTCCTGAAGAGGAAGAATTTGGCAAACTGGCCACTCAGCTGCCTGCAACAGCACACTCTCTCTTCTCATTCCTTTCCAGGGGAGACTGGCGCCCGTGGGGGGAGGGAGTGCAGGGAACCCCCCCTCCAGAGAGGCAGGTGGGGGCAATTAAAATGCGGGCGGGGGACCCATGGGAGGGGCACATTCCAAGTGCACCCACGTGTCACCTCTGTGCCTTTCACAGAGCGGGGACAAAGACACTCGGATGTCCCAACAATCGTAACAAACTCCTGTTCCTCCAAACAACGCACACGACAGGCGCTCGCCAGCAGCCGCCTGTCACAAACTTCTTGCTGCTGCGGAGGCAACATCTGGTGCAGCGCTCCACACTTCCGACCGCTTTCCCATGCACGCCAGATGTGTGCTTCCTGATTCAACCCGAGAGCGGGGACGGGGGGAGGGGGCTATTTTCAGCGAGAAGGCAAAGGCTCCGCCCCTTCTTACTGTTGTAGGAAAACCTCCCAGCTTCTAACAAGTCCAGACATCTCTCCTTACGTCTCTGGGATCAGTTAGCTGGTTTCCTGGCAAGATATGGGGTATTGTATTGACATCCTCGTTTCTACCTTACAACCAGCAGCACACCCGCTGACTCCCCACACGTGAGGGACCTAACCTCCTTAGGCAGGAACAACGGGCCCCTCCATGCCTCAGTTTCTCCATACGTCAATCCCTAGCTGCTTTGCGAGCTGCTGATGAAACTCATCACCGCCTCGTAAACACACGAAGGGGCGAAATAACCACGAAGGAGCGTTCTACCACCAGCCGGACTAACCCGGTTACTTTCTGGGGAAGCAGCATGCAAGCAGAATTCACGGCTGGACCCTGGAACTGCAAGGACTATTAAGTCCAGTTTGCAAAGAGGCCTTAAATGTTATTGTCTGTGTTCAAGTGAAGCATGGCCTGCGTGGCACAGGAATCCACACGACGGCATAATGCAGGCCCAGAGCTGCAAGGCCCACAAGTAGGGGTGTTAAAATTGGGTACCTGTGGATCTGCTGAAAATGGGGTTACACCATTACATGCACTCAGCACAGGGCAGCAGCCAGCTCCCTGGGAGCAAGAGGGCAGGGGCGCTGGCCCCCAGGGGCAGCCCGTCCATATAGGAAAACTAGGCAGTCACCTAGGGCACCAAATGGTGGCACAATATCATTGAGGGGTTTGGAGGTGGGGGTGCCGATGGCATGGTTCGCCTAGGGCTCCAGTTGCTGGCAGCTAGTCTAGGGCAGCCCCTGCTGGCCCCACTCCTTTGAAGCCGGCTGCTGTCCCATGCTGCTGCCTCCAATACAGAGGCAGCAGCGTGGAGCGGCAGCCAGATCCCAACAGCCGGTGCACTCTGGGGGCTGGCTTTTAAGCTGGCTCCCAGTGCACACCGACTCCCTGACACCCCCATGCTGCTGGCTCTGATACAGCAGTGCCAGCAAGGCAGGGTGGCAGCCGGCTCCCCAAAAGCGGGGTGGGAGCCAGCATGTAACCGTTAATAGTAACCAATGAGCCCAGGCTTATCGGTTAACCGTTTAAGCAGTTATACCCTAACATCCCTAACCACGAGGCTACTATTTCTTATTTAGATATGCTCAGAAGCATCTTAAAATCACACAACACTAGAGCTGGAAGGGACCTCGAGGGGTCATCGAGTCCATCCCCTGCCCTCACGGCAGGACCAAGCGCCGTCTAGATCATCCCTGACAGGTGTTTGTCCAACCTGCTCTTAAATCTCTCCAGCGATGGAGATTCCACAACCTCCCCGGGCAATTTATTCCAGGTTTTACCACCCTGACAGTTGGGAAGTTTTTCCCGATGTCCAACTTAAACCTCCCTTGCTGCAGTTTAAGCCCCTTGCTTCTTGGCCTGCCTCAGAGACCAAGGGGAACAATTTTTCTCCCTCCTCCTTGTAACACCCTTTTAGATACACTCTCATGTGACTCTTAGGTACTCAGAGATATACGAAGACACAGTCTCCTCAGATAACTAGAGCCCTGCAAATCCACAGATACCCGTTCTATATCCACGGGTCCCTGCTTCCGCCGAGATGGAGGCGGATACCTGCAGCTCATTTTTACCAATGTGGATACAAATGTCGTATCTAGAACCCGGCACAATTGCGGATACCTGCGGGTCTCCACGGACGTGGACACAACTGGGTTCTCCAGACACCCCAAGCTCAGGCAACCTGACAAGCAGCGAGCCGCCAAGCCTGGCTATTTCTCCACCAGGTTTTATGAACGCTGCTTCTGGCAGCACGATGGTTACTCGGTTAACCCGGCAGCCTTTCACCCACACAAGCCCCACAGGCCTGTCAGCTTGGGTCACCCTCTCCATGGGGCTCGATGGCATAACAGCCCCGCAGTCGGCGCCAGGGGAGAAAGCTGCTAGCGAGGGAATACGGGGAGTCCGCTCCTCCCCTGAGCGGCCCATCCCGTCCCTTTCCTTCCCTTTCCACTCACCCCAGTGGAGGTAGCCTCCCCGCACTGCAGCGTGCCCGGCGACCTTCCCTTCCTCCTGCGCAGGGAGCCCCTCAGTATGCCGTGAACTGCCCTCCCTTTATAGGCGATGAGCTACCTCCTGTCACCAGTGCAGGGAGCCCCTTCTTGTCCCGACAGGGTGTCCCAGGGCACCCCCATACCAGCAAGGAGCCCTTCCCCTCAGGGCAGCAACCCCCCACTGCACACTGAGCCGGCCTGCTGACCCCTTGTCAATGCGGAGTGCAGTCACACCCACCCTACTGCCACCTATGGCTAAGCCCTCCTCCCCGTGCTGGGCAAGCAGTGGCCCCCCCCACCCCACTGCTACTTATGGCTTAGCTCCCCTAGAGCAGTGCATGCAGTGAAACCACCTGCTTAGACCCCCCCCCCGTGAAATAAATGCAGTGAAACCCTGTGGTTTAACCCCCTAGTGCAAGGAATGCAATGACCCCCATTGCTATCTACGGCTTAGCCCCCAGTGCAGCGACCCCCATTGCTACCTACGGCTTAGCCCCCCAGTGCAGGGACCCCCATTGCTACCTACGGCTTAGCCCCCAGTGCAGTGACCCCCATTGCCACCTACGGCTTAGCCCCCAGTGCAGTGACCCCCATTGCTACCTACGGCTTAGCCCCCAGTGCAGGGACCCCCATTGCCACCTACGGCTTAGCCCCCAATGCAGGGACCCCCATTGCCACCTACGGCTTAGCCCCCAGTGCAGCGACCCCCATTGCCACCTACGGCTTAGCCCCCAGTGCAGTGACCCCCATTGCTACCTACGGCTTAGCCCCCAGTGCAGGGACCCCCATTGCCACCTACGGCTTAGCCCCCAATGCAGGGACCCCCATTGCCACCTACGGCTTAGCCCCCAGTGCAGCGACCCCCATTGCCACCTACGGCTTAGCCCCCAGTGCAGCGACCCCCATTGCCACCTACGGCTTAGCCCCCAATGCAGCGACCCCCATTGCCACCTACGGCTTAGCCCCCAGTGCAGCGACCCCCATTGCCACCTACGGCTTAGCCCCCAGTGCAGTGACCCCCATTGCCACCTACGGCTTAGCCCCCAGTGCAGGGACCCCCATTGCCACCTACGGCTTAGCCCCCAGTGCAGGGACCCCCATTGCCACCTACGGCTTAGCCCCCAGTGCAGGGACCCCCATTGCCACCTACGGCTTAGCCCCCAGTGCAGGGACCCCCATTGCCACCTACGGCTTAGCCCCCAGTGCAGGGACCCCCATTGCCACCTACGGCTTAGCCCCCAGTGCAGCGACCCCCATTGCCACCTACGGCTTAGCCCCCAGTGCAGGGACCCCCATTGCCACCTACGGCTTAGCCCCCAGTGCAGGGACCCCCATTGCCACCTACGGCTTAGCCCCCAGTGCAGGGACCCCCATTGCCACCTACGGCTTAGCCCCCAGTGCAGGGACCCCCATTGCCACCTACGGCTTAGCCCCCAGTGCAGGGACCCCCATTGCCACCTACGGCTTAGCCCCCAGTGCAGGGACCCCCATTGCCACCTACGGCTTAGCCCCCAGTGCAGTGACCCCCATTGCCACCTACGGCTTAGCCCCCAGTGCAGGGACCCCCATTGCCACCTACGGCTTAGCCCCCAGTGCAGGGACCCCCATTGCCACCTACGGCTTAGCCCCCAGTGCAGGGACCCCCATTGCCACCTACGGCTTAGCCCCCAGTGCAGTGACCCCCATTGCCACCTACGGCTTAGCCCCCAGTGCAGGGACCCCCATTGCTACCTACGGCTTAGCCCCCAGTGCAGGGACCCCCATTGCTACCTACGGCTTAGCCCCCAGTGCAGGGACCCCCATTGCTACCTACGGCTTAGCCCCCAGTGCAGGGACCCCCATTGCTACCTACGGCTTAGCCCCCAGTGCAGTGACCCCCATTGCTACCTACGGCTTAGCCCCCAATGCAGTGACCCCCATTGCTACCTACGGCTTAGCCCCCAGTGCAGGGACCCCCATTGCTACCTACGGCTTAGCCCCCAGTGCAGGGACCCCCATTGCTACCTACGGCTTAGCCCCCAATGCAGGGACCCCCATTGCCACCTACGGCTTAGCCCCCAGTGCAGCGACCCCCATTGCCACCTACGGCTTAGCCCCCAGTGCAGCGACCCCCATTGCCACCTACGGCTTAGCCCCCAATGCAGGGACCCCCATTGCCACCTACGGCTTAGCCCCCAATGCAGGGACCCCCATTGCCACCTACGGCTTAGCCCCCAATGCAGGGACCCCCATTGCCACCTACGGCTTAGCCCCCAGTGCAGCGACCCCCATTGCTACCTACGGCTTAGCCCCCAGTGCAGGGACCCCCATTGCCACCTACGGCTTAGCCCCCAGTGCAGCGACCCCCATTGCCACCTACGGCTTAGCCCCCAGTGCAGTGACCCCCATTGCTACCTACGGCTTAGCCCCCAGTGCAGGGACCCCCATTGCCACCTACGGCTTAGCCCCCAATGCAGGGACCCCCATTGCCACCTACGGCTTAGCCCCCAGTGCAGCGACCCCCATTGCCACCTACGGCTTAGCCCCCAGTGCAGTGACCCCCATTGCTACCTACGGCTTAGCCCCCAGTGCAGGGACCCCCATTGCCACCTACGGCTTAGCCCCCAATGCAGGGACCCCCATTGCTACCTACGGCTTAGCCCCCAGTGCAGGGACCCCCATTGCTACCTACGGCTTAGCCCCCAGTGCAGGGACCCCCATTGCTACCTACGGCTTAGCCCCCAGTGCAGTGACCCCCATTGCTACCTATGGCTTAGCCCCCAGTGCAGGGACCCCCATTGCTACCTACGGCTTAGCCCCCAATGCAGGGACCCCCATTGCCACCTACGGCTTAGCCCCCAGTGCAGTGACCCCCATTGCTACCTATGGCTTAGCCCCCAGTGCAGGGACCCCCATTGCTACCTACGGCTTAGCCCCCAGTGCAGGGACCCCCATTGCCACCTACGGCTTAGCCCCCAGTGCAGTGACCCCCATTGCTACCTACGGCTTAGCCCCCAGTGCAGGGACCCCCATTGCTACCTACGGCTTAGCCCCCAGTGCAGTGACCCCCATTGCTACCTACGGCTTAGCCCCCAGTGCAGGGACCCCCATTGCTACCTACGGCTTAGCCCCCAGTGCAGGGACCCCCATTGCCACCTACGGCTTAGCCCCCAATGCAGGGACCCCCATTGCTACCTACGGCTTAGCCCCCAGTGCAGGGACCCCCATTGCTACCTACGGCTTAGCCCCCAGTGCAGGGACCCCCATTGCCACCTACGGCTTAGCCCCCAGTGCAGTGACCCCCATTGCTACCTACGGCTTAGCCCCCAGTGCAGGGACCCCCATTGCCACCTACGGCTTAGCCCCCAGTGCAGGGACCCCCATTGCTACCTACGGCTTAGCCCCCAGTGCAGGGACCCCCATTGCTACCTACGGCTTAGCCCCCAATGCAGGGACCCCCATTGCCACCTACGGCTTAGCCCCCAGTGCAGTGACCCCCATTGCTACCTACGGCTTAGCCCCCAATGCAGGGACCCCCATTGCCACCTACGGCTTAGCCCCCAGTGCAGTGACCCCCATTGCTACCTACGGCTTAGCCCCCAGTGCAGGGACCCCCATTGCTACCTACGGCTTAGCCCCCAGTGCAGGGACCCCCATTGCCACCTACGGCTTAGCCCCCAGTGCAGGGACCCCCATTGCTACCTACGGCTTAGCCCCCAGTGCAGGGACCCCCATTGCCACCTACGGCTTAGCCCCCAATGCAGGGACCCCCATTGCCACCTACGGCTTAGCCCCCAATGCAGTGACCCCCATTGCTACCTACGGCTTAGCCCCCAGTGCAGGGACCCCCATTGCTACCTACGGCTTAGCCCCCAATGCAGGGACCCCCATTGCCACCTACGGCTTAGCCCCCAATGCAGGGACCCCCATTGCCACCTACGGCTTAGCCCCCAGTGCAGGGACCCCCATTGCCACCTACGGCTTAGCCCCCAATGCAGTGACCCCCATTGCTACCTACGGCTTAGCCCCCAGTGCAGGGACCCCCATTGCCACCTACGGCTTAGCCCCCAGTGCAGGGACCCCCATTGCCACCTACGGCTTAGCCCCCAATGCAGCGACCCCCATTGCTACCTACGGCTTAGCCCCCAATGCAGTGACCCCCATTGCCACCTACGGCTTAGCCCCCAGTGCAGGGACCCCCATTGCTACCTACGGTTTAGCCCCCAGTGCAGTGACCCCCATTGCCACCTACGGTTTAGCCCCCAGTGCAGGGACCCCCATTGCTACCTACGGCTTAGCCCCCAGTGCAGCGACCCCCATTGCTACCTACGGCTTAGCCCCCAGTGCAGTGAATGCAGTGACACCCCCCGCAGGGAGCCCCCCTCCCCACCCCACCCCACTGAAGCCACGCGCCCCTCCCCCACGCGCTTACGGGGCCTCCTCGCCGTGCAGCGCCTCGCACAGCCGGGCCGCCAGGCTCGCGGGCCCCGCGCGGCTCATGCCGGCTCCGCGCCGGGGGAACCCGCTCCCCTGGGCGCATGCGCGCGGAGCCGCTGCCGGGGGGGGGAGTCCCGCTCACTGCAGCGCCATCGCCGCTTCGAATCGCCCTCCACCGCGACTGCGCCTGCGCGGCCTTCCGGGCGCCGGCTCCTCATTGGCTGGGCGAAGGAAGCGGACGCGGCCAATGGGCGGAGGCGCCGCGTTCGCAGCGGCCAGCTGGTACCCAGCGCTGGCTCTGGGGCGGAGCAGCCGGCTAAGGAAGCGGCGAGCTTTTACAGCCCGGGGTCCCAGCAGCGCAGGCCCACAGGCCATGCCCCATTTAACCACCAGGCTCCTCCCAGCCCTTTGGGCTGCCCAGTCCGCTTTCTGCCAACCCAATGGAGGTTTGCTTTAAACCGGCCTTTCATCCCTTAGGATGCCCCCTCAAACGACCAGGAAGACCCTTGGTTCTGGTGTGAGGAGGCAAATCAGAAGCCCAGGCCTGCACCCAGAGGAGCACCAAGCCAGCAAACACACCCCTGGAATAAAGAAAATCCCATGTGTGTTCTTTGCAACTTATTTATGATAAAACACACCTGCCCAGTGGAACCCTGGGCCCCGCACAGGGGCAGAAAGTAACCCAGTCAGTTAAAGCCACCTTAGTGAGCTTTATCTTATACTGCACCGGTCTGACCTTTTAACGGCAACAAAATAGTAAAGGCAATTCGTACAGGCAGCTTTATGAAGAAAGTTCATTTACTAAACAGTTTCCGTAGAGCTCTGACTTCTGGAGACAGCAGTTCTAGGGGCAGTTAAAACTAAAAAACTGTTTCCAGATTTTTACATCCACCTAACCCAGTGCACAAGGCCCCCTGAATTGTGCGACATGGGTCGACAGAACTGGACAGGGGAAGGATCATTTATTACACCGTCGCTTCAATTTCTGCTGGCTCTTCTTCCTCCAGCAGGCTGTAGGAGGCATGGGTCTGGAAGGGCCTCTGCAGGGGATGGGCCAGGAGCTTAGCCATGCAGTTGTGCAGCTCTACGGCAGGGCCTGTCACAGACACTTCATATTTGTAGTTGGTGCCTTTGGTGTCCAGGTTGCTGAAAAACGTGTACATCTCCTGGAACGGGACAGAGCAGCTCTGTTACAATCAGGCATTGTGTACAAAACAAGGGCTGGCTACAGCACACCCGGGGGGTTGGGAGACCTGGATTTTATTCCTAGCGCTGACACTGGCTCGCTGTGGGACGCTGAACTAGTCACTCCATTCCAGGCCTCGGTTGCCTTATTGGTGAAACAGGCAGTAATGTTGTCTGACCTCCATGCTAATGAATTCCATCGCATGGCATCCTGAACTCATTAGCACCTGGGATGTGATCCGCAGGCAGACAGCATGAGAAATGTACAAAGCGATCACGAGCCGATGCCAACACTAGATCAGTAAGAATGGTGCTCATCGAGGCTGATAGGAACTGACACGTAATCCTGTTGGGCCTAGATATTATACACAATAGAGCACAGAGCATTGTAATGCCCAGGGTCACAACAGGAATTGAGATGTTAACAATAAGAAGGGCCTGGCCAAATTCACAGCCGTGAAAAACACGTCACGTGCCGTGAAACCTGCCCCCTCTTCCCCTGGGGTGTGTCTAAACTACATGGCTCCGTCGATGGAGCCATGTAGATGAGGCTGATCGGCAGAGGGAAATGAAGCCGCGATTTAAATAATCGCGGCTTCATTTAAATTTAAATGGCTGCCCCGCAGAGCCGACAAACAGCTGATCAGCTGTTTGTCGGCTCAGGGCGCTAGTCTGGACGCTCCCGCGCCGACCTGAAAGTCCTTTATCGACCTCCCCGTTATGCCTCGTAGGATGAGGTTGACCGGGGAGGTCGATAAAGGGCTTTCATGTTGTCAGGGGAGCGTCCAGACTAGCGCGCTGAGCTGACACACAGCTGATCAGCTGTTTGTCGGCTCAGCGCGGCAGCCATTTCAATTTAAATGAAGCCGCGATTATTTAAATCGCGGCTTCATTTCCCTTTGCCGAACAAACAAATCTACATGGCTCCGTCGACGGAGCCATGTAGTTTAGACGTACCTCTAGTAAAATATTGCCTTGTGTGCTTTTACCCTAGACTATACCAATTTCACCATTTCTTAAAGTGGGGGCCCAAACCCAAAGGGAATTTGCAGAAGGGTCGCAAGGTTATTGGGCGGGGGGGGTCGTGGTATCGCCCCCTTTACTTCTGTGCTGCTTTGAGAACTGGGCAGCTGGAGAGCGGTGGTGACTGGCAGAGTGCCCAGCTCTGAAGGGTAGCAATACCACACCCTGCCACCCCGATTTCTGCACGGCTGCCTTCGGAGCTGGGGGGCTGGAGAGCGGCATCTACTGACCGAGGACCCTGCTCGGCAGGCAGCAGTGCAGAAGTGAGGGTGGTGTTGCCATACCAAGCATCCTTACCTCTGCTGGTGGCAGCTCACAGCTGCCTTCAGAGCTGGTATCCCAGCCAGCAGCCGCTGCTGCCCAGCTCTGAACGTTGTGCCACCAGTAGCAGCACAGAAAGGTAGCAGTGCAGACCACAACCCTCCACCCCCTCATAACAAACACACCACCCCTCCCCCCACAACGCCTCTTTGGGTCAGGACCCTACAATTACACCACCGTGACACTGCAGATTTAAATGGCTGAAATCGTGACATTTATTATTTTTAAATGCCTACAGTCATAACATTCACAGAAATGGACCATGCATTTGGTAGGGCCCTAATAAAGCATTGGACTTGATAATATGGTTCAGCTACTGCAGTTCTGTTCCGGGGGATTATTAAAATCCTGGGGATTATTCAAAAAAGAGCAAGATTGATTCATGGAGGTTCAGTCCCTCAATGGCTCTTAGCCAGGATGGGTAGGAACGGTGCCCCTGGCCTGTTTGTCATAGGCTGGAAATGGACGACAGGAGAGGGATCATGTTCTGTTCCCTTTCTCTGGGGTATCTGGTATTGGCTACTGTGGGCAGACAGGACACTGGGCTAGATGGGCCTTTGGTCTGACCCCGTCTGGCCGTTCTGATGTTCTAAAGCAGAGTGGGTCTAGATGAGAGCTGGATAATAAATGGCCCGGAGGCAGTTCCCTGGGGTTTGCCCCTGAAGGCCACTGGTACTTTTATTTACCTGCACATCCGCAGGTACAGCTCCTTGCAGCTCTCATTGGCTGCGGATTTCCGTTCCTGGCCAATGGGAGTTGCGAGAAGCGGCATGGACCGGGAAGCGTTTCCCGCAGTTCTCATTGGTCAGAACTGGTGAGCCGCGGCCAATGGGAGCTGCAAGATGATGTAGCCGCAGACGCGCAGGTAAATAAAGTGCCGGTGACTCACCGGGGGTTAATCCTGGTGAACCGCCCCGGCTTAGTGCCCACCCCATCTTCTAGAGAGACACCCAAATACCGCTCTGTCCTCTGTTGATGTCCTAAGCTCAACCGCTCCCCAGAAAAAGAAGATAGCCATCTCTGGGCCATGCATTAAGAACAAAGCCAGGGTGCCCGCTGTGACGGCGCGTTGGGGTCCCCCGCCTCCTGCACCCCCGGAACGGCACGAACAGACTCCACCAGCCAGTAGAATAGAGGGGGTTTATTGCTTCTCCAGGATACAGCACAGCACAGATGTCATCAGGTTACAGGGCAGGCCTAGGATGCCTCAGCCCCCCTTGATATGGGGAAGGGGGTCTCGGCTTCTAAACCCCCCAGCCTGTTGCTGAGGCTGCCTCCTCCATGCTCCCAGAGAGAAACTAAACTAACTCTCCTCCAGCTCTGCCCCCCCAGCCAGGGGCGGTATTCCACCTTCCTTTGTTTCTCTCCATGGGGGGTAGCTGGTCAGACAGGTTTGGAGCCCCCTTTGCATAATGACCAGACAGCAGAGGTGGCCACAGCCCTAGCAAGGCACCCCCACTACGTCACACCCGCCATCGGGCAGCCGGAGGAACATGCTAATGGGCCGACTGAAAGAATATCTCCACTCATTCTGGGAGAGAGAAATCGATGGTTCTTAACAGCTGAGGTGACATGCAAGGAATGGCCCAGAACAGGCAGGGATGGCAGAGCCTTGTTCTGGCCCAGAGCAACGTCTGACAGAGCAGGGAGGTTTCGGCTAAAAGAAGGCGGATCAGCTACGGATCCCGCCGGGCTCTCACCTTCCAGCTCGTCTCCTCCTCTTTGTCCTCGGCGCCGTTGTGGATATAAACCACGTCGAAGAAGAAATAAGGACACTGCAGCATTTTCTGTAGAGAAGGGGGAAAAAAAAAGAAGGTTCCTTCTCATGGCAGAGTCCAGTGAGCAGACGCCACGGCAAAGCAGAGTCCCGGGGTAAACGGCGGCAGGGGAAAGGTGCCCAAACTGGAGGATGAGACCCTCAGGCATGGACCCACCCTGTTCTCACCCCCCTCTGGAGATGGGACCTTTGCCCACTCGGGAGGAGGTTGGTGTCCTTGGCCCACGTGAATCTTTGGTTCCGTGCCCGACTGCTGCTAGCCGCAGGAGTGGCTTTTGACAGGCAGGATCTTGACAACTGCAGGAGTGTGTGGCCTGATTCACAAAGGTTCTTGATGCCAGCGAGGGGGCACAGCCAACGGACCACCACTGAGCAGTAACCGGGAAGGCTGCTTTCTGCCCGGGGCACCACAGACAGCCCGACAAGTCGTCAAACCTGGAAGCACCCACCTTCATCTGCTCGGTCATGGAGAACTGAGGCTGGCAGGCCGGCCGGCTATACACCAGGATGGTCCTGATCACATAGGGAGGCGGGATCGTCTGGACATTTTCCGTCACGGGCAGCTCGATCTTCTGCTGTCTGGGCCGTTGAAGAGAACGAAAGGTCAGACACGCCAGCAACGTCACTCATGACGTCGTGGGGTTGGGCGGTTCTATAAGCACGTACGCAGCTGGGAGCGTGCTAGGGGGGCAAATGGCTGCTGAATTTTGGCTCCAAAGGCAATAGCAGATCCCATGAAAACCACAGGGCGCCAATCCCCTGCTTTCAGGTTCTACAGAAAGAACGCGCAACATGCAATAAAAACAGCTGCAGGCAACGGGGCCAGCTGGCAGATCAGAGCTAAAGCTGCGTGGTCTGAGCGGTCCCCCACGTGGCAGATAAGGGGCTAGGATATTGGTTGCAGCCTGTGTGTTTTGGATTCCAGCAAGAGGAATTCTGAGCACGACCTGGAGAAAAAGCAGAGATCGTTTCTTGGGCACATAGCTCGCTGGAGAGGCAGACCTGGGGAATCTCTCCACAAGGAAGCCGCCTGCTGCTGTTGGTTTCCATTGGATTCTGGGAAACGGGACGCTGGAGTTTGGTTTAAATAAGCAGCGTTGTGCCAAGAACGAGACCCGCTTTGTAGAACCGATTTCTCATCCCCATGGAAGCAACCCTCGCTGGCCCCAGCTAACCCCCCCAGAAAGGGGCCATGGAAGCATAAAAGCAACATTTGCTCCTTCCACAGAGCAGCAAACTTACATGAGACTGAAGAGGCCTTCGAGGTCTAGGTTCCGAGCGATAAGGACTGGTCGTTACACATACGCGGCCCTTCTAGATGCTATTTGGGGTTTTCAGCTGGTGAGCTCGGGGGGGGGGTCCCTTGGCCTGGCACTTCGTTTGTACAGCACCTAGCATCACGGAGCCCGAGCTGGGCAAGACCTCCGGGAGCTACTGTGATAAGCAGTGGTATATTTCTGATGTCTCGCGCTCTATAGACAGACAGGGGTGAAGGGGCACACAGACTATTCCCAACTAAAACACTGACTTTTCCATCTCTCCTAGGAGATCTGCTACCGTGGAAGGAGCGTGGCAGAACATTTCTCCTCCCTGTAAGGCAGGGCAGGGCGCCTCGCTCCATGGTACAGGTGGGGAACTGAGGCACAAAGCGAGGGAGCGACCTGCCCACGCAGCTACGGCAGAGTGGAGAACAGAGCCCCGATTTTCAGGGTCACACGACAGAGCACCCAGCACCGTCCTTCCTCACTGGTGCATCAGGGCCCGCCGTGGCAGTCCCAGCTCAAGGCAGACCCCCGCCGAACTCAGCAGAGTCCCCACGCCCCCAACGGGCTCATCCCTAAGCTGCCACAGCACCCCCCGTTGTGTGTAAAGTTACAGACTAACCCGCCTCCCCCGTGAGACTCGTTCAGTCCAGGCAGCACTCGCGGACGTGGAGCTCTGCTGCCATCATCTGGCGAGACAGCAGGTAACAGAGCTATCAAAGGATCCCCCAGATTAGCGGTGGGTCACTGCGGCCCATCGGGGTTTTGTGTGGCCCATGGGACATTTTACTTACTGTTCCCACACACAGAGTTGCCAGATTCCGCTGGTTTTTATCAGTGTCAGTTTTTTCCTACTGATGTTGCAAAATCGGGATGTTAAATGTCGGTTAACTGAATAGTCGATTAACCTCAGGAATTCTTATCGGTTACTTGATTCTCCAATTGGCCCCGGGGGCGGGGCCAGCAGTGCGTTCCGGCCCCGCCCCCGAGAAGCCCCTGCCACTCCGTGCTGCTGCCTCTTTATCAGAGGCAGCAGCGTGAGGTGCCAGGCAGGAGCTGGTCCAGGAGGGGAGCCAGTTTGAAAACAAGCTCCCCTTGCAGACTGGCTGGCTATCGCCCCATGCTGCTGCCTCTTATATAGAGGCAGCAGTGCAGAGTGGCAGCAGCCCCTGTCCGGGGGGCGGAGCGGGGAGATCAGAGCTCCTGGACCCGGCACGAGCCAGAACTGAGCTGGGCTGCCTGTCCACCTGGCTCCTAATACACTTTAAAGGCAGAGCCGCAGCGGGGTTAGATCCCAGCCCTATTGCTGAGCCGGGCTGCTGGCCAGCCTGCTAAAAGATGTACTTGCAAGGGGGTGGGGTATGCGTGTAGGCTATAGCATTAACCAATAAGCTTTTGCCTCTCGGTTCATCGACTGCACTATTACATCCCTATTGCAAAACTGACAGGCATGTAAAGGGCCTCCTCCCCACTGCCACAGAAGGATACTGAAAGACTTGCACACCACGGTTTCCAGGTCATACAGGCAGCTGCAGAGTTCTCGGGGGTCAGAGGTGAAACCGGAGAGCTAAGAGACAAGACAAAGGACGTTAATGGAAAGCAACAGTTTCTCTCTGGAATCACACCAGGAGGGAGAAATATTAGTGTGCAGGGCCTAGCACAACAGGATCCCCGCTGTCCCAAAGGATTGCCTTGGGCTGTTCCCGTGGATTTTCGATGACGAATAAAGAAGGCCTTTCAGGGGCAATGGGGGGAAGTTGAAATCCCTGTTTTCAATTCTCTCTGCAAGTTAGGAATTCGGGGCTCGTCTCCTGTTTCTCCTGGAAGCCCTCACTGGTGGGACTGGGGTCTCGCAAGCGCTGACCGCAGAAGCAGAAAACCCGACACAAAGGCCGGGAGGTGTGGGGGGGGGGAGCAGTACTCACCCAGGTGGCATCGTTGTTCACCACCAGCAGCGCGAACTCGTGGCATTTGTCGATCTTGTGCTTCGTCCTCACGAACATCTCGATCATCTTCTGGGAGATGTTCAGGGCGTTGGTTTTGGATCTATGGCGCAAGCGAGGGAGAAGGTGCTGGCTGAGGCCTTTCCATCTCTCTCCTCCCCCAGCATCCGTCTCCTTTGAACACTGACCTGACTCCTGGAACCCTCCATCACCCCTCCCGCCCCAGGGGCCTGGAACCCTCCATCACCCCTCCCGCCCCGGGGCCCTGGAACCCTCCATCACCCCTCCCACCCCGGGGGCCTTGTCATCTAGAGAACTCCAAGTACTTGAAAAGAAGCAGGTCGGTCTCATTAGCCCCACTTCACAAATGGGGAAACTGAGGCACAGAGAAGGGGAACGATTTCCCGAGTAGCAAAGGTGGGAACAGAACCCAGGTCTCCCGGCTCACAGGCCGGTGGCCTATCTGCTAGACTGGGATGGGAAAATACGGCCCCCGGGCCAGATCCAGCCCACAAAACATTCAAATCCAACCCACCATGGTATTCTGGGCCACCTATGTTCTATGGACCCTCGGGCAGACCCCTTAGCTACGGCGCCCCCAAGCGCCGCTTAAAGCAGACGGCTGCTGGGGCAAACGTGTGCATCTCTGCGCAGCGCACGCCCCTTAGAGGGGTGTCCCTGTGTGCTGGCCCCCTCCCCCAACACAATCCTTGCAGCTCCCATTGGCCGAAAACTGGGCAATGTGAGCTGTCTGGGTCACGTAGAGGACCATCCTCCCTCCAAGGCCAGCTGCTTTGAAAGGCATGTGTGGGCACAGCAGACAGAGAGCCTGCCCACCTCCAATAAGCGCCTCCCAGACAGAGCCTACACCTGGCATCCCTGTTTGGACCTCAACTCTCTGCCCCAGGCCAGACCCTCTGCACCTGCCCCTGGTCACTATTCCCTTCCAGATCCTGTACCCATTCCTACAGCCCTGCTCCTGGTCAGAATCCTCTCCTGCAGCCTGGTCCCATACCCAGAGCTGCCTCCTGTACTCAACTTCCACCCCAGAGCCCGCACCTCTTCCAATGTTCCCTCTACGAGTTCCATTTATGTGTGGAACAAATTGTGTTCTGTGCACCAAAGCATGTGCGGATGTGCACCACCAATAGAAACACACGCTGCCGGCTGTGGGCAGCGGTGGGTGCTCTTCCAACCAGCTGAGCAGCATCTGAATTTCTCCTGGGTGGCCACCCAAGCGCTCAGCTTAGAGGGAGCGCTGACCTCCTCCGTTAATATCCTAGGCCGTGTCTTCACTTGGGGTCACGATTGATCTTTTGGAGTTTGATTTAGCAGGTCTAGTAAAGACCCGCTAAATCAAATTCAAAGGATGCCCCCGCCGGCAGCTGGTACGCCTGCTCCTGCGAGGAGCAAGGGACGCCAATGGGAGTGTTTGCTCCTGTCGACCTCCCGCTGTGGGAACGGTGGGGAAATTCAAATTACATAGAGTCCAGCTAGAAATTAAGGTAGCTAGAGTGGCGTATCTTAATTCGACCTTCCCCTTTAGTGTAGGCCTGGCCGCAGAAACGTGCGGCCCCTGACTACATCCCAAATTCTTGGAGTGGCCGCACCATCCAAAATTATCCCCCTCCCGCCGAGCGAGGCTGTACAAATGGCAATCGCAACGGGCTGACGGACAGACGGACGCCGCTCACCCGTTAAAGGACTCTAGTTTGGGCAGAGACATTTCCTCAGACAGGTCCAAGCAGATGATCTGCATGAAAGCAAAGGGCAGCGTTAGCATCTCAGATCGTCCCCGAGCCCACTGACCACTAGCCCTCGCTGCCCTGAGCGGCCACGTACGCGCACACACGGCCAAAGAGGGCTGCAGGGTTGGACCTCCCCCCAGCTAGCAGGGCTTTGGCGGAGAAGGCAGGAGACCCACCCTAGGGCCGGTGGGCTGGGGCGGGAGGCCGGCACTCACCACTTTCTCAGGACAGTTCACCCGGGGCGTCTTGACCTGGAACTCGGTGGGCTGCGCCGGGCCGGGCCAGTCTTTGCCGTTGGGCGCGGCCGTGCTCTGGGGGCTGTCATCGGCGCTGGCCGCCTCCCCCTCCCCCTCGCTGCGGTTCCCCACGCTGGCCTGCACGCTCAGGGCTCGGTCCTCGGCCCCCTCCGGGTTGGAGCGGGTTCTGGGCCGCTGCTCCGCGGCCTTCTCCTCCTCCTCCTCGGCGGCGCTGCCGGGCTCCGAGGTGTCCATCAGGGAGCTGCGCTCCACGGGTGACTCCAGCTTGGCTGCAGCGACGGGCTCCCTGGGTCAGGCAGAGGGAGACACGGGGCTGGGTGCAGGGCGCGGCACGGACAACGCCGCCTGGCAAAGCCCTCCGGGGGCCGGCCGCCTTTCCCACCCCTCCCTCTGGCTCTGCGCTGGGGGGGATTGGGAGCTGGCTTCTGGCCAGGGGTTCCGGCCGCCCGTCAGCCAGCCCGGCCCTCCCCGGCCCCCCATCACTGCTGCCTCACCTGGTGCCCTCCATCGACTCCCTCAACTCCACCCTCCCACCCTGCTGCCCCCTAGCCCATCACTGCCCTCCAACTACTCCCCCCATTACCTCCCCCGTCGCTGCTGGCCTCCAGGTACCTCCTCCCATCGCTGCTGGCCCCCCAGGCCCCTCCCCCATCACTGCTGGCCCCCCAGGCCCCTCCCCCATCACTGCTGGTCCCCCCAGGCCCCTCCCCCATTGCTCCCCCCCAGGCCCCTCCCCCCATCACTGCTGGCCCCCCAGGCCCCTCCCCCATTGCTCCCCCCAGGCCCCTCCCCCTATCACTGCTGGCCACCCAGGTACCTCCCCCCGTCGCTGCTGGCCCCCCCAGGCCCCTCCCCCATTGCTCCCCCCAGGTCCCTCCTCCCATCACTGCTGGCCCCCCAGGCCCCTCCCCCATTGCTCCCCCCAGGCCCCTCCCCCCATCACTGCTGGCCCCGCAGGCCCCTCCCCCATTGCTCCCCCCAGGCCCCTCCCCCCATCACTGCTGGCCCCCCCAGACCCCTCCCCCATTGCTCCCCCCAGGCTCTTCCCCCATCACTGCTGGTCCCCCCAGGCCCCTCCCCCATTGCTCCCCCCAGGCCCCTCCCCCCATCACTGCTGGCCCCCCCAGACCCCTCCCCCATTGCTCCCCCCAGGTTCTTCCCCCATCACTGCTGGCCCCCCAGGCCCCTCCCCCATTGCTCCCCCCAGGCCCCTCCCCCCATCGCCGCTGGCCCCCCAGATCCCGCCTACTCCCCTCGCCCCCCCAGGCCGCCCGTCACCGCTCACCCCGGCCGGACAGTCCTCGTCGATCCGCAACCCGGAAGCGGCCCGGGCGCCGCCAGCGCGCGGACTGCTGGGAGTTGTAGTTCCCTGGGCGCCCCTCTCTGCCCCGCCCCCATCCACCTCGGGCTGGCCAGGCCCCGCCCTCCATGCCCCCGCCTGGGTTTGCATGCCCCTTTGCAGACCTGCCCATTCGGCCAAAGCTGCCCACACGGGAGCTATGGGGTGAGGCCACTAGCTGGTCCCTCTGCCAGCCCCACAGGCAACGGGGCCCCTGGCAACCCCAAGCAAACCCTGCCATCCTGGGCACTGACCGCCCCGTCTCGGAGCCGGGCCCTTGGAAACACGGCGGCAGGAAAGGAGGGCGTGAGGTCGGCTTCGCTCCGGCTGCGAGGGCGGCTGGATTTTTCACCCCTCCCCCCCCCCCGGGTCGACGGAACTGACCGGGCCGTCGGCACCGGACTGGAAGTCTGTTGGCGTGGCCATGTCGGTCCGAGTGGGGGCAAACCCCAGTGTAGACGCAGCCGCGCCGATGGAACAGGGCTTCCGTCTGTGTCGCTAACGTGGCGCGGGGAGACGGGCGTCCGACGCCTGCAAAAACGCCTGCACCCCTCCGGCTCTGCCGGCGTCGGCTCCGTGGTGCCGACAGACCCTTGGCAGAGTCGCGGATGTGGCCGACCCTGCCCTAGAGCTAGAGCAGCGGTTTGCAAACTTTTGTTTCTCATCACCCTGCTGAAGAAAACCGTTGAGGCCGCGACCCGACATACTGTGACTAGCGTGGGCTGCGGGGTGTGGCTGAGGATGGGCTGCGGGGTGTAGGAGGGAGCTCCGGCTTTGGGGGGGCAGGGCTGGGGCAGGAGCAGCTGACCTCAAGCAGATCCCAGGCAGTGGTGGGCAGCAGGGGGCGGAGGGCTAAGGCAGCGTCCTGCCTCTCCTGGCCCCGCAGATCAGGCTGCGCCCCAGAAGCAGCCAGCAGCAGGTTCCCAGCCGATGGGCATGTGGGGCTAGTGATCGGGGCAGGGCTAGGGCCCCTGCCCCACACACCTAGGAGCCGGGCCTGCTGCAGCCACTTCTGGGGCGCAGCACAGTCTGCGGTACTAGTACAGGCAGGAAGCTGCCTTAGCCCCTCCACTGCTCTCCTGATCCCCCTGCAGCAACGAGA
Organism: Pelodiscus sinensis; assembly: GCF_049634645.1. NCBI lineage: Eukaryota > Metazoa > Chordata > Testudines > Trionychidae > Pelodiscus > Pelodiscus sinensis. Next base: position 18,190,602 of record NC_134729.1, on the reverse strand, counting down.
CCCAGGGCCCGACATTCCACGGCCCAGAACGGGGGCCGAGACACTTTTCTGGCCCCATGGCCCCATGGCTGCAGTATCAGAGCCCCTGCCACCCCCTGGGAGGCCACGCAGGGCTATGGCCACAAGCAATTCAGGGCACTTTTTATCTATCCCCAGCTGGCAGGTGCCTTCCAACCCGCAGGCTCTTGCGATCACCTTCCCCCGAGTCCACGGAGCGGCTCCCCTTCCATTCGGCCGTGGCTAGGGCAAAGGGTGGGAGGGCATTAGCCCTTCCTTCTGTGTCTACGAGGCACTCGAGAGTTAAAACGGAGCCACATTTCACAAGGGAGAGGAAACGTGCACAGGATCGGGAAACGGGAAAGGGCTGGGTCGGCCGGTTGCCCGGAAGCAGCGCAGATGGCCAGACGCTCCTCGCCCTAGGATCGTCTGGTAGGTGGCTGGGCTGCGAGGCTGGGGGCTGGGAGATCCCGGCTGAGAATCAGCTGAGAAGGGGCTTCTACACGCAATGGGGCCGCTTGATTTTTCTCTGTAACTGCCGGCCCCGGGGATCCGATCCTCACACGTGGCTCCTCTCGTGCGGAAGGAACAGGGATGGAGAAGGCAAGTGGTTTCCCCCTAGGGTGCCTGGACGAGGGAGCCACGGGTTAGTGGCGGGGTTATAAGCAGCGTTCCCTGTAAGCTGAGTGCTTGGGCGACCACCCAGGAGAGTCAGGTGCCGGTCAGCTGATTAGCGGAGTGCCCACAGCCAGGTTTGTGTTTCTGCTGGTGGTGCACCTCCCCACCATGCCTTGGTGCACAGAACAAAATTTATTCTGCACATGGGTGGAAAAAATTAGAGGGAACACTGGTTGTGAGTCTGGCTTGGCTTTGCAACTGCTGTCACATGGTGCACCTCAGCCTCCCGCCATGAGCTACCTGGTGGGGGCCGGGTTTAGACCGGCTGTGGTTCACTCTGCAGTGGGGAAGGCCGGGGCACCTCCCCCAAACCTGTCTCCCTGCTCCAAGAGCCTCTGGGTACAGACCAGTCCCTGATGGTGATGCAGCCAGGCCCCTGTGGTAGCATCCACATTTAGTGGCAGACAGAGTTCTCAATCCCATTGCACCTGCTTGGGATCCACCCTGTCCTGGGGATGGATTGGAGAATCCGGTGCATCTTGTCTCCCTCTGCTATGACCCTGTGGGCCCTTGTCCCTCCGCAGGGTCACAGCCAATGGGAGGACGGGGCGAGTGCTCGGGGCAGGGGCAGTGCGCGGAGCCCTGTGCGACCCCCCCGCCCCGCCAAGACCTGGGTCAGTTGCGGCCACTTCTGGGGTGCAGCGCAGTCTGTGGGGCCAAGACAGACCAGTAGCTGCCTTAGCCCCGCCACTATCCCCTGCTCTTCCCAGACTGGCTGCGTGGGGGTTGCAGGAAAAGCACCACATTGCATGTCCTCATGCAGCGGGGCCCTGGCGGGAGCGGTGTATCCACACTGGGGTACCCAGCATGGCCAGGGGGTGCAGCGGGGGCTCTGGCCCAGGCCGGACGGGGGAGGGCTCGCTGGGCACCGCTGCGCCGACCCGGCTGCTGAGCAGGCAGGACGTTGTGCTGCGGAAAACAGGAAGCCGTTCCAGCCTTTCCTGGCTCCGGGGCTGGCTGAGATGCTACCAAACGCGCCGGCTAGTGACCCAGGGACGCTGCATTGCCCCTCACAGCCTATAGGGGGCACAAGCAGGGGGCTGCAGGTGGGCATGATGGGGGGAGGGCAGCGGTGGGCGGTGCAGCTCCCAGGTGCGATCACGAGTCCCCCGTGATTTTGGCGAGTCACTGGAGGTGGGCGGGGAGGGGGGCTTGGGGCCCGATTCCGGGTGCCCCGGGTGTTGTCATTTACAGTGCTGCTGGGAAATGCAGCTGATTCTGAGCAGGTGCGCTTTGCCCTGGAGTCAGTGACTGCACGCCAGGAATCAGGGCCCGGGGCTATCCCGGGCTCTCGGATCCTTTGGCACAGACGGGGCCTGAGATGCAGGGGGTTTTCCGGGGACCGACTGCAGGGCGAGTGGGGCTCGGCCGCCGAGGGGCTGGAGGAGGCAGACGAGCGGGCGATCCTGCGCTACGAGGAGCACATCACCACGCTGCTGCTCACCGTCGCCCAGCTGCACAGCAAGGCCGAGCGGCTGCAGCAGAGGAGAGCCAGGTACCCGCCCGGCCTGTCCCACTCCCCAGACGGCCCGTCCAACAGCTCCGGGCATTGACTGGCCCGTAGCTCTCGCTGCGGCATGAAACTGCTGTGCCAGGAAAGGTGGGGCACCTCCGCCCCGGCCCTTTGCAGATCGGGGCACTAGTCTGTCCATGAGCGGCTGTGCTCCCTGGGGGATAACAACCCACTACTGCTGACGGCTAATGGAGCCTGTCTGGTCTTTGCTGCATTGCGGGTGGTTCCCTCACAGCAATAGCCCCCTTCCTATATGTCCGCCCTAGCTGGGCGCAAGAGCTTTCTCCTCGGCCACTGGAAACAGCCTCTCCATTGACACCCATTCTCAGCTAGAAACCCTCCGTCCCCTTCCTTGCAGTTTCTCTCTCCCTTTGCTATTCTGGGTCTGCTAACCCTGCGAAGCAGCCACAGTTTGGGATATTGCTTGTAGCAAAGATGCTCTTAAAAAGAAGTTTTCTCTTCTCTTCTCTTCTCTTCTCTTCTCTTCTCTTCTCTTCTCTTCTCTTCTCTTCTCTTCTCTTCTCTTCTCTTCTCTTCTCTTCTCTTCTCTTCTCTTCTCTTCTCTTCTCGACAGAATAGAATAGAATAGAATAGAATAGAATAGAATAGAATAGAATAGGTGACAACCTTGGTTTTACAGTTGTCCATGCCCATCACCATGGTATCTGTGCACCCGATTCTTTAACTGAAGCCCTGGCCGTCTTTAGGCTGTGGACTAGCCGGTCTGGCTTGATCTGCTTAGCTTTATCTAGCTGTGACTTTGGATGCGTCGCCACTGCGCCGCCGGTCGAAATAAGTGACGCCATTTGAGTGATGCAAACGGCATCGCTTATTTCGAGACAACGCGCTGCTCCGAAACGTCCCGCCCTCCTCGTGCAGGGAGGCTTACGGGGACGGCGGAGTAGCAAGCCGGCTCTATTTTGAAACGGCGGGCGCGCTCAGAAGACCCAGCCATTTTGGGATACCGCGCGGCCGCGCAGACGTAGCCTTTGTGGTCTTTTCTTCCTGCCCTGGGGAATAAAGCCGGGAACTTCGTACCGCTCCACCTTCTTACAATCAGGCCAGAGGCTGTGGTGAAGGCCAGGTCTTTAACAGGTTCAAAAAAGAACTAGGTGAATTCATGGACGTTGGGTCTATCAATGGCTGTTAGCCAGGCTGGGCAGGGAGGATGTCCCTAGCCTCTGCCAGACGCTGGGAATGGGTGACAGGGGAGGGATCCCTTGATGGTTCCCTGTTCTGTCCACTCCCTCCAGGGCACCTGGTGTTGGCCGCTGTCGGCAGACAGGACACTGGGCCGGATGGACCTTTGGTCTGACCCAGTCTGGCCGTTCTGATGCTCTTGTGCAGGCCTGTCCGATAGTCACAAACCTGTATGGGCTGAGATCCACAATTTTCTTGTCCTCCTGCCCCATGGGGGGGACAACCCGCGAGATTTCACTTGCCCATTGTGACGGCGCGTTGGGGTTTTCCCGTCTCCTGCACCCCCGTAATGACACAGACAGACTCCACCAGGCAGTAGAACAGAGGGAGTTTATTGCTTCTCCAGGATACAGCACAGCACAGATGTCATCTGGTTCCAGGGCAGGCCTAGGATGCCTCAGCCCCCCTTGGGATGGGGGAGACTGGGCCCTTAAATCCCAGCCCCTTTCCCTAGGCTGTCTCCTCCATGCTCCCAGACAGAAACTAACTCCCTCACTTCCAGCCCTGCCCCCCAGCCAGGGCTCCACTCCCCCTCTTCCCATTGTCCCGCTCCCTGGGAGTTACCTGTCTGATGAGTTTCAAAGCCCCCTTGCATAATGACTCATCCCCTGCCCTGCTGGGCCGTGCTGCAGCCAGTGGAGGTCACTCACAACCCACTGCCCAGCATAGCAACCAGCAAGGTACCCCCCACTACGTCACATCCATCAAAACCAAAGGCACGATTCTGACTTTGCCAGGGCACGCTAAAGGAGCTCCGGAGACAGACCCTTGCTATTAATCCGCATGCCCACTAGGCGTCACTGCTTCTCTGGGGCATAACCTCCATTGGGCCACAGACGCGGGGGGACTGCGGCGCTCTCTCGGGCTACTTCCCTTCTCCCAAAATCGCGGTTCCATGTCTCGACAGCCCGAACTCACGGGCGCGCTGTTCCGACGTTGCGAGGAATAAGGGACGTTTCGGAGCAGCGGGTTATTTCGAACGGGGGCGCTGAGCAGCCAGGGCGAAAGACGCTCTTTGGAAATGGACTCGAAATAAGCCCCGCAACTTGCATTGCTCGAATCGTGTCGCTTGTTTCGAGCCACGGGGGCAGGGGAGATGCACCCCGGGCGTCCGAAAGGGCTGGTTTCAGGGCGTTACACTCAAACCCGGAATTCAATTCTGTGGCTGCCCCGCTGCCCTGTCTCCGGGGGGCGTGGACTCACCCGCTCTTCCCCGGGCTTCCCTTGGCTTTGGTTTCTTGCAGAGAAGAAGACGCGTATTCAGACAAGGGCTCCGAGTACACCGCCAGCCTTCCCCGCTGCATGCCAAGGCCTCGGAGCTTGGCCATCCGCCCCTTCCCTATGGGCTGCCCCATGGAAGGTAGAGAAGGGTTCTGCCCCACACTCTCCTGTACCTTTCGGAGGCAGTGAGGCTAAATGGGTAGACCCAGGTCCTCTGGATTCTATGCCTGCCAATGCCAGTCCCCTGCTGGGTGACCCAGGCGAGTCCCAGCCCCCCCTCCGTGCCTCAGTTTCCCCAGCTGGGACTTGAGGATAATGGTGCGGCCCCGGCTATGTCCAGCCCTTTGAGCTCCATGGGGAACAAGCTTTAGACCAGGTTTATTACCACTGAAAGGGTTTCCCCTTGCCAGCGCCCCGTTCTCTGCCACGGTCGAATGGGGAAGACCCCAGGGATGCCTCATGGCAAAGCCAGCCTTCTGCTCCCTGGTGGTACGGATCCATGGGCCCCTCTCTTCCGGCCCCGCGCCCTCGTCATGGGCCTGCTGCTCACTCCCTTTTCATCGAGAGGAGCCACGGCTCTTGCTGCTCTGTCCCCCCTTACAGCAGGGAGAGCCCAGACCCCCGAGCGTGGAAGGGGCACGAACCCCCCCACACACAACGGGACTTCCCCTGATCCGTCCCCACTTCTCCCCCGCTAGGAGGCGGCTCGGACGTGTTCCTGGACCTGCAGCAGGCGGTGGCCTCCCTGGAGAAGGCCGTGTTTTCCCACCGGAGCTGCGCCCGGCTGCTTGGCGCGGCCGGTGGGGAGACGGGAGGCCCCAGTGCAGTGGGGGAGGAGTGGGCCCAGATAGCCAAGGTGAGCAGCCCCCCACTTACCCCAGCCCTTGGCCCCAGCTCTGACCTGCATGGACCCCCCCAGTTCTCAGGGGCCGGTCAGTCCTTTCTGCAGGGGCTGCCCATGAGGGGGGCAGCCAGAGCCAGCTGAGGGTAGCCAGTGCCCCCTGGAGGGGAAAGACCAGACGCCCCATTCCCCCCCCACTTCCCAACAAGCCTGTCCCCCTTTGTGGCTGCATGGCAGGCAGCACCCCCTAGTGGGGAAAGCCCAGAAGCCCCATTCCCCACCCCCCCAAACCAGCCTGTTCCCCCTTGTGGCAGCGCCCCCTAGAGGTGACAGGCCAGGTGCCCCATTCCTCGCCCCCCTCCCCAACAAGCCTGCCCCCCTTTGAGGCTGCATGTCAGGCAGCGCCCCCTAGAGGGGAAAGCCCAGGTGCCCCATTCCCCACTCCTGCGAGCCTGCCAGTCCCCCAGCCCCGCAGACAGATTGGAGCAGGCGCCCCCTGGAGGAGAAAGGCCCTTTTGCCCCATTCCCCACGGGTCCCCTGGTCTGGGAGGGCCGGGTTTAACTTGCCTGGAGCCCGAGGGGGTGGGGACGCGATGAAGCCTGGATACCCAGGTGACAGGTGCCTCACCCAGGCCTAAGGAGAGCTCTGGATTCCTGGCATGACACAGTGACGTGACTGGGATGGGGGGGGGGGGGGGGTGCATTTCCAGAACCTGGAAGAGTTCGAACGAGGCCTGGGGATTTTTGCCGGACTCCCGGAGGACGACGGGGACTGGCCCTGGGAAGCAGCCCCCAGGGCGCCGGGGGAGACGAGCGAGGCCAGCCCGGGGCTCCCAGCAGAGGACACGAGCTGGATCCAGAAGGAAATAGCCATGTACAAAGAGAGGAACACGGCTCTCCAGGAGGCACTGGGGAGCAAGGAGGAGGAGCTAAGCAGGTCCCAAGTCACCCTGCAAGCATTCCACGAGGAACGGGATAAGCTCCAGAGAAAGGTACCTGGGGCAGTGGCAATGCCGAAAAGCCCCGGCCAGGACCTCATTTGGGAAGGTCTCAACCCATATGGGTGAGCCTTTTACCTGCAGTATTTTATTCAGCCACTAGATGTCACTGTGTAGCATGCTACCTGGGATGCTCCCTGGTAAACAAAGGAGACAAAGCCAGAACTCAAGCAGCGTGGGAGTTTGTGTGTTTGTGGCCATTTTATTCAACAAACGAGCACTGTGTGGACTCGGCTTGTTCATTTCCCGGGGGATCACACTTCCCCTGCAGGGAGGGTGCCGTCAGAAACAGTCTGCTTCCTGTGCTGCTGGTGCAATCCAGACTCCCCCTCCATGGAGCCACTCTGGATTTGCTGCTGTCAGGATCAGCCCTAGCTCTGGCTGTCTGAGCCCAGGCAGCCGGCAGGTTCATGACGGATGCTGCTCTTTCCTCAGGTCAAGGAGCTGCAGGACTCTCTGCTCAGGATTGAGACGCCATCCCAGCCTGGCAGCTCCTCCGCGTCTGCCAGTGGCCCTGTGAGCCCCAGGGGGTCCATCAGCCCTGGCGGGGAAGGAGAGCCCTGGCCATTCCAGGTGAGTGCAGCGCCAGGGGCTGACCCGGGTCTGTGCTGCTTCTCCATTGCGTCCGGCTGGATCCTGCTTGCTGGGGAGGCGAGGACGCCAGCTGGGCCGCAGCTCCCTGGACCGCTGGATGCTGTGGCTGCCGAGCCAGGAACGAGCCATAGACAGGGCCGGGCAGCTGGCAGCTAGTGGTGGGCCTGCTTCAAAGCCCACTGCAGCCAATCGAAAGACTCCCCACTGACTGCAGGGAATTTGGATCAGGCCAGGAGCGGAGGATGCGCCCACTCAGGGGGCGTAATACACGGGCTGCAGGGGTGTGACTGTGTCTCCCTCTAGTGGCTGGCCAGAGCAACTGCAGCACCCTGCTGCTCACAGCTAAGGGATTTTCTCCTTATGTCCGGTTTGTTCTCCGCTGGTCCCCTGTGGCCGTGGATTGTGATAGCAGCTTCTAGCAGGGCGGCTCGTCTCTGCTGTGCTGTTTAACAGCATTAATGCTCCACCCTGGGTGTGCTACCACCCATGCACCCTGACCCCCGGCCAGCTTGGGAGCCACGCCTGTCGGCCTCCCCCGGGCTCAGCCTCGTTCCAGTGTTTGTCTCCCCTGCCGGGGCCCTTTGCAGGACGCAGTTGCCGCGGCCGAGAGCTTCATCCGGTGCTTCCAGAGCTGCTCCGGCACCCGCCACCTCTGTCGCCTCTTCCCCCAGCATCGCCCCGGGGCATCGGAGAGCCCCGTCCAGGAATGGGAAGCCCGGACGGAGCAGCTGCGCGGGTGAGGGCTGAGGGCCTTCGCCCAAGGGGCGAGAAGGGCTTTACACACTGGCCAGGGCAGCTCTCTGCCCCCGGCCCCCAAATGTGATCCTGCACAGTCAGGGGAAACTGAGGCACGGCAAGGGGCAGTGACTCACCCAAAGTCACCCAGGAAATGGAATAGGACCCAGGAGTCCTGCCTCCCCTCCCCCGTGCACTACACGCCAGACCCCCTTCTCCTCCTGTATCCCAGGCGTCCTGCACTATGCACTAGGCAACACTGCCTCACTCTCCCGGCCAAAGCTGGAATGGGCAGCCCCCCAGGATGGCAGCAATGAAGTGCCACCGTGGCCCCAGCTGCGGGCACATCCTCCTCTTGGGGGGAAGGGGGAGCCTGGGACTGGAGTCCTGGGCTGGGGAGGGGGGAGGCCAGGGAGCAGCATGTCCAGTGGCGCCCCCTGTGGCAGGGCCCAGAGCTGCAGTGGCACTAGGAGCATGGTCCCCTGGGGAGCAGGGTGCCTGGGCATCCCTCGGGGGTGCAGAAGAGCCTGGCGGGGTATAAACCAGCTCTTCCCTGGGACCAGCCCCCCCCTCCGACGCTGCTCACAGCGCGGCCCCTCCCCCCAGGGGCATCGAGAGGCTCAAAGGCCTGAACCAGCTGCTGGCGGGGACGCTGCGGGACTGTAAGGGCCACTCGGAGCGGCTCAGCATGTGGCTGGGCCAGTACGAGTCCAACAGCACCGCCCTGCACCTGGCCGCGCAGTACAGGTGAGGGCCCAGCTCTGCCGCCTGCTCCGGGGCGCACCCCACTGGGCGGAGCTGGGCTGGGAGGGGGATGGGCTATGTGGGAGGGGCAGGAGCATGAAGGGCTGGGGGCTCAGGGTGGGTTCCCGGGAGCCGGGGGGCTCAGGGCGGGTTCCCGGGAGCCGGGGGCCTCAGGGCGGGTTCCCAGGGCCTCAGGGCGGGTTCCTGGGGGGCTCGGGGTGGGTTCCCGGGGGCCGGGGGGCTCGGGGCTGGTTCCCGGGGGCCGGGGGGCTCGGGGCGGGTTCCCAGGGGGCTCAGGGCGGGTTCCCAGGGGGCTCAGGGCGGGTTCCTGGGGGCGGGGGGCTTGGGGCGGGTTCCCGGGGGGCTCAGGGCGGGTTCCCAGGGGGCTCAGGGCGGGTTCCTGGGGGCGGGGGGTTTGGGGCGGGTTCCCGGGGGGCTCAGGGCGGGTTCCCGGGGGCCGGGGGTGCTCGGGGCGGGTTCCCGGGGGCCGGGGGCTCGGGGCTGGTTCCCGGGGGCCGGGGGGCTCGGGGCGGGGGGCTCAGGGCGGGTTCCCGGAGGCCGGGGGGCTCAGGGCGAGTTCCCGGGGGGCTCGGGGCGGGTTCCCAGGGGGCTCGGGACAGGTTCCCAGGGGGCTCAGGGTGGATTCCCGTGGGCCGGGGGGCTCGGGGCGGGTTCCCGGGGGGCTCAGGGCGGGTTCCTGGAGGCCGGGGGGCTCGAGGCGGGTTCCCAGGGGGCTCAGGGCGGGTTCCTGGGGGGCTCGAGGCAGGTTCCCGGGGCCGGGCTCACCGGCTGCTCTCTCTGCTTGGCCTGGCAGCGAGCGCTGCATGGAGGCCTACGAGGTGTTGCTGCCCCTGGCCGGGGTGAAGCTGGGACCCAGGCTGCAGGCGGCGGAGGAGGGAGATGCTGTGGACAAAGGTGAGCCCTGGCGAATGGCCCCTCTGATCCCACAGCCCCACACGTGCCCCCTTGCTGTGGGGCAGCAGCTTGGGGGGGGAGCTCTTCGCTCCACGGTGCCCCTGAGGATAACGGGGGAGCCAGCTGCCACGTGGCTCTGCCCACGGACACGTCATGTGAGTCTGGTCCCCGCCCTAGGAGAGCCCGGGGCCCGCGCCCCCCAGAGCCCCGACGGCAGGACAGGGGCCGTGCTGGACGAGGCCAGGAGGTTCCTGGGGAGAGCGGAGCCGGAGGGCCAGGAGGCCAGGCCGGGGCAGGCCGGGGCTGCTGGGACCCACAGATGGCCAAGGTAGCAGAGCTCCTACGGGAGCGGTGTCAAGGGAGCAGGGCTGCGGGCCCAAAGCAGCCTTCCCTGGAAGTGGAGCGCTTGGGAGGCCGCCTGGGACAGAGTCAGGTGCCACCCAGCTGATTAGAGTGCCCACTGCCGGCGGATGGTGCACCTCCGCCCCTGCCTCGGTGCACAGAACAACATTTATTCTGCACGTGGGTAGAAAAACGTAGCGGGAGCATTGGCCCCGAGCCTCTGACCTGAGCCGGGGGAATGGGACCCTGAGCCCCCTCAAGCCCGGGGGTGGGACCCTCAGTCCCCAAGCTTTACATCCCAGATCCCCCCCACATCCCAGAAACGGGCCCTGAGCCCTGAACCCCAGCTCCTGGGGATGGGACCCCTAGACCCAAGGGAGGGGACTGTGAGCCCCAGAGCCACCCCCCTTCTTGGGGATGGGCCCGGAGCCCTGAATCCCAGTCCCAGGAGATGGGCCCTGGGCCCCTAACTCAGGCCCAAGAGCTACTGGGCCCTTCCACCCCTTCTCCCGGCCTGCTCTCCCCACCTCTCTGTCCCAGCAGCGCCCCGGGGCCCAGCCGGGCGGAGGCGGGGATCCTGCGGGAGTACATCCGGCGCCTGCGGGCAGCGCAGGCCTCCGTGGAGGTCTCTCTGCTGGAGCCCGGCTGCCCGGCGGCACCCGGTTCTGCCAGCGCCGTGCTCTGCAGTAACACCGTCACCCAGGCCAAGGTGGACGAGGCCCTCACGGTCGCCGGCCAGGTCCTGCCCAGGGAGACGCCCAGGCCGACGGTGGAGAAGCCGCAGCTGCTGCACGACTTAGTGGCCATCAGGGTAAGCACGGGGCAAGGCGGCAGGGCGAGCGGCCAGAGCGCAGGGCAGGGGGCCAGGATTCCTGGCTCTGGGTGGGGAGTGGGGTCTAGTGGTTAGAGCCAGGTGTAGACAGCAGTGTTAGGATGTGTTTGTGGCTCTGGGAGCGGAGTGGAGTCTAGTGGTTAGAGCTGTGGGTGGCCAGGTGTCAGGACCCCTGGGTTCTATTTCTGGCTCTGGGAGCGGAGTGGAGTCTAGTGGTTAGAGCTGTGGGTGGCCAGGTGTCAGAACTCCTGGGTTCTATTTCTGGCTCTGGGAGCGGAGTGGGGTCTAGTGGTTACAGCGGCGGGTGGCCAGGTGTCAGAACTCCTGGGTTCTATTTCTGGCTCTGGGAGCGGAGTGGGGTCTAGTGGTTAGAGCTGTGGGTGGCCAGGTGTCAGGACCCCTGGGTTCTACTTCTCTGTCTCAGACTCCGTCAGTGGCCTTGGGCATGTCACAGCTGCCCCGCCGTGCCTCAGTTTCCCTTGCTGTCAATCAGGGACCCAGATGGCCGCAAGACTCAGTTAGCATTCATGCAGTATTTCTCATGGGGTAACTGCTGAGCAGGCCATAACGGGCACCCTGGGGGGGGATGAGGGGCTGGGAGGGAACAGAGCACGCAAGACGTGACGGGATTGCCAAGCGCGTGGCGCTCTCTCGAGCCAGGAGATTGGCTCCTGGGAACGCTGTGTTTAGCTCTGGCTGGAGGGGCCAGGCCTGGGGAGCCGGAGCCGGCTGGGAACCAGCGCCGGCCCCTCGCTGCAGCCTCCGTGATGCCCCCGCCCCGGCCCCAGGAGTCCATGGCAGATCTGAAGACCCGGCTGCACCTGGTGGAGAGGGAGACGCGCAGCCTGGAGCTCTGCACCTACACGCACCGGGCGCAGGAGGCCGCCCAGCGGCTGCTGGTCGAGCAGCTGCAGGGGGAGCTGGATGAGCTGCGGGGACGGTGTCCCAGTTCCGGGAGCAGCAGCAGTGATGACAGCACCAGCTGCAGCAGCTGCCTCGAGGTACGTCCGGGCCGGGGCTGGGATCTGCGGCTGGGGTCCGGGAAACGCAGCCCCAAAGGGGACGCTGGCTGGTTCCCTGACCCCTTGGGCAAGCCGTACCCCAACGCCCAGGGGGTGTGGCTTGCCCATGGCTCCCTGGGGGTGGGGGGCAGACCCCAGCAGCCACTGGGCAGGGACAGGGGCGCTCAGGGCTGTTCGTGGGTTTCTCCAGGACGCGGGGCGACGGGAGGCAGGAGCCGCCAAACCTCAGGCTGCCCAGGATCGGGAGACGATGATGCTGGAGCTGGTCGGGGCGCTGGCCCGGTGAGCAGCCCCCTCCCTCCCCACCCCTCTGGCGCCCCATGGCCTCGCTCCTCCCCAGCTGCGACTGCCCCAGGGCCACAGGCTGGCTGGAGGAATCGGGGTCCGGAGCAGAGGAATTTTTGCAGCGAAGCAGCCCACCGGGGGAGGGGCAGATCCAGTCTCAGTCGGGGGGTGGGGGGGTCCCCTCTCGGCGGGCTCCGGGGCGGCCTCCGACAAGCCTCTGTTTCCGTGGCAGGAGCAGGGAGCTGCGGGGCCAAGCCCGGGGCCTGGCGGCCTCCCTGGAGCTGTGCAGCGCCGCCAGCCGGGCCCAGCAGGCCCAGTGCCGCGGGATCACCAGAGACTTCCTCCAGGCGCACAGGTGGGTGGACGATCCCAGTCCCTGGCTCCTGCAGCCCAGGCCCGCCCTTGGCTCCCTCCACGCGTCTCCTGCGGCTGCAGCTGTGCCTGGGCAGCAGACCAGCCCGGGGGCGCGTGGGGCACCTGCTAGGGAGTGGGGAGAGACCCCTGGAGTCCTGCCCCCCAGCCCCTCTGGTCGGACCCCCAGAGGCCTTCCCAGGGCAAACCCCGGAGTCCTGGCTCCCAGCCCCCTGTTCTAACCCCCCAGACGCCGAGGGCGACGGACAGTCTGGCTCCAGCCCCTCGCGAGTCCCTAGCCCGGGGAAGGGCAGCCACGAACAGTGGGCTGCAGCAGCCCGTGGGCCCCCCATATCCCCCCCCCCACATCTCCTCCCCTGCCCAATGCACCTGCCGCTGCTTCCAGAGCTAGAACGCTGGGAACAGCTGATTCGGGGCATTGCAGCTGGGGGGGGGGGGGGGGGGAAGGAGCAGGCAGTGGGGGGCGCCGGTGCCCGGGGGCGCAAGAGGCCCCCCAGCTGATCTGGGAGCCGCTGCCCCGCCCTGCCCGGCCCAGCCACGTCCCTGCTCTCCCCGCAGCGCCCTGGTGCTGGCCTACAGGAACGCCCGCAGGAAGCAGGAGGAGCAGGTGCGGAGGCTGGAGGCCCAGATGGGCGCGATGGGCGAGCGGCAGGCGGGGCAGCTGCGCACCCTGGCCCAGGCCCTGCAGAGGCTGGAAGAGCAGCGTGCGGCCGGCGGCGAGACCCGCATCTAGGGCCGATCCCCTCACCTTGGGGAGCGGGCAGACCAGCCGGCACGGCCCAGGGGCACCGCGCCAGCCCATGGGGAGCAGAGGGGTTTGTGCTCCTAGAGAGTATGGTTCATCAAGCCTGACCCACAGCCCCCCGCTAGCCCAGCCCTGCGCTCCCCCCCAGCTCTGCCAGTGCCCCCCAGCCCCGACCCACAGCCCCCCACTAGCCCAGCCCTGCGCTCCCCCCAGCTCTGCCAGTGCCCCCCAGCCCCGACCCACAGCCCCCCGCTAGCCCAGCCCTGCGCTCCCCCCCAGCTCTGCCAGTGCCCCCCCAGCCCCGACCCACAGCCCCCCGCTAGCCCAGCACTGGGCTCCCCTCCCCCCAGCTCTGCCAGTGCCCCCCAACCCCAACCCACAGCCCCCGGCTATCCCTGCCCTCCCCACACACCCAGCTCTGCCAGTGCCCCCCAACCCCAACACACAGCCCCTGCTAGCCCTGGGCTCCCCCACACCCAGCTCTGCCGGTGCCCCTCACTCTCGACCCCCAGCCTTCTGCCAGCCCCGACCTGCGGATCCCCTCAGTCCCAGTCCTGTCAGACCCTGTGGTGCTCTGGGGCAGAGGAGGGACCACGTGGGATGCTCCAAACCCCTCTTCTGACCCCCCCCATCCTGCGCTTGCCCCTCCGGCTGTGACAGACCCTGGCGCCACGGAGCCCTTGTTCCCGCGGGGTTTGGGAGAGCAAGCCAGTGCCGGGCTGTGAGCGAGAGCCGCCCCGCGATCGTCCTGCCGCCCCGGCGGCTCTCCGTGGCTGCCCCGTGGGGCTGCAGCCTGCGCGTTCCCTACGTGGGCTCGGCTGGGGTCTGGCGGCCTCCACAGGACAGAGCCTTTGGGCTGTTCCCCGGGGAGCGCTCCGGCTGGGTGCCGGGTGGGAAAGGGTTAACAGCGGGGGGCTGCGGCCGCTACTCCTTGTGCAGTGTTGGGGGGCGGGGAGAGGAAATCCCTCAATAAAGAGCTCTCCGCTCGGAGTGGGTCCCAGCCCCACACGTCCAGGAGGGCACAGCTGAAGCTGCGTGGCTCGTGTCTGGCCTGGGCGGCGCTTGGCTGGCCTCCGTGGGGCACAGCCCCATAAATCTTCCCTCTCTGTTCCTCCAGCTGCCCCAGGGCCGCCTGGCGGGGCCGCCTCGCCGGCTTTCTCCTCCGCCAGCTTCCTTTCTGGGCAGGGCCTGAGACAAGGGCTTGCGGGACTCTGGCCCCTTCTGTACGAAAAGACGCCGCTCCTTGCCCCGGTGCCCGCCCTGGGCTCCCCCGACCTCGGTGCCAGGGGTAGGCCTGGGAACAGGAAAGCGGCTGCCTTTCCGTCCTGCTGGGGGTTTCCTCTCCAGATCCCGCACAGACCTGCAGTGCCAGCGAAGAGCCAGCCGAGGGCAGCACCCCAACATGAAACTTCTCCGCCCTAGGGCAGCCGAGCAATTGTAGCCTGAGCAAAGGGCCCGAACGTCCCTGCAGGGTGGGCCCCGTCTTGTAGCCTCAGCCAGAGCGGCGGAGAGAGGAGACCCTCAGGAGACGGGGTCTAGCTGCTTTGCCCCATGCAGAATTATCCTGCGGAACTCCCCGCCACCAGATCCGTCAAGACCACGTGCGGAGGAGGCCTCTAGGGCCGGTTTGCCCAGCCCCACTCCTGCTCGGCTCTGTTCCAGCAGGACTCTGCAGGCCGGAGCGGCTTGGACCCCTGCAGTTGCCGCAGGCCCTAGCGCGCTCCGACGAGGTTCACCCCGTTGCACGAGGAGATCCCAGGCAGGGCAGGGCCGTAGGAAGGGCGGGACTGTGGGGAAAGAGCCTGCCTCTTGCAAAAACAGAGGAGGAAAAACCAACTTCCCTCCCCGCCCGTTAGCTTGGGGGGAGGGAGGAAGCAGGGAGTCCCGTGGATCCATTTAGCGGGGCGTCAGGCGTGCTGGGAGCAGCAGGGGTAGCTATTGAAGTTTGGGGGTTCGTGGGTGCCTGGCGTGTTTAATACCCAGCCTCCTCCCCCTCCATGCAACAAGCTCTGCGTTGAACCTGACCCCTGGAGCGTCCGCCCCTGCGTGGCACCAGCGCCGGGGTGATCCGCCCCTCCCTGCCCCGCCTGCCCCCGCGACAGATGGGCCCGACGCAGCGAGGAAACCCGCCTCCCCCGCGCCGGCCGCCGGAGCAGAAGTCGGGTCTTGGGGCTGGCCCGGGAGCTGCGCCGCGTCCTTCCTGCGGCTCGTGCCCCTGGGGCGCTGCCCTTCCAAGGGCGTGACACCCTCCCCGCTGCCCCACTCCTTCAGCTGCCTGGCCTCCCCACCCCCTGGCCTCTCTGCCTGGCTGGGGGGCAGGTAGGGCTGGGGGGGCCCTATGAGAAATTGGACTATGCCCCCACGTTATGGGGCAGAGGCCCTTTGGCAGCAGCCTCAACCCCCCCCCCCCCAACTGGGGAGGGTGACACCAGCTGCACCAGGCTCTTGGGGGTCACCAGCTGCTCTTGGGTGAGGGCGGGGTCAGGGACGGCTGGGGGAGGAGGCTCTCGTTGGGAACAAAGCCCCCCCCCCATTTCATGGGCACAGATGAAGACATTTTTTAACCCTGACTGTGGGATCAGAGGTGAGGGTGGTCCTGGGGTGGGAGGGGGGCCATGCATATTCATGAGAGGAGGGAGGCCATGACCCTGCTTGGGGTGGGGGCCTCGAGCAGACGGAGGAGGGAGGGTCTCCCAGGACAGGACGCAGCGGCAGGCTGAAAGCCCCTGCCGTGCCCAAATCTGCCCCCGACTCATCGGCCCAGTCTGTGGGCTCCCTGGGCTGCGGGGGGGCTCTTGTTCTCCGGACACCCCCGTGCCCCCCACTTGCAGGGTCCCAGACCACGGGCTGCAGAGCGGCGGCTGGCCCCGGAGTTTGCATGGGCTATGGGCTCCCGAGGGGTCCCTGCTTTGCCAGCCGGGTCCCTGCGGGGCTGGAAGCCCAGGTCGGACAGGCCTGTCCGGGGTAATTGACCGTCTCGGCGCGATCGATTCGCCGAACAACTGCCGCCTTTCCCCAGGGAGGCCAAGTGTCAAAGGGCAAGAGGCAGGCGGGGGGGGGGCAGCCGAGCAAGGTCGCGGGGCTTTGATGGGACGACGGGGGAGAGCGGCCGTAGCGTGTGGGCGCCCGAGGCTGGGCAGAGGCGCAGGGACGGGGGTCAGCCAGGCTCTGGGAGGGAGGATGACGCCACTTGAGACAGGGTCAGGCTGGCAGCTCCCACCTCCTTTGTTCTGGGCAGAGAGGGGTCCGGCGTCCCCGCCACGCGCCCAAAACCGGAGCCAACGATGTAGCTTTGCCCGTGGCGCCCGCTTCTGGGGGGGTGGCCGACGGGCGCTGCCCCCTCAGCGGCAGGGGTGTGGCGGAGGCGACCACATCTGCACCTACTAGCCCAGATGTGGGCACATCATAGGAGGCAATCAAATATTCTCCGGATGATTCCCAACCCTTTTCTTAATAATCCCCAGCATCCGGTTTGTGTTTCTGGCTGCCGCTGCCCGTGGAGCGCAGGTTTTCGGAGCTCTCCCCACAAGGACTCCCTGATCTCTCCCTGGAGCGGAGACAGCTAATGTAGCCCCCATCTTTCTTAGGGTCTTCAAAAGAACCATCCCATCCTAAATGAAAGATACAAGCCCTGGAGAATCCACCTGGGCCCTAGGGGCGTTCTCCATGGCTTGGCCCCTCTAATTCCAGTGAGTCATGCCCACCGTTGTAAAAATGGGGCGCTGGTTTCCTGTATTTGTCTAGCAGTGTCATCTTCCGGGCCGGGCCTCATCTCTAGCCCCCCAGAAGCGTCGACCGTGGGATCCAGGCCCCTTCCTGCCGAAACCGTCGCCCACGTCAATATCGAAAATGTTCCAGCCCGCGTTCCGGTTTAGCTTCCGCCCGGCCGGGTGTCTCAGCTTTCCCCCTGCAGCCTCAAGGGGTAGCAGCGAGGGGTTTAGGGTCGAACGGGGAGCCAGGAGGCCAACGTAATCACGGGATTCCGGACGCTGGGGGGACGTAAGATACAACGGCAGCTGGTAACGCGGCATCTCCCCCTGCTTGTTGCTTGCCCAGCAAACCCCCATGCCACCGTGATGCCCTCTGAGCAGCGATGCCCGCTGCCCTCGGAAAAGCAGGGCGACACCCACGTGTTTCTGCCCCGGGCGGGCAGGGGAACAGCTGGCGCGAAGCAAGGTGTCTGTAGAAACGCCTTGAGGGGGGTGGCCGCAGCAGGGAAAGGCTGCGGTGAAAACAGGAGCACTCCCGTCACGTGGATTTCAAGGACAAATTCAGCGTGTAGCTAATTGCTGCAAAAAAAAAACAACCTCCCCCTCCCGCGCTTGGGCACCTGCTCGGCCCACGTGACACCAGTGCCACCGGCACAGAAATAGGTTGGAGGCGACTCGCACGTCCCTGGCCTGCAATGGGGGGGGGGCGCGAGGAGCCTGCGCCAACAGGGAACGCCGGGCCGGGAGAAGGAGGCCGAAGCACAGCTCTGGCGAATGCGGCAGCCGGCAAAGAAGGGGTTAAGGGGCAGAAACTTGGGGTACCTCCTGCCGCAGGAGCCGAGTGGAAAAGGCGTGAGGTGGGCGCCAACACGCGTGAGGTTTTCAAACCGTTGCCTGGTGTCGCTGGGCGTCGCGGCCTCGGCGCCGGGCTGGCGGCCGGGCAGAGGCCTCGAAAGCGCGTCCCATGCCACGTGGGACGGGGAAGGCGGCGAGTTCCCGCCCTGCGGGGGTGTTCGTCGGATGCCTCTTTTCGGCGCCAGGCCCGGCTCGCGCTCGGGACCCCGGCGGGGGGGTCCGCCAGGGCACCTCGCTGTGGAAAATGGGGTCGTGCGGTCCAGCCAAGGGTTCTGCCTGAGAGCCCCCCAGGGCGGGGCACCGTTTCTGGGCTGGGGGCCGCTGACTCTCAGGGAAATCAGTCGGGGGCCACCCACAAAGGAGACACACGACCCCTCCAAACCTACATATCCCTTGCCGACGTGGGCCTGCCTGAGGATCAGCAAGACCCTCTCTACATTCCCCTCCCACACCAGAGATGGGGGGTGCCCAGGCTGGTAGGTTTTGTGTGCTCCAGCCCCGTGGGGAGATGGCAGGGGGCCAGGTTCCCCAACGCTGGGGGGAACCCAGAGCCTCAGGGGCTGGATCCAGGCAAGCCCGGGGGCTGCATCTGGCCTTAGATTCCCCCACCCCATATCTATGGGATCCTCTGGCTGCTACTTGAAGGGACAGATTAGAACATACCCTCCCCCTCCAGGGAAACCGGCCCTGGTAGAAATCTCCACCCCGCCACTTCCTGGCCTCTGTCGACAGCGTTCCGAGCTGTGGGGAACCGGCAAACTGCCCCATGGCGTGAGACTCAGCCTCATCCGGCAGGCGAGGGGCCCGGAGCTCCACTCACTGCAAACGGCTGCTCTGTGGGCCCGGCCCGGGCGCAGCCAGCCCCCCCAGGGCCAAGCCAAGGCCGGCGGGCTCCGAAGCTAGAGGAGGGCAAACGCCAGTGCATGCCGGTAGGATGCTAGCCGGCACCCTGCCGGATTTCCTGTCCTGCCATCGACACCTGGGGAGACTCACTTACCAGCTCCGTTTCCCTTGTCAAAGGGGAGTGACACCATCCTTAGGAGGGGTCTTAGGTAGCCGGTCCCGCCGCGCTAGGCGCTGTACAAACCCAGCACAAAGCGACTGTCCTGGCTCCATGGTGCTTCCAATGGGGTGTGGGGGCCTTAGGGATCGGGGTGCCCCGTGGATAGTGTAACGGCACTAAAACCGGCCGCAGGGCAGGTCTGGTCTGTGCCGAGCGGGTGCCCATCGCCCATGCTCCCACGGAAGGGAATCGCCCCGCACGCTGGAGGGTGACGCCCAGCTCCGTATACACATGGAGCAGGCCTGTGGGTCCCGGCGTGGGGCCCGATCGCCGGGCTCTCCTGTGGGCAATGCATAGGAGCCTCTGATGTTAACCGCCCCCTCTTCTCTTTCTTGTCCCCCCCCCCCCCCGATTGGCCTGGGTTGGAATCTGGCCCCCCTCTCTGCAGAGCGTTCCCAGGGGCTGGCCTTTGGCTGGGCTGACCTAGGGGTTGAAGGTCCCTGCTCTTTGCTCCGGCCCCTTTTCACATTCAAATGGGGGCCTGGAAGCTTTGTGAGCCGGGGTCAGGCTCCAGCGAGAGCGAAAGGAGAGGGCCGGGCGGCCCGCCGCGCTCTCCAGCCTCCCCTCCGCGCGGCTCCGTGTTCCGCGGGGGCGGGGGGAGCTCAGGCAGAACCCCCTTCCACCCGCCCTGCGCCTCCTCCCACTCCAAGCCCGGCCAGCCTCCCCTCCAGGCAGCGCGGGATCCGAGGGCGAGGCTCCCTTCCCCGGCCACTGCGATGCAGCCGCCTCTGGGGGGGGGATGCAGCAGATGATCCGGGGGCCCGCAGGATGGAACGACACTGGGCCGGCTAGTGAATCGCCAGCAGCAGCCGGTTTCTGTAGACCCTGAAGCCCAATGCATTGGACTCCCCCCCCCACACACACACACCTACCCTGGGGAGGGGGGCTGAGGGCCAGGCAGGCCCAGGTCAGGGGTTGGACTAGTTTGCTGGCTGCCTCTGCAGCCCCCCTCTCCCCGGCTCCTGGCCCTTTGCTGTGGGGGAGTCCCGGGGGGTGGGCACCCAGACAGCTGGCCTCACTTTGGCCAGGCGTTCTCCCATCCGGGTGGCGATCCCGTTCCCCCCGCGGCTGAGCCTGGTGGGCAGGGGGAGGCAGGTGCAGGCAAGTCACGGGGGGCTGGGAATGGGGCCCTGTGGTGCTGGGGAGCGCAGGGCTGCGCCCTTGGAGCCTGCTGGCTGCCCTGGGACTGAGGTGCCCGTGAGAGAAGTCACAGGGGGCATCTCTTATCCCCCCCCCAACCTTCCGCCCAAATTCTACCCCCGTCTCCCCCCTCCCCATCCTGCAGGATCCAGCCCCGGCCCCTGCGGCTCAGTGGGGGCCGCAGTGAGGAAATCGGGGCGCTCCGGAGCCCGCGGCGGACGCGGTGGGGGGGGGGAGATAGACGAGGGGGGGCTGCCTGAAGACGAGCAATGGGAGGGATTTGAGCCGCTTTCGTCCCCCTCTGGGCTCTTGGCGTCGCCCGGGCAGGTTCCTTTGTTCCGAGATTAACCCTGGAGCCTGGCCGGGAGCCGCAGGTGAGCAGCACCTGGCAGGTGAGGGCGTGACTGGAGGGGGAGGGCAGCGAGCGAGGAGAACTCGATGTCTATAGCCCCCCCCACGGCACCTCGGGGCATCCGTCTGGAAACCGGATGGATACCCCCAGCCGGACAGCTCTCTGGTCCGTCTGTCCAGCTGGACAAAGGGGCTCAGGCCTCTCGGGCAGAACACAAGGGTGGGAACAGCCCCTGGCGGTGGCAGGGGGGGGGGCTGCGCAGGGTGTGGAGCTGGGGTGTCCCCTCAACGCTGGGGGCTGGGGAGGGCAGGGCGCTGTGCTCTGCAGGTTTTCTGCATCCCAGCGGGCCACGGTGAGCGGGCCACAGGCTGCTCCCGCCCGTCCCCGCGGCCCGCCCTGAGCTGGGACGCCAGCCCTCGGTTTCCAGGGTGTCTCTGTGGGCGCTCGTCGCTGGAGCAAGTCCTGGGCGGCCCTTCAGCTGCACCGCTCTGCCTCACTCCTGACCCACACGCCTCCCCCTCCCTGCGTTTATAGTGCTGTGTGCGCTCTCTGTGCTGTGTGCTGCGTGTGCACGCTCTGTGCGTGCTGTGTGTGTGTATGCTATGTGTGCATTCTCTGTGTGTGCACATGCACTGTATGCTGTGTGTGCACACTGTGTACGCACATGCGCACTGTGTGTGTGTATACGCTGTGTGTGTGCAAGCACTCTGCATGTGCGCGCTCTGTGTGAAAATGCTCTGTGTGTGTGCGTATGCTGTGTGAGCGCGTGCTCTGCGTGTGTATGCACTCTGCGTGTGCGCTCTGTGTGTCTATGCTCTGTGTGTACACTTTGTGTGCAAGTACTCTGTGAGTATATATGCTGTGTGCTGTGTGTGTGCACTGTGTGTGTATATACTGTGTGCTGTGTGGGTGCATGAGCTATGTATGTATTTGCTGTGTGCTGTGTGTGTACGCGCACTGTGTGCTGTGTGTGTATATGCTGTGTGTGTATTTTCTGTGTGCTGTGTGTGCACGCGCCCTGTGTGTGTACATGTGTGTGCTATGTGCGCATGCATGCTGTGTGTGTATATGCTGTGTCCTGTGTATTTGCTGTGTGCTGTGTGTGCATGCACGGTGTGTGTGTATATGCTATGTGTGTATTTGCTGTTTGCTATGTGTGCATGCACGGTGTATGTGTATATGCTGTGTGCTGTGTGTGTATATGCTGTGTGCTATGTGTGCACGCACGGTGTATGTGTATATGCTGTGTGCTGTGTGTGTATTTGCTGTGTGCTATGTGTGCATGCACGGTGTGTGTGTATATGCTGTGTGCTATGTGTGCATGCGTGCTGTGTGTGTATATGCTGTGTCCTGTGTATTTGCTGTGTGCTTTGTGTGTATTTGCTGTGTGCTATGTGTGCATGCGTGCTGTGTGTGTATATGCTGTGTCCTGTGTATTTGCTGTGTGCTTTGTGTGTATATGCTGTGCGCTGTGTGTGCACGCACGGTGGGTGTGTATATGCTGTGTGCTGTGTGTGCACGCACGGTGGGTGTGTATATGCTGCGCGCTGTGTGTGCACGCACGGTGGGTGTGTATATGCTGCGCGCTGTGTGTGCACGCACGGTGGGTGTGTATATGCTGCGCGCTGTGTGTGCACGCACGGTGGGTGTGTATATGCTGCGCGCTGTGTGTGCACGCACGGTGGGTGTGTATATGCTGCGTGCTGTGTGTGCACGCACGGTGGGTGTGTATATGCTGCGCGCTGTGTGTGCACGCACGGTGGGTGTGTATATGCTGCGCGCTGTGTGTGCACGCACGGTGGGTGTGTATATGCTGCGCGCTGTGTGTGCACGCACGGTGGGTGTGTATATGCTGCGCGCTGTGTGTGCACGCACGGTGGGTGTGTATATGCTGCGCGCTGTGTGTGCACGCACGGTGGGTGTGTATATGCTGCGCGCTGTGTGTGCACGCACGGTGGGTGTGTATATGCTGTGCGCTGTGTGTGCACGCACGGTGGGTGTGTATATGCTGTGCGCTGTGTGTGCACGCACGGTGGGTGTGTATATGCTGTGCGCTGTGTGTGCACGCACGGTGGGTGTGTATATGCTGTGCGCTGTGTGTGCACGCACGGTGGGTGTGTATATGCTGTGCGCTGTGTGTGCACGCACGGTGGGTGTGTATATGCTGTGCGCTGCGTGTGCACGCACGGTGGGTGTGTATATGCTGTGCGCTGCGTGTGCACGCACGGTGGGTGTGTATATGCTGTGCGCTGCGTGTGCACGCACGGTGGGTGTGTATATGCTGTGCGCTGCGTGTGCACGCACGGTGGGTGTGTATATGCTGTGCGCTGTGTGTGCACGCACGGTGGGTGTGTATATGCTGTGTGCTGTGTGTGCACGCACGGTGGGTGTGTATATGCTGTGTGCTGTGTGTGCACGTGCTGGCGGTCGGGGCAGGGAGGCCGCGGGAGGCAGGGCCGGGTGGTGCCGCGCGGCGGAGAGGTCCCTGCCGTGCCCGCTGCCCGGGAAGGCATTTCCTGTTGGCTCTGGCGCCTGGTGGCCCGGCCACGCCTGCCGCTCACCCCGGCTGCCCCGGCAGATGTCTCCCGGCCACGGGGCCACGCTCCCTTTGTTGGGGCCGCCCCCCCACCCCGCGTCTGGCGGCCCCGACAAGGTCAAATGTCAACCTCGCCCCGCCTGGCAGGAGCGGGGGCAAAGGTCATTGCTGGCGGGGGGAGGGGCGGGCCCGGCCCGGTGGGGTTAATGGTTACGCTGGGAGGCCCTAGCCAGGGAGGGCCGGTCCCAAGGCGGGAAGAGGATTCCCTCCCCCGCCCCCTCTCGCCCTGGGGAGCAGGCCTAGGCTGAATTCTTCTCTGACGCACACAGAGCCATACACACACACACACACACAGAGCCACGCACGCACGCACACGCACACACATGCACACAAACACACACACACACAGAGCCATGCACGCACGCACACACACGCACACGCGCACACACGCGCACACACAGAGCCATGCACGCACACACACGCACACGCACACACACACTCACACACAGAGCCATGCACGCACACACACACACGCACACACACACAGCCATACACATGCACACACACAGCCATGGACACACACACACCCAGAGCCATGCACGTGCACACACACACACATGCACACATACACATGCACACACACAGCTATGCATGCACATACACACACACACAGCCATGCACACACACACACAGCCATGCACACTTGCACGCACACAGCCATGCATGCACACACACAGAGGCATGCACACACATACACGCACACACAGAGTCATGCACACATGCGCGCACACACACAGCCATGCACGCGCGCACACACACACATACACAGGGCCATGCACACTTGCACGCACACAGCCATGCATGCACACACACAGAGGCATGCACACACATACACGCACACACAGAGTCATGCACACATGCGCGCACACACACAGAGAACCATGGGGCCATAGGGACAAATGCACATGCAACAGGCACAATAGGTTGGAGCGCCACACAAAACCTGGGGGTGCTGCAGCACCCCACCCCCACCCCAACTTCTTGCCCCCTCGTATCCCCAAGGCCTGGATTAAATTGAAAAAGAGAAAGTCTGTAATGACGTGCGCCCGGGCTGTAGGAAACGTGCCCAGTTCATGACACGGGGGATACAATTGTGGAAATGGACAGCACAGATCCCCTACCAAGGGCCCCCCAAAACGTGACCAGAGCCGTGCCCATTCGGCTCCGGGTAGAAGCTCCTCTTGTTCTCAAACATAAACTCTTGAAAAGCTACTGCGAAAGAGACCAAGCTGCTGGGGGCGGGAAACGGGGGCGAATGAGCCACTGACGAAACTCGGGGCTGGCTAAAGGCTGCAGCGGACCCACAGCAGCAGCCTCCGGAGGGGGCGGATTCATCGGTCAGATCTACCTCTTGGAGTCACGAACCCCACCCAGAGGTGGAAATTCAGCTTGGGTCTGTTGTCTCGCGGCATGGGTGAGAAGAACCTGCCGTCCGAGCACGGCTGATTCTGGTGACAATGCACGAGGCGGAATAGACTGGCTCTTGTGGAAATGACTCTTTCAGCACTAGTATTACAAGACCCAGCTGAGCACAGGGTCCCTGCCAAGAATAGTTCCCATGACAGGGAAAAGGAGAAAGAAGAGTTGATCGTCCCCAGTATTGATGGTCAACAGCTGTAACCCTTCGATGTCGGGGGAGCGGTCTGTGGACGGGGAAGGAGGCCTTCCCATTGCTTTTCAGATCCTTTGCTGCATGTATAAAGAAAAAATACGCAGCCTGCCACAGCTGCTACATGCTTCTGGCTTTGCAAACTGCAGAGGGACGCAAATGCACACGCAGTAGGCACAAATGCACATACAACAGGCACAATTGCGTGCACACATCAGGTCCCTGCACTCGGAAATGCCTAATAAGCCCCGTTTGCTTTACTCAATTACCATGCACAAGCACAGTCGTGCAAATGACATGCCCGATGGCGTACTTAACTTGTAGAAAAATCTGCCCCTCCATCCCCCAAGAGCTAGGGAATTCACTACACCCCAGCGTGTCTGAGATCTGATGCTTTCGGGGATTCGTGAAGGGGAAAACACTTGTCTAAAAACTACAGATGTGATCTGATCTTGCTCCTAATTTCCCTGCTTTCGTGGGTTTCAACTCGGATGCCTGGAAGTGGATTAACTCACTGGCGATCAGGAGATATTGGCGAGGTTTCAGGGATCTTCTGGGGTTGGGGAAGATACAGGAACTGAGCTGGGGAGTTGGGGCCCGGCTCCCAGCGAACGTAGGCCTGATTTGGTGATTAGATCAGGCCTGGAAAAGCAGGGACAATATTTTACCCCGTCACCCCCTGGGAAGCAAAGCGGCCGGCGGTTCCCACGTGCCTCTGTCCTCGGAAGCGACTGCAGACACACACAGAACAGTGGAGAATGGGCAAAAAAAAAAAAAAACCCCGGCTGGCGGCAGAAGAATGGACCCACAGTGCTGCTAACAGGGGCAATTTCATCCCTCTGACCCACCTCTGCAAGGAGCCGGGTCCCCCCCCAGACTGGAGCGAGTTAGGAAGCAGCTGTGCATTCTCCCGGGGCCACCATAAACCATCTCAGTGTGACAGGTCCCCCGCCCCCAGCCTCGTCCCCTCCGCACGGGAACGAACACGGATTCCAAGAAGAGCGCGATGACCCAGCCAAACGTTCCCTTTCAGTGAATGAAGGCGCAGCCAGGGTAGGAAGCGCTGGTAAGATTTATTCGGAGTGGAGCCGCAAGGGAGTGTCCAAAATCCACCCCCTTCCCAAACTTCCAGGAAAACGACCGCTAAAACTATTTGGCAGGACACCATTTCAGACGGGAGCGAAATCTGGACTTGCCCAGCCGATTACTTAGCAGGCTAAAAGCCGTTCCATCACCCCTCCCTTTGTAGTTCAGCAAAACAAATATCCCTTGGTACCCGTTTTCCCCATCCCGGGCCATGTTGAAATCAAGCTTGGATGGGTTTTTTTCTAAAAGTTCTGCTCTGGGAATTATTTTGGGGACATTCCCGTGCTAAACCAGAGCGGGAGAGTCAGGGGGAGATCAGAGCGGTTCCTTGTGGCTTACAGGCTATGAGCTGCCTCAGTTTCCCCCAGAAAGACCACTTGGGAAGGGTAGTTCTATACACCAGGGCCCAAGGGCTACAAAACACCACGCTTCAAGTCCAGCCTGGAGTTGGTCCCTCGCTCCTCGTATCCTTTTGCCCTGGGCTCAATGACAGCCCAAGGGGCAGCACAGGGACAAACTGAGCCCTGTACGTGTGGTGCCATTCCAGACAAAGCAGCGGGCACCTCTCCTGCCCCCAGCCCAAAGGCCGGGAGGATCACACGTAGGAGCCAAATGAAAATGCAGCCCGACACCTCTGGATTGTCATTTCCCAAGCTCCTGACAACTCTCCCCTTCAGCAAACAAGGATCTAGCACCATGGTTCTCACACTTTTTTGTTTTTTTTCCCCACGGGCCACATGGACACGATGCACCTGTGTGTGCGCGCGTACTTGTCTGCTAAGTTTTAGCAGTAGTTTGGGGAGCTGTGTGTGTGTGTGCGTGTGTACTTGCCTGCTAAGTTTTAGCAGTAGTTTGGGGAGCTGTGTGTGTGTGTGCGTGTGTACTTGCCTGCTAAGTTTTAGCAGTAGTTTGGGGAGCTGTGTGTGTGTGTGCGTGTGTACTTGCCTGCTAAGTTTTAGCAGTAGTTTGGGGAGCTGTGTGTGTGTGTGCGTGTGTACTTGCCTGCTAAGTTTTAGCAGTAGTTTGGGGAGCTGTGTGTGTGTGTGTGCGTGTGTACTTGCCTGCTAAGTTTTAGCAGTAGTTTGGGGAGCTGTGTGTGTGTGTGCGTGCGTACTTGCCTGCTAAGTTTTAGCAGTAGTTTGGGGAGCTGTGTGTGTGTGTTTGTGTGTACTTGCCTGCTAAGTTTTAGCAGTAGTTTGGGGAGCTGTGTGTGTGTGTGTGTGCGTACTTGCCTGCTAAGTTTTAGCAGTAGTTTGGGGAGCTGTGTGTGTGTGTTTGTGTGTACTTGCCTGCTAAGTTTTAGCAGTAGTTTGGGGAGCTGTGTGTGTGTGTGTGTGCGTACTTGCCTGCTAAGTTTTAGCAGTAGTTTGGGGAGCTGTGTGTGTGTGTTTGTGTGTACTTGCCTGCTAAGTTTTAGCAGTAGTTTGGGGAGCTGTGTGTGTGTGTGTGTGCGTACTTGCCTGCTAAGTTTTAGCAGTAGTTTGGGGAGCTGCGTGTGTGTGTTTGTGTGTACTTGCCTGCTAAGTTTTAGCAGTAGTTTGGGGAGCTGCGTGTGTGTGTTTGTGTGTACTTGCCTGCTAAGTTTTAGCAGTAGTTTGGGGAGCTGTGTGTGTGTGTTTGTGTGTACTTGCCTGCTAAGTTTTAGCAGTAGTTTGGGGAGCTGTGTGTGTGTGTGCGTGTGTACTCGTCTGCTAAGTTTTAGCAGTAGTTTGGGGAGCTGTGTGTGTGTGTTTGTGTGTACTTGCCTGCTAAGTTTTAGCAGTAGTTTGGGGAGCTGTGTGTGTGTGTTTGTGTGTACTTGCCTGCTAAGTTTTAGCAGTAGTTTGGGGAGCTGGGGCTGGAAAGGAAGGGGGACTCTCCCTGTCACAGCAACCACCAAGCAGGGAAGGAGGGGGGGGTCACCTCTTTCTTTGGCAGCCACAGTCCTGGTCCCAAATTTCCCCACCCCCTCTTCTCAGCCACTGCCCCTCCCACCTACCCGCTATCCCCCCCAAGCCACCACCTCACAAGGCCCAAAACCGGGGGTGCTACAGCCCCCCACACCTCTCCTTCCCACGCTTATGCCACAGGTAGATATCAGGAGGCAGTTTGGCAGTTCCACCCCCCCCCCCCCGGCCCCGCGCCTCCAGGCAGAGCCAAACCCAGGCTGGGTTTGAGGTGCGAGTAAGGAGGCATTTGGGGGCGAGAGCAGAGGCCCGAAAGGCCACAGGAAACGCTCTCGAGAAGATCTGGACTGCGCCCAGCGAGCTGATGAAAATCCCTTGGCAGAGAAAACCCCACCTGAGCAAAAAAGACAGGGCTCCTGAGGGGAGGTTCAGTGGAAGGAACCCTAGGGCCGGCTGGACGAGGGACGTTCGGTGCCTAACTCACTTAGGGGCTTTGGAAGAACCTTTCAGGCACCGGTTTGTGGAGAGACCTTTGTAAAACCGGCCCTGGGATGATCAGACCGACTTTAAAAAATCGACGGCTCTGAATTCTCACAGGACAATGGCCCATTATCGGGGGAATGACAGTTCTGCGTCTGGAGCTGGGAGCCCCGGAGGAAAGGGCAGAGAGACGCCGGCGGGGAGTTTTGCGTGGCCGAAATCTTCAGGCCACTTTCTAGCAGGGCGGCGCTAAGAACGTGGGGGCCTCGTGGCTTTCATGCTGCTGTCCTGTGCGCAGCAGCCTCGGTGTGCGTGTGTGTGTGTGCTTGGGGAGGGGGGGTTAGCAAGGCGCTGCCCTTTTGAAGGCCCAAACAAAACAACAATGACCCAACCCGCCCCCCAGCGCCTCGCTGCCGAAAATTCGGAGAGGCCCTTTTGTGTGGCTGAGTCAGCAGAGCAGCACGGGAGGGGGGCGGAGAGAAATTCCTTTGGCGATCGAACGCCCTTGCCAACCGGACACTGATACCAAAACAAACAACGGGCGCAGGGGGAGGCCGGCGTTTGGGCGAAGAAGATCCGATTTCTTCCTTTCTGCCGGGATAATTATTTTTGCAGGGGGGTGGGGGTGGGAGTCAGGGGAAAGGCCATAAATCGATGGCTGACGGAGGTGCAAAGGCAGAGCGAGCCAGATGCTCCGCTCTGTAGCCACTGCTGTCATGCATCTCAGCGGGAAAAGCCAGCATCCAATTCATCCCGGGTGCACCATGGCCTTTGAGCCCTTGGATTTACCCCTGGGAGAGGTTTGACGCCTGCTCCCTCTCTCTGCCCCACTCCTGAGAGAAGAAGCCAGAGAAAACAAGGGGCTACTTCCTCGGACGAGGGAACCACAGATCCCGCCGGGCCATGGGGATTTTTGAAACGCTGTGCCTGCCTCCCACTCCTTGTCGCTGGTGCATCTCAGATCATGCCGGCTGAGTCTCCCCCGTCAGCTACAGAAATCGCCTCGCCCACCCGCTGGCCAGCCTGCTCCACCAAGCAAAACGGGACTGGCAGGAAGCTTATCTCGTCTGCAGCATCCGATGCCGAGTGGGGGGAGGTTGAGGGGGGATCCTTCCCCCGTCAAACCCTTGGAGTGTTTTTTTGCTGGCTAGAACCTAACCTCCCCTCCCCTCCCCTGCCTCCAAGAAAGACCCTGGAGGCCGAGTGAAACGACAAAACCAGCAGCTGACAGTTTGGGCGTACTTCCCCATTCCTCGGGCACGGGGAACCCTGTCGTTTTCAGACCTCGCGCACGGCACCTCTCTCCCGCCCTGCGTGAGCGTGCAGGCGGCCAAGCGGCTGCCCCGCCCTCCGTGTGAGTTAGGGGATCTCTCCTGACCCACCGCCGTCCGATGAGAGGAAATGAAGGCTTTGTTTATGCCCTAAGCCAGGCCTGGGCAAGATGCAGCCCGGGGGCCGGATGTGGCCCTGGGGCCGGATCTGGCCCACCTAACACTTTGATCCGGCCCGCGGCTGCATCTGGCCGCTTCCCAGTTCTATCCGGCTGCCCGTGTCACTGAATTTCCAAGCGGTGGCTCAGGAAGCAGGATCCTGTTTAAATGGCTCCCGGTCGCGGCGCTAGGTCAGAGCCGTGAGGCCTTAAAGAGCTGCAGCAACCCCGGGCGGCTGCCAGACGGGGCGGCAGCGGGGGGGACCAGCAGCTGTGTTTTCAATTGAAAGCCTCCCGCCCCAGACAACTCTGGGGGGGAAACTAGTCCCTAGCCCCGCCCCTTCTGCTCCAGACCCCGCCCCTTCAGGGGGGTGGAGCCAGCCCGTGACCATGTAGCAAAATTCATTACGTGGCCCCCCCTGCGAAAATTATTCCTCATCCCTGAGCAGTAGTAGATGCTCCTTAGCCCTGCTCTGTCTGTGGGCGCAGGCTTGATTCAAGCCCCAAGTTCGTGTGGGTCACAGCTTCGTGGGGGACACAGTTATGTAATGTGGGACTGGCGGGACGGCGGCGTGGGGCAGGAAGGCGAAGGAGAAACACGCAGATTGCTGGAAACTCCCTCTGCCCCATTGCAGCTCTCCGCATGGCCTTCCAGCACGGGCTAGTCCTGTGTCTACTCCAGTAGAGGCCAGGGCCGCTGTGTCAGGTGCTGTACGTGCCCGGTACGAGACACTCCCTGCACCAATGCGCAGTCTGAACGGAGCTGGACCAGGCAGGGAGCGGCAGTGACTCGCCCAAGGTCACGCGACAGGTCGGGGAATAGCTCGCAGCTCCACAGAGCCCCAGACTTGGCCCTTTAGCTCCGGGCTTCGCTCACCAAAGCCAGGCTGAAAATTCTGCAACAGAACCAGGCCCCTGCAGCGGGGCCGCGCTCGGCGCCAAGGTGAAAGGCTACGGCAGCAGGCGAGCGAGGGATCCGGTCCCAATTCGCCTGCCTTGCCTGTCGTTTATTTCTTGGTTAATTATTAATAGGCCAGCATTACACTGACTCGGCAGAAGGCCCTGCACGCGGCCCGGTTCCCACAGGGCCTCGCTCCCTGCCGCCGCTTCGTTAAAGAGATTTCATTAACCAAAATAAATCGGGAGCTGGTGCGCTAATTAGTAGGCAGTGCACCCGCACACACCTTCCCCGGCGTCTCCGTGTGCCCCCGTTAGCTGTGCTCTGCGGGAGAGCTCACAGTCTCCCCCCCCTCCACGAGAGTGGCAGAGAAAACCCAGGTGGCAAACACACGGCACCAATTCCCTTCCCCCACAGCAGAGCGTGCTGTTTAATAGGCCACCCTGTTCCACCCCAGAGGTGGCTGCATCCCCGCACTGGGTGAAACGAGCCGAGTCCTCCAGGCCAGCCACTGGGGCCGAAGCAGCTCTGAGAAGCCACCTGAGACAGCTCACTCTTTGGCCATTCCCCCAGGACGAATTCCTCCAAACTGGGAGGAAACATCTGGTCCGTGGGACGACCCCTCCGATGACACTAATTTCCTGTGTGTGAGCTGCCCACCTTCCAGTGACTTAGGATATAAACTGTCGCGTTTCAATGTGGGGGCCTTGTCCCGCCCTGTGAACAGGCGCCCAGGCGGAATGCACGAGGGTCACATTGCACGGCCCGAGACACCAGGCGAGTGAACCTTCGAGCGTGCAAACTGCTCGGGGGCAAAAAGAACTGCTATATTCAGTAAAGGGAAACAATGATTGAGAGGTAAGCGGGGCACAGTGAGGTGACTCAGGAGATTTAAGGTTCAATCCTGGCTCTGCCAGACTCCCAGTGCACGTCACTGTCTCGCTCCAGGCCTCAGTTTCCCCATCTGTAAAAGGGGAAGACTAAGCCTGTGTCTGTATCGTACGCTGATGGGAGCCAGGCGCATTTCTTACTGGTGGGTGTGCGGGTACAGCCTCTAGTGTAACCCACACACCTGCTGGGGGGTGGGGCACTGTCCCCTCCAGTGGCACTGACACCGCTTACAGGGAGAATGGTGAGTCTGCTCTGCAGCCTGAGCTACCAAGCAGCTGGCTTCCAGTGCACGATAGGAGCTCATGCATTCAGGTCCCAGGTTTGATTCTACCCACAGATGGCGGGGGTCTGATGGTGCTGCCCAACAGGACCGTCCCTTGGCTGCAGTCTCTACACGCCAGTGTAATTGTGTGCGTGTAACCACTAGCCCCTACTGCAGCAGTTTTCACACTTTTTTTCTCGTGACCCAGTTGAAGAAAATCGTGGATGCCATGACCTGACATCATGTGACTGAAGTGCAGGCTCTGTGGTGGGAGCCTTGGGGTGGAGGTGGGGGCTCCAGCTTTGGGGGGGGGGGGTCAGGGCAGGAACAGGAGGGGTTGACTTTGAGTGGTACCCGGGCAGTGGTGGGGCTAAGGCAGCTTCCTGTCTCTCTTGGCCCCGCAGTCCCTGCTGCGCCCCAGAAGCAGCCGGCAGCAGGTTCCCAGCCAATGGGAATGCGAGGTTAGTGCTCGGGGCAGAGGCAGGAGCTAGACCTGCTGCAGCTGCTTCTGGGGCGCAGCGCAGTCTGTGGTGCCAGGACAGGCAGGGAGTTGCCTTAGCCCCCTCACTGCTCACTTGATCCCCTGCAGTCACAAGCCCCCAGGCCTGATATTCCACCCCCAGTCATGGGTCGTTTGGAAGCTGCTGCCCTACTGGATGCAACCGGAACCAGTGTGCACTTTGCGTACGAATACCCAGCCACGGGAGGCCCGATTGCAGACAACCTCGACCCACCCAGGTCGATGTGCTGCAATCCCTCCTCCCAGCTGCAGGCGCCACGGGCGCCATGTGGCATGAACCCTATACTGCATTGAGCCAACAGAGATTCTCCCTTAGCTCAAGGGGGCCTGTGTGTTTGGAATAGGAGGGCCGGAGTTGGTAGACCCGGCAGTGACGTTCAGCAGGCCCCACGGCGAAGCACAAAGGTCACTGGAAAGCCAGGCCTCTGGATTTGGGCCAACATGATCACTTCTCCTGAAGTTATTTTGCTGCAGTGGGGCACAGGCTGGCGGGGGAGGCTTTTCCAGCGCTTATGCCCCCAGCATGGCAATCGGGGGGGGGCGGGTGTGCGCGGGGGAGTGGGAATGCTGCAGTCCCTGGCGGTTTTGCAATGGGGGGCAAAGGGCCAGAACTGCACCCTGAACCTTCCCCCTTCCTGCCCCGGCCTCGCCGCTCTCCTTATCGGCAGCTTGGTTCATGCCCTGGAAGGCCCAATGGGAACCAGGCCAAGCTGGTATCCCGGCTCTGCCCGGGAAGGGAGCTCCGGAGCGTGGCCACGGGCCGGGTTCCCACGCGTGGTGGGGAAGGGAACCGGGAGCGGGGAGCGCAGTGCTGGGAGGGCAAGAGGCCCGGAGGGAGGGGGCGCAGGGGCCCTACAATGGGGAGCAGGCGGGACTCCTGGGGCAGGCGGGGTGGGGAAGGGAACCGGGAGCGGGGAGCGCAGTGCTGGGAGGGCAAGAGGCCCCGAGGGAGGGTGCCCAGCGTGGGGAGCAGGGGCCCTACAATGGGGAGCAGGCGGGACTCCTGGGGAAGGGAACCGGGAGCGGGGAGCGCAGTGCGGGGAGGGCAAGAGGCCCGGAGGGAGGGGGCGCAGGGGCCCTACAATGGGGAGCAGGCGGGACTCCTGGGGCAGGCGGGGTGGGGAAGGGAACCGGGAGCGGGGAGCGCAGTGCTGGGAGCGCAAGAGGCCCCGAGGGAGGGTGCCCAGCGTGGGGCGCAGGGGCCCTACAATGGGGAGCAGGCGGGACTCCTGGGGCAGGCGGGGTGTGGGGGGGTGACCCCCTGCCCCCAGCTGTCGAAGAGGAGCAGTCCCCCGCCTGGGTCCCTGGGCAGGGGGCAGCCCCACAGCCTGTTAGCTCTGCGCTGAGCTTGGCACGGCGGGATCCACTGCTCCCTCCCGGGGCCTGGCACCCCAGGACCCCCTCCCCTGCCGGGGGGCTGCGGTGATGCCATGCACGGCCGGCCGCCTTGGCTGCTCCCCCAGCGCGCCGGGGAGCGGGGTGGGCGCTGGGGAAGAGGCCGAGGGAGGGACGGAGGGAGGGGACCGGCCAGGGGCGGGCGGAGGCGGCAGCGGAAGGGGCGGAGGACCGCCGGAGAGGTGGAGCATCGCTGAGCGCTGCTCTTCTGGGAGGCCGGCGGAGGGGCCCGGTGGCTCCGTCCCCGCAGCAGCCGGAGGCGGAGCGGGGGGCGCCGCCCGCCATGTGGGTGCAGCCGGAGGCGGAGCCCCGTCGGGGCTGATCGCGGGGGGCGGGCGCGCCCCCTCCCTCTGCCCCCCTCCGGGACCGGCTCCGCGGGGCGCTCGGCCTCCGGCCGCCGCAGCAAATGCGCCCCTAGCCGCGCGTCGCCCTGCGCTCCGCTGCGCTGCGCTCCGGCCGGACCCTGCGCCCGCGCGCCCGCCCTGGCCTCTGCAAACTTGCTGGACTTGTTTTTCCGGCGGCTGGGCTGGGGCAGGAAGAGCTTGGCCGGGGGGCAGAACTTCCCCTGGGCCCCCCAAGCCTGCGGCTGGGGCCCAGCTGCGCCTCTGGAATTTTCAGCCCCGCCGACTCCCGGGGAGCGCGCAGCTCGGGCGAGCTCATTTTTAAACCCAGCCCAGGCCGGAGTTGCCCTCCAGCGCCCTTAACTCGCTGTGGCTCGCTCTGCGCCCCCCCCCCCCTCCCCTGTATCCTCTCACCCCCTGGAAGGCCCCGCTGTTCCCTCCGGCCGCCCCCCGGAGATATGGCCATGGTGGCTGGAGGCTGGGGAGACCCGAACGGAGACACCAACGGGGTGGACAAGGGCTACCCCAGGACCTCGGAGGAGGACTCGGTGTCGCCCCAAGGCGGGGCGAGCGACCCGGAGCCGGGGGACGAAGATAAACCCGGCATCCAGGTGGACTGCACGGTGTGCGGGGACAAGTCCAGCGGGAAGCACTACGGGGTCTTCACCTGCGAGGGCTGCAAGAGCTTCTTCAAGCGGAGCATCCGCAGGAACCTGAGTTACACCTGCAGGTAGGGGCACACCTGGTCTGGCTCTCCACCTGGGGCCTGCTTGGGCGCCACCGCTAGGAGATCTTAGGACCTCTAGAGGTCATCTAGTCCAGCCCTCACCCTCCTGCCAGGACCGGATCATCCCTGACGGGGCTGTCTAACCTGCCCTGAAAACCTTCCGAGGAAGGAGATTCCACAGTCTCCTGGGCCTGTTCCTTTAGCGGCCGTTTTCGCCCGTGCAAAACAGGCCCCGTTCCTGGCCAGGCGGGTGATCCCTTGCATGGCGCAGTGTGTGGGGGCAGCTGCTTCCTTGGGGTTAGATTTCCCATCTCCAGCCGGTGTGGCCGCAGATTGATTCCGGGCTGTACCGCCTGGAGTGGGTGTTTAGTATGAATCACTGGCTTCCCCTGCCGAGAGCATCGCTTGATGTGGCGGCGAATTTGAACCCAGAGCACAAATCCCGGCCTGTGAACGGAGCTTGGGTCTCCTTACGCTGGTGCAAATCGGGAATAGTTCTCACATTGGGAGGTGACAGTGACCAGTCGGTGGCTTTGGCCATTCAGGAAAATCTCTTCCAAGGCGGAGAAGTGCACAGGAGGGAGACGTAGACTCCCACGCAGGTCCGGCTTTATAACGAACGCCAGGCGTGCTTGTAAATCCCATTTTGCCTAATGACACGTGCTAACCGACTTGAGCCGTGGATTCCGTAAGAACGGCTGCCTCCCGGTTCGGGTACGCGAGGGGGTTCCTCTGTATTGGATCTGTCCCAGAAATAGGCGTTGCCCGGCCTGGTCATGGTGGAAGTCATGAGACTCGACCCTGATCAAAGCGTGCATTGTGCCACTGTATTTATCTTGCAATTTCCACCTCACTGTGTTCTCTGTGCGGAGGGCCCAAATTCAAACTGCCCTACATCCCCGTTCATCAGCTCTGTCTGATTTCCTCTTTATTGCCTGTACTTAAGACTGTCTTGTGAAGCTGTCCTTCCAAATCTTGCGTTCCTGAAATGAATCCTGCAGCTGTTAAACTTTGTGCTTTTTTTTGCCCCCTGCACTGTGGGTTTTGAAAGTTTGCGGTGTCCTAAAAACCTACCAGATGTTGGCACCTCTCTGAATTCTGGGCAGGTGGACTCAACACTTTCTGTGAAAATTTGGTCCTGTGTCCTCATCTCTGTTAAATCCGGAGAAGGATGCTTACCTGCTTTGGTAGCTCTCAAAGCACTTTGCAATGAAAAGTGCTAGATAAGAGTTAGGTATTGCTCTAGCTTGAAGACTCGATCTACTGTCCAGTCTTCTCAACTATCAAGGGGACAAACCACAAACCCAAAGAACTTTTTTTTTTTTTTTTTTTTTGCAAAGATAGCAAGCATATTGTGTTGCGCAGAAGTTAGGTACAAATGTAGTGAGGAAAGTAGCACAGCTTTCCAGCTAGATCTTCAGGTTTGGGAACATATTCTTTCCGCCTTTTGGCCTTGCCAATTTGCTGCCCAAACTATGCCGCATTCTTTAAACCAGTGGCTCTCGAACCTTTCCAGACTACTCCTTTCCGGAGTCTGATTTGTCTTGCAACGCCCCCCCCTCCTTTCTAGGTCTCACTCACTTAAAAACGATGTGCTTACAAAATCAGACATAAAAATACAAGTGAGGAAAAGTGGCTGACTTTCTCCTTTTTGCCCTATAATAATACAAGACGCTGAGTGGAATATAAATATTGCGCTTATATTTCAGTGTCGAGCATATATGGTGCAATATAAACAAGTCATTGTCTGTATGAAATTTTAACTTGGACTGGCTTTGCTAGTGCTTTTTATGTAGCTTGTTGTAAAACTAGGCAGATCTCTGGATGAGACACGTCCCCTGGTTGAGAACCACTGCTTTAAATGGATCTAGGATTTTATCCTGTGTTTGTCACAGTGGTGTCAGAGCACATATGTAGCGGTTAATGTATTCCCTTCCTGTTCCCAATAATGCAGGATGCAATAAAAATGTGAGTTTCTTAGTAACTAGGTCCTAAGTGAGGGCATATGTAGTATTTAATTCTAGCCTGTGTTCCCTTAAAGGATTGACAGCTGCAGCAAAATTGCTCTAATTTGAATTTAAAAAACGGAGCTGGATTCAGTTTAGTTCTTGTACTAAATAATGACACGTCCTAATTGCATAATTAGCACAATCCACGCCTCCTGTGTTTGCACGTTTTCCTATATAGCTCTCTGGGGAAACTTGCTAAGAACGCTTGGCCTTCGAGACAACTGTGTGTTTTAAAACAACACAGCAAGCTCTTTTCTTTTAAAAAGATGCATCTGAGTTTGTCACTGGGGGCCCGGCTTCTCAGCTGGTATAGATCAGGGTAGCGCCGCAAAACTCCGGTTTTCATCAGGGCGGTCGGAATGGAATTGGACCAAAAGTCCTACTCATGCCACAGTTGGGATGCAGTGGACTTTGCAGCAGGATTTGGGATACAAACGATTTCTTAAGCCCTAGCCCCCGGGGTTGGGACAGGGCCCTGGGATGAAGCTGTGATCTGCTGGTTGGATTTATCGCTGCTCCACGAGAATAACTTTCTCAGCAACACATTTGAAATGTGTGAAACACAGCGGTGAGGTTCGGGGTAAATTAATTCCAGTTTTGAGCGGCTGCTGAATCCCTCGGTGGCTCTCCTCTGGAGTCATGTAAAAATTAGGCGATTTGTGTCAGGATTGCAAGGTATAATCAGATGCTTTTACTCACGCTGGCAACAGGGGGGAATTCTTTGCAGGTTGGCTGGGCGCTGTACCTGGTGTACATTTCCCTCCCCCCGCCTTTTACTTGATTGTGCATTACTTTACATAAGAACGGCCGTACTGGGTCAGACCAAAGGTCCATCTAGCCCAGTGTCCTGTCTGCCCACAGTGGCCAGCACCAGGTGCCCCAGAGAGAGTGGACTGAAGACAATGATCAAGCGATTTGTCTCCTGCCATCCCTCTCCAGCCTCTGACAAACAGAGGCCAAGGACACCATTTCTGTCCCCTGGCTAATAGCCTTTTATGGACCTAACCTCCATGAAATTAGCTTCTCTTTAAACTCTGTTATAGTCCTCTGGCAAGGAGTTCCACAGGTTGACCACACGCTGTGTGAAGAAGAACTTTCTTTTATTAGTTTTAAACCTGCTACTCATTTAAACCTGCTACCACTTTGCTAGCGATCCCTTTGAAAATACAAAGTCAGAACCCATCCTGTGCTTTTTCGTGTTCCTTTATACCAGCAGTTCCCAGCCTTTTTTGTACTGCGGACCGGCAAACCCATTCAGAAACTTTTGGCAGGCCAGCATCGTTTTATTTTCATATTTGCATATTCATTATGCAAATAATGAACATGCAAATAAAATGTTACCGGTCTGCCAAAACACATATCCCAGACCTGGCCCTCAGAGCCGCTATGAACAGCTGGCTTCAGTTTCAGCAGCCGCCCGCCATGCGTCCAGCGTATACCCCAGCCCTATGGGTGTGGCCCGGCAGTGTGCCGCAGCCCGTCAGCCAGGGGTTCGTGGCCCGGCACCGGTCCGTAAATCAGTGGTTGGGAACCACTGCTTTATCCCATCCTCGTTAGGGATGTTGAACTAACCGTTTAACCGATAAACGGGTGCTGATCAGTCAACGGTGTCAGTTATACTCCGGGAAGCTGCCTCCCTCAGTGCCCGCAGCGCCTGTAGTTTTTCCAGCAATTACACGGTTCCCCCATGACACGATTTTTAACGTCCCTCCTCATCATGGCTCCCTCTCGTTCCCCTTGAGAAACTCGGGCAAAATCTCAAACACTCAGTGCTCACAGTCCGGGGCAGATTTTCCAGATCTGTTCCAAAGACCTCCGCATGCAGCGTGCCCGGCTCCTTCAAAAAAACAGTGGCTTATTTTGCTGCCTAAATGGAGCAGAGCCCTTATGAAATCCAGCCCCAGAGGGGCGACCGCCGTGTCCTACTTAGGCAGGAACAAAGCTCAAGGTAGCAATGTGCAAAAATAGTTGAGGACAATGGGCGGGAACTCCCCCTGATTGTCCTGTGATCAGCTGGGGGGAGTAGTTGATTTGGATCGTGAACTCCAGAGCAGACTGTGGAGAGCTTTGAAAGGATCGCACAAAACTCGGGGACCGGCCACAAAATGACAGATGGATTTGAGTGTTGATAAATGTAAACGAATGCATGTTGGAAAACACAATGCCAGCTGCACGTATCGTTCTGAATGAGCTGTTCCCACTCCAGAGAGAGATCATAGAATCATAGAATAATAGGACTGGAAGGGACCTCAAGAGGTCATCGAGTCCAGCCCCCCCGCCCTCAAGGCAGGACCAAGCTCCGTCTACACCATCCCTGACAGATGTCTATCTAACCTGTTCTTAAATATCTCCAGAGAGGGAGATTCCACCACCTCCCTTGGCAATTTATTCCAATATTTGACCACCCTGACAGTTAGGAATTTTTTCCTAATGTCCAATCTAAACCTCCCCTGCTGCACTTTAAGCCCATTACTCCTTGTCCTGTCCTCAGAAACCAAGAGGAACAAATTTTCTCCTTCCTCCTTGTGACACCCTTTTAGATATTTGAAAACCGCTATCATGTCCCCCCTTAATCTTCTTTTTTCCAAACTAAACAAGCCCAGTTCATGAAGCCTGGCTTCATAGGTCATGTTCTCTAGACCTTTAATCATTCTTGTCGCTCTTCTCTGTACCCTTTCCAATTTCTCCACATCTTTCTTGAAATGTGGCGCCCAGAACTGGACACAGTACTCCAGCTGAGGCCTAACTAGTGCAGATCTTGGAGTTACTGTGGATTCCGTGTGCGGCAGCAGTCAAAAAAGGAAACAGGATGTTAGGAATCATTAAGAAAGGGATGGAGAGTAAGATAGAGGATATGCTCTATCTTATTGCCTCTGTATAAATCCATGGTGCTCTCGCATCTTGAATACTGCATACAGAAGTGATCGCCTCCTCTCAAAAAAAGATATATCGGCATTGGAAAAAGTTGTGCAAAGGGCAACAAAAATGATTTAGGGGTGGGGAATCGGCCGCCCTGTGAGGCGAGATTAATAAGACTGGGACTTTTCAGCTTGGAAAAGAGACGGCTAAGGGGGGAATTCCATAGAGGTCTATAAAACCATGACTGGTGTGACTGAAAGTGAATAAGGAAACATTATTGACTTGTTCCCATCACACAAGAACTAGGGGTCACCCAATGAAACGAATAGGGGGCAGGTTTAAAACGAAAGGCAGTATTTCTTCATGCAGCGCACAGTCAACCTGTGGAACTCCTCGCCGGAGGATGTGGTGAAGGGCAAGATTTTAACAGGGGTCAAAAAAGAGCTAGATATGTTCACAGAGGATAGGTCTAGCAATGGATGTTAGTCAGGATGGGTCAGAATGGTGTCCCTAGCTTCTGTTTGTCAGAGGCTAGGAATGGGTGATGGGGGGGGGGGGGGATCTCTGGGTGATTCCCTGTTCTGTTCACTCCCTCTGTTGGCTACTGTCGGCAGACAACATACTGACTCCCAGCTTAGAATTGGGGGACAGGTGGTGAACTGGCATTGTCCCGGCGTGGAGTCCCGCTTGCATGGGTGCAGAGAGGGGTTTCACCCTGGCTACCAGCTGGGAGGGGGTGTCTCCCCTTCCACCCCCTGCCTGCGCCTGTCCCCACGTCCGGAGTCAGAGGGAGCGGAGGGCACGCGACCCAGGGTCCTGGGAAAGCAGTCACCAGGTGCAATGGGCCGGGATGATTCTCGCCCTGTGGTTCACGTAGCAGGGCCGCTCACCGATCCGTGTGTGCTGGGAAGAGCCGTGACCCCTTCCCCTCTGCGGCCTGGAACCGGGCGCTGATGCGCTGCTAGGAAATAGCTGGAATTCTTCAGGCGTCTGGTGAAAAGGGGCTGGGAACAAAAGGATGGCTGGCTCAGCTGTTTCCAGTTTCACTCCACTGCCCCCTCCGTGCTGGGAAGGCCCAGTGGGAGGAGAGGTTTGGGGGGGGGGGGTCAGACCCGTTCCCGAGCCATGGATCCGGAGGCATGCCAGGCGAATTCGCCCTGTGGGTTGACCCCTGATTCCGGCAAAGCCCTCGAGTGCTTCCGAAAGGCAGCACAGCTTGGCTTTTGGGAGGTGGGGGAGGAGAGCTTGGCCGGGGGCTGGGCCTCTTCTGGGGTGGGGGTTAATTTCATCCAGGGGTCGCAGTCGTTGCCGGCACGGGGCAGTTCTGGCTCCCCCAGAGAGCCGTTTGGCAAAGCCGGCTTTCTGCGGTATGCGCCGTATCTGGTGCAGGGCGGCCCCGGTTTCTGCCGCAGCAAGGGGGCATCGCTCAGAGCGACCCCGGTCCACGCCGAGAAGCTGCAGCTGATGCAGAGGGGCTGGGAGAAACCGGGGCTCCCTGCCACCCCGTGCGGCGTGTGGCTCTGTCTCTCGTCCCCAGGGTGCACGGACGCTTCGGGAGCCGAACATATTGGGGCGGACAGTACAGCGCCCGGGCCTCTGTCTGCCTGTCACGGGCGCTGTCCGGCCCTGTCACTTTCTGGTGCGGGGTGTGAAAAACCCACCCTCCCGAAAGCGCAGCGGCTCACAGTGCTGTAAAGGCGCCAGGCTCGTGGAGGTGGTTCACGTGGCGCGCTGGGAGACCTCTCCCCCAGCGTTCGTGCCGCGACCCCCCGCTTTCCGCTTGAGAACATCGGAACGGCCAGACTGGGGCAGACCAAAGATCCATCCAGCCCGGTGTCCTGTCTGCCAGCAGATGCCCCAGAGAGAGGGATCACAACAGGGAATCCTCACGTGATCTCTCCCCTGTCACCCGTTTACAAACAGAGGCTGGGGACACCATTCCTACGCATCCTGGGCATTAGCCACTGATGGACCTAACCTCCATGAACTTATCTAGCTCTTCTTTTAACCCTGTTAAAGTCCTAGTCTTCACACCATCCTCTGGCAAGGAGTTCCGCAGGTTGACAGCCACAGCTGCGCTTTATGCTTTTAAGTGTAGGCAAAGCCTCAAACGCTCCTCTGGCTCCCGTTCATGGCATATTTGGGCTTTTCAGACACTCTGCTGTATTTATCCTCCCCAAACCCTTGTGTGGCAGGGCACGGTTATCCCACAGGGTGGGGAAACCGAGGCACAGAGTAATAACGTGACCCGGCTGAGGTCCCACAAAGGTGTCTGTGTCTCGGGCCCCAGCCTTGTGCCCTCTGATCCTTTCCCTCCTGCGCTGTACAGATGATACACGTCTCCTACGACCTTCTCGTCCCCAAAGACCTAGTCCGGGCCCCGGGCCGGTCCCTTCCGGCCCCCTTGCAATGGTGTGTTGTCGTCTGCTTTGCACACAGGTCTAACCGTGACTGCCAGATTGACCAGCACCACCGCAACCAGTGCCAGTACTGCCGCCTGAAGAAGTGCTTCCGCGTGGGCATGAGGAAAGAAGGTAAGTTGGCCGGTGGCTTTGCT
Organism: Pelodiscus sinensis; assembly: GCF_049634645.1. Classification (NCBI taxonomy): domain Eukaryota; kingdom Metazoa; phylum Chordata; order Testudines; family Trionychidae; genus Pelodiscus; species Pelodiscus sinensis. The sequence continues at coordinate 18,148,903 of NC_134729.1, read as the reverse complement.
TACCGGGGTCCCGGGGTTGAGACGGCGCTTGGCCGATACCCAGCTGGCGTAGGGGCAGGCGGATGCATGCCCGCCTGCTTAAAAACCAGTGCGGACGTTGCAGCGTGGTTAGCCGCCGGCGTACAACCTCCCTGACCCATCCGGGGCCGGAGCTTGTCTGGCAAGCCCGTCTACCTGGCTCGCTCCCAGAAAGGGGGGTCACTTACAGCAACCCCCGAGCTGCTCTCTTCACGCCAGCTCTTGTCCGTGTGGCGCGGCACCCTCCGTAGTCAGCTACAGCCTCCTGCGCGGGTCGTTTGCCACGCGCAGAGGGCAGCGGCGTGCCCAACTCTCAATGGATGCCCATGGGATTCAGGCACCTAATGCTTGGAAACCGCCCCCTCTCCCCCTCCCGGACACGTTCTAGGGAGGGTTAGAAACTCCGGGCCTGATCTCTTTCGTGCCTGCCTGGCACTGGGGCGCTGGGAAATAGGTTTGGATCAGGGGTTCCCAAACTTTGTGATACTGCGACCCGCCCATGTTGTTAGCGACCCCCCGGGGGATTGGGACCCACAGTTTGAGAAACGTGGGTTTAGATGTTTAATCGGCGTTAAAACCAGCCCTGGACGGGGAGTGGTGGTGGTTAGGAGAGTCAGGGCTTCGCTTCGTAAGTTACACTCCCCCCCATTCCCCTTACAACTGATACCAGCTCAGAGTTTTGCCCCATGCGTAGCTCGGGCATTGCTGACGGGCAGGCGGAAAGTCTGATCTAAAACCTTTCTGCTGCTTCGACGCCAGCCAGACTCCTTTGTGCGCCAAGGACACCTCTGGCCCTTCCCATCAGGCCTCCTGGACTGCACCTTCCACCCGCGCAGGGGTGGGGTCTGGGAGCAGCCAGAAGTGTCTCCGTGAAATCCCAGGCTGAAGGCAGAATATAAACCCAGCCCTGCCCTTGCTGAGTGCCCGGGGCGGCTGGCGTACCAGTCAGGCAGGTGGTGTTTGTTTGGAAAGCCGGAGCCTGGGCTAGATTTGGTGACTCACCTGGAGCCTGGTGCCAGACCACCTGACCTAGCAGCTCAAAAGGTCGCAGATGCAAACGGAGACAAACTTGGGATCCTTTGCTGTTCCAATATTGACTCAGGCGCATTTCTATGGCGGGGGGTGGGGGAGGGCGTACAACGCAGCAGATGGCATCGGCGGCTGTTCTCTTCCCCTTGGGCGTCAGTTTGCCCCAGCAGGAGAACCCAGAAGGTTTTGTAGCATTTCTCGGGAGTCCGTTTCCCCGCTTTTCAGAGGCGGAAAGCAGCGGGGAGGTCTTGTCACTTGGCGTCTGGCTCTTCTTAATGCAGGGGTCCCGCTTGGATCAGGAACTCCCCTGTGCCGCGTGCCAGAGGCAGGCAGCAGGGTGGAGAGATGGCAGATCCTTTTCTGTGGCACACAGTTGGCTGGGGGCACCGATTGCCACAAGACAGCACTGACGCCTAGCGTGACGCCGAGTTGTTTTTAAGCGAGGGTGGGTTTGGGCAACATCATGGCTGTGTCTAGACTGGCAAGTTTTTCTGCAAAATCATCTGCTTTTGCGGAAAAACTTGCCAGCTGTCTACACTGGCCGCTTGAATTTCGGGAAAAGCACTGACGATCTCATGTAAGATCATCAGTGCTTTTCCGGAAATACTATGCTGCTCCTGTTTGGGCAAAAGTCTTTTTCCGAAAGACTTTTGCACAAAAGGGCCAGTGTAGACAGCACAGTCGTGTTTTCCGCAAAAAAGCCGCGATTGTGAAAATGGCGATGGGGGCTTTTTTGCGGAAAAGCGCGTCTAGATTGGCCACGGACGCTTTTCCGTAAAAAGTGCTTTTGCGGAAAAGCATCCTGCCAATCTAGACGTGCTTTTCCGAAAATGCTTTTAACGGAAAACTTTTCCGTTAAAAGCATTTTCGGCAAATCATGCCAGTCTAGACGTAGCCTAAAAGTACCTAGGAGCTTGGGCGTGGCCACACATCACCATGCTTCAGGGCAGAAACCAGTGGTGGTCAGGAAGGAATTCTAGCTTGCCCCATAATTATCCGCTGCTGTGGTTCTTGTGCCTTCCTTTCAAACAGCTTGTTTTGGCCACTGTCTGAGACTCCTGGACTCCGTGGACCAGGAGACGGATCCTGTCTAGCCATTCCTAGGAACCAAGAGTTATAATCTTCATAACACTCGATGGCGGGAGGTGTTATGCAGACCAACAGCTACCGCAGTCCCGATCCCAGGTTCCCCACCCCGCTCCTCGTGCAACGTTAACCCCCGTGCACGGTGAAACACTAGTAAAACACAGTGGATGTTCCTCAGGGCCGTTTCACACTCCGTTGCCGTGTTGTCAAACCACAAGGTGCAAAGCTGGGGCATAAGGTGTCAGAGAGGGTGTGATGAGAGGCAGGCGTGGGAGGAGGGGCGGAGAAGGACGTGTCACGGCGTGAATAGAGTGTAGCAGACCAAGGGGATGGGTGTGTTCAGTTCACCGCTTGTGTTTTGCTTGACATCGGGCGGAGTTCATGTAAGTGACTCTCCTCCAGCACTTTGCATCCCTCGATCTCCAGGTGCCATCCGTGGGAGGGCAGGATCTTTCTCCCGCTCTGTGAAATGGGGAAACTGAGGCACTTCCCCACGCTCTACCTGGGACTAGAAAGAGAGGGCCGAGAATTTCGTAGTGCCTCTCCCCTGGGCTCTGAAGGTCTTTGCCACGCAAAGCAGGTTTCCAGTAGCACTCGGTGCCACAGCTTCAGAGGGAGTAGCTCTGTGGAAAACCAGGGAGCTGTGCTGGTTCTGCCGGCTGACGAGGGAGCCCCTTGCTTCTGATTTTCGAGTCCTGGGAGAGGACAGATCATTTGCCTGTGTAAATAGGACTGGCCCCTTGGGAGTTCTGATCCAGCCGCTGGACGGGTGAGTGAAGGGTCCATCTGGATCTGTCTTACAAGCTCTTGGATTGCTCCAGGCTAGAAATTCGGGGAGAGGGGGGTTCAACTAAATCTGTGGGTGGAAAGGAGCCAGCGCTTCCCACAGAGGTGTGTAAGTCAGACGCTCCGGCATTCAGGAAATCTAGGGCTTCTCTTCCTGGCTCTGCCACTGGTCTATTGGGTGACCTTGGGCAGGTCCTTTTCTCCATGCCTCAGTTTCCCCATTTGAACGCGATTTGTGCTCGGCTGATGGAAAGCCCCGGGGGGAAGCGAAGGGTAATTTCAGCTGCCTGCATATGGATTGAAGCACCCAACTTTAAATACCCGCGCTCGAAAGTCGTGCCTGTTCCGGGCAGTGAGCGAGGGCGCGGAGTCCCTCTGCGGTTCGGCTCGCTGTGGCGCATTTGTGTCTCGCCTGGCGGTGGGAGCCACGTGAGGAGCAGAGGGAAGGGCGATGAGGAACAGGGCCGAATTTTTTCCTCCCCGGGGAGTGGATTCCGTGGTTTGCTCACTTGCTATGACTTAGAGCTGTAATGTCAGTGCTGTGAGTACAGTGCATTGCTGAATATCCGGCAGGCCGAGCAAACAGCAGGGGCTAATGGGGGCTGGAAAATGGCTTGCTTAGCATGCCGGGAGGAGGCGGTGCCGCGCCTCCAGGGCTCACACGGTTAGGGAAGATGGATGTTTCCAGTGCAGAGAGGTGATTGCTGCCAGAGAGTGACCTTGGCTACAGAGCCAAGAGGAAGGGGGCGGGAGTTCGAGGCTTCATGTTGCTGCTTGGGGATTAGACACCGGGACTCGGTGCAGCTAGGAATCCCGCCTGCGACGGGAGATGAAATCCGCTGTCCCCGAGACGGGCGTGGGCCAAGATTTGATGTATACATTGAGGCTGGGTTCCTTAACCCCACTGCAGCCCCATGGGGCTGGTCTCTTTGTTTGTCTCGGGGGAAGGGAGGGGGGCTCCTTTCCCTTGGTCCCTCACGTTTTTGGCCTAGCGTTTGTGCTACCGCCAGACCTATCCTCCAAGCTTTAAATGCTCCAGAAGGGCCCTGGGGGCCGGCAAATCTCCGCCAGGGTCCTTCAATGCCCTTCCCTCCAGGCCCTGGGGCCGTGGCTTATCAGCGTTAGGCATTAGCATGCAGGTAGTTAGGCATTGGGGCGGGGCGATAGCGTGTGTAACTGGCCAGGTGCAGGTCGGGTACCGCTCCAAGGGCTGGATAACAGCCCGCTACTGATACCAGCCGAGGGAGCGACCCTTTGAGCGCTGTGGTGCCGAAGCGCACCCTGCTGGCAACCCTTGTGCGAGGCGTCCTAGCCCTGCCCCAGCCGATTCTGGATATCGGTGGGCCTGGCTCTGCCAGGGAACTGCTGGCTGCCCCTGCCCCGTGCCTCAGTTTCCCCAGTTTGCCTGTTCGGCCTGCGAACTCTTTTGACGTCCCACTCCAAGCCTGTTGGAATCTCTCGACCCAGCCGTAATGCCAACAGCCTCCCCTGCCTCGTGTGCTAGCAGCCTCCGGGGTGGGGCCTGGCCGGGTGGGCGCTGACCTCTCCTCTCGCTCTCTTCCAAGCTGTCCAGAGAGGCAGGATCCCCCCCAGCCACGCCAGCACCAGCCCCACGGCCATGCCCAGCGGGGAGTATTTCAACGGGCAACCCGTCTCGGAACTCATCTCCCAGCTGCTGCGGGCCGAGCCCTACCCGGCGGCCCGCTACGGCTCGCAGTACGCCCAGCAGGGCAGCGTGATGGGCATCGACAACATCTGCGAGCTGGCGGCCCGGCTGCTCTTCAGCACGGTGGAGTGGGCCCGCAACATCCCCTTCTTCCCCGAGCTGCCTGTCTCCGACCAGGTGGCCTTGCTGCGGCTCAGCTGGAGCGAGCTCTTCGTGCTCAACGCCGCCCAGTCGGCCCTGCCGCTGCACATGGCCCCGCTGCTGGCCGCCGCCGGCTTCCACGCCGCCCCCATGTCCGCCGACCGCGTGGTCTCCTTCATGGACCAGATCCGGATCTTTCAGGATCAGGTGGAGAAACTGAACCGGCTGCAGGTGGATTCGGCGGAGTACAGCTGCCTGAAAGCCATCGCCCTCTTCACGCCAGGTGAGTGGCAGCGGCCGGCTTGGGACCCCCGCTGGGCCTGAGAAAGCCAGGCCCGGCCCCCACCAAGGCCCCCAACATGCCGAGGGCCGCAACTTAAGTAGGGTTGCAGATCCATGCAAATATATATGCAAATCTATGCAAATAGTTTCTTTCACACTGACTGGCATGAAGACAAAGATTAAGGCAAGACGACACAACACGCAGGCCCCGTTTAAGTCCGTTCTGCTGATACTAATCAAATGCAAAAAAGTATCTGCTTTCCTCCCCCCTAAGACAGCACTTTTAACGAGCAACGACAGTCCAGGAATTTAACTACTAACCTGCATCTCAACAGAAGACCATTTTAGTGACTACTTTCTTGTTTTGAGTTCACAACAGTACAATACTAAAACACATATCAACACGTGAGATTCCCAACAGCCGTGAGGCACCTAACTCCCTCAGTCCTATTAAAACTCTGACACTTAAGTGACTTGCCCCTGGCTCCTTGGAGAATCAGTGGCAGAGCCGGGCCAGGGAACCTGGTCTCTTGCGGACCATTTTTGCTGCAAGAAAAGAATAGTGCTAGTCATATCGAAGCTTCTCCCATCGTCACCAAATCACCTTAATTGTCCATGTGTTTAAGAGACGCTTCCTTTACTGATCGGAAAGGAGACGGCCACCGTGAGACACCCTTGAAGTCCAAGATCAGGCCGTAATTCTGCGCTGAATCCAATGCTGGCTTAGCCCACTGGGACACGAAACCCACCTGTCCCTGCCGCAGGGATCGGCCGCATAACAAGGGGCGCACTCTGCTGCTTGGGAGAAACGGGGCTTCCTGCTGGAAAGCAGCACGCAGACACCTGTGTCCCTGCCCAGTGCTCCTGTCCTCAAAGCCCAGAAGCCCCACCCCTTCCTGGGGCGCAGAGCCCCCCTCCTCCCACCTTGCCCAGGGGCCCAGTGAGACTGTCAGTCCCCAAGTGTAGATCTAGAGAACAAGGCTGATCCAATGTTTCGGGAGCAGCAACGGATACCTGAGCTCAGTTCCTTCCTCTGCCACTGATTTCCCTGCATGACCATGGGCAAGTCACTTTGCCAGCCGGGTTTTGTCCTTCAGTCCTGTACCACGGGGATAACAGCAGCGCCTCGCACCCAGCAGAGCTGTGAGGATACAGGTATTAAAGCTGGTGAGGCATGTGTGTTACAAAAACACTGTCCAGGTAGCCAGATTAGCACGTGCGGGAGGCAGCTGGGTGGGCAGGTGCTGGGTGGGCGGGTTCTGCTGGGCTTTGCAGCTCTCCCAGCAGCTTGGTGCCAAGTGACTCGCCTCCAGGACATGATCCGCAGCCCATTTCCCTGGCTGTGCGCAACGTGGGGATGTTGCGGTGACAGGCACAGCTGGGATCTGCCGAGGGGCTTCCAGCTGATGTAATCTTGGGTCCAATTTCCTCCAGTGCTCAGAAGGATTTAGGTGCGTGTGTGTGTGTGTGTGTGTGAGATCCCCTTTCCAGCTGATGTGATCCCTTGGGACCAAAAAGCTACTCAGTGACTGTGGAACCCAAGTCATGTGATGTTTCCATGGGATTTAGGGTTAAACGTTCCAAAGTCACGCTTGTTTCAAGGGGGGGGGGGGGCGCTTCGTTCCCAGCGGCTCCTGCCTAAAAGCAGAGGGCCCCCCCTTGCACATCCTGGGAGCTCGGTGACTGTTAAAGCTGCAGACTGTCAATTGGAACTGGTTCACTTAAGCTCAGTTAAAGAGCCCTTATGCTAAGAATGGGAAGACTCGTATCGATTCTTACTGCAGCACAGCACAAAAGGTCTGTGCCTTTAAGAGCCATTCCGACCGCCAGCCACGCGATCCGGTTGGCGTGTGCATCCAAGGTTGGGTCCCAGGGGTGGAGGCTAGCGGAGAAATTGGGCTTTTACCACGGCCTGGTCTGCCGTCTCTTCCTCCTTCCTCAAGGGAAAAAAAAGACACGATGGCCCTTTAAAGGACGGCTTGCCAGAGCAGCCTGACAACTTTGAATTATAAGTTAATCACCAATTCTGGCTCGTCAGCCAATCAGCTCCCTCTGCCGGCTAAAGGGACTTCCTGGCCTCTCCCAAATCGAATTTTAGGAGGGGTAGTCTGGGTTATAGCACTTATATGAAAAACTCATTCGTGCTGCCCCCTTGTGGTTGAATGAAGGACCTGCCGGGCTTTTTGTAAGAGTCCATTTGCCTGAGGGCTGGACAGCAAAGGACTTGACTTGAAAAGCAGGACCCCCGAGTCTAAAGGCAGCTGCAAAAGGCCAGTGATTTGATTTAATTAGGAAAGTCACGGTAGCCAGAGATGGAAGACGGGAGAGGGGGTGGGAGAAAGGAATGATTGAAGACCAATGTTGCCTCGAATCTTTTCCGTCCATGTATGGAATAATTTTGTTTGTTGCACCGAGGCATGCGCAGATGTGCACCACCCGAGAAACACAAACCTAGCGGTGGGCGCTCTGTGAATCCGCACCGCACTGAAATCTCCTCTTAGCGGCTGCACCAAGTGCACGGGGAACACTGTCTACTCGCACCAGTCAGAAACAAATATAATACAAGGCGATTTCCTCTCTCCTGCCCGGCTGCACAAGGCACAAAGAGCCCTCGCCGCTGGGCGACTCAGAGCTAGTCAGCCTGACGTCGCATGCGACGGAGATGCACGCTTTGCTCTCCGGAAAAAAGGCCTGATTTGTGTCCAGAGATGCCCAACTCATGCAGGCCTGCTGCGGCTTAGGGCTGCCATGGATCCTGTCCACCTTAAAACCAGGCCCCCATGCGGGTGTGTCTTCATCGCAGAGTTAGCTTGGGCACCGGAGCCACTCTCGCTACAAAGCCCTCCCCGAGTTCCTGTGTCCTCACGGAAGTTGTGCCACCCAGTGGGTTGCGACAACATTGGGGGGGTGTTGCCCGTGGCTCATTGTGTTGCAGTAAACTGAGCTGAAGGAATTGTGGGAAAACTTGTCGGACCCAGTGGGGAAGCGGAGGGACGGCATTGGGGGAGAATCATCGCTCAGCTGGTGTGAGCCCATGTCCTTGCTGCCAAGCGGGTGGGTTACCAGTGCCCAGGCTCTCACCCAGCCCTCCAGCGGGGCCACGCAGCCTGGGGTTGAAAGCGGCGCCAGACTCGGGTGAGAGCGTTGTGTGTGTGTGGCCCTGTGTTCCCGGTAAGCTGGGCGCTTCGGCAGCCCCCCAGGAGAGATTCAAATGCCACTAGCAGGGCGCCCGCAGCCGGCAACGTGTGCGTATCGGTGGTGCACATCCGCACAAGCCTGGGTGTACCGACAGAATGTATTCCGCACATTCCCAGAAATGTTGGTGTGGGCAGCCGGGGGAATTGGGGCAGGACGGGTGCAAGAGCCCAAGTTAACCTTGCTGTGAGAGACAGTCCTGCTTCATCCCCCCTGCACCTGGCAAAGCAGGCGGGTTTTGCTCTGGCGTGAGCGGCTGCAGAAGGTGCAGGGCTATTGAGGCACTGGCTATCGCGGGCGTCCTTTGCCATGGAGCTGGGAGAGCCGGTGGCCACCCTGCTGCTCTTGTCGCTGCTGCCTATCTCTCCGTGCGCTACTGATCCCTCCCCCCCCCCGAGCTCTAGGTTTGATTCGGGGTCACGCCACATCACGCGTGGGAGGAGGTGCCGTTTGCCCTGACAGGGCTCCGTCATCTCTCTTCCCTGCTAATGATTCTCCCCCCCTTCCGCCTTTTGCAGACGCCTGCGGCCTCTCGGACCCTGCGCACGTGGAGAGCCTGCAGGAGAAAGCGCAGGTGGCCCTGACGGAATACGTCCGCGCCCAGTATCCGTCCCAGCCCCAGCGCTTCGGCCGACTCCTGCTGCGGCTCCCGGCCCTCCGGGCGGTGCCGGCGTCGCTCATCTCTCAGCTCTTCTTCATGAGACTGGTGGGGAAGACGCCCATCGAAACACTAATCAGGGACATGCTGCTGTCGGGGAGCACGTTCAACTGGCCGTACGGCTCGGGGCAGTAAGACGGCAGGAACGCTCCCCTCCTGGGTCCAGACGCAGCTAGGGACTGCCAGCCCGTTTCCCTGGAAACCACTTGCCCGGGCCTTGCTCCTCGCGCCCTTCCCCGAGCGGTTCCGGCCAGGCTCGGGCCCGCACGGTTATTTCCAGGCTGGAATCGCGGATGTTCTGTCCCCCTCGCACGTGGCAAAGTTAGCGACTCGCCCGGGTGTTGCCCGTCCGTGCCACCAACCCCTTCTCTCGGCGCTCTGGACAGACGAGGACTGGAACCAAGCAGTCGGTTCGTGCGGGCGGGATTGGAACTCCCCCCCCCATTTCGAACCCTCGCTGGGGGCAAGCCGGGCTCGGAGGCCTGCCCCGGCGCCCTGGACAGCGGCCGTGGGAAATGGCTGGAGGTGATTCTGCGGCTCTGCCGTTGTCTCTGGGCTAATGTGCGGGGACCAAAGCCTGCTCCGTCTGCAGTCTGTGTGTGAGCGGACGGGTGTGTCTGCCAACGCAGCCGGCGGCCATCTTGGGCTATAATTTGAACCC